>NC_091127.1:56390390-56757056 GCF_040183065.1 Periplaneta americana
TCAGGTATTTTATAGTTTCATTGAAATAGTCTCTGTCGTTATATACTTGATAGACTTGCAAGGTTATTTGCTGTGTTCGTAATCGAAACCCAGTAGTAGTCGCATTTGCAGCCATTCATTTGACTGGCTGAGCCACCTCCGTTCTAGAAGATAGTAGCCTATAGTAAGTATTTTTGTTTTATTTGAGGCGAGCTCATTCATGGTCCCAGTTAGACGACCTTGTGCAGTTATTTTGTGCGTTTTCTTCGTCTGTTCGTCTGGCACAAAATTGAAGGGGTTAATATGATTGCACCTTAGAGAGTCAGTATTCTGTAGTGTATAGTACGTGATTACTTGGCCTTCAGAGTATTTGCCAGTTACCTGCCTGTATTCTGTCTCTCGTCCGCTCCTTGCAGCGTTCCCAATTATTCTTGCACTCACGTAACAGCTTCCGCTATTACATGTAGATGCTATCTCTATTATCGTAATTTGCGATAGCAACTGTTAAGGTGTAATGTCTGATTGTTATCACGCATTCGCCGGTGCCGTTATGACGTGATAGCACTTGTTATTGATAAACATTAGAACCGGGTAACGTAACTTTTCATTATTATTTCTTTGGCGTCTTAATTTTGTGTCTAGGGAAATGAACCTCATATTCTTCTCCAAATGTTAAACACACTACACAACAACAAATACGAGTATAAATAATTACATCTCACAAGGGAAGGTCGTAAATTAATCCTGGACTGCTCACCCTTTTTTGGACTCATTTACTGCTCACCTGGGGTATGTTGTCACCCCACGACTTTTCTCTCCTCCTTCCACTACAGGTAATTGAAACTTTTATTGTCTTTGAATAGCACAAGCTATTATTAGATTATTAGACAAAACTACAGAAGAAAATGGAGTCATTTGAGGTAACGAGTCACCCCGGAGAGCATTGTAGGGTTAAAAACGGGTTATTTCAGTGCAGGTTATAGAATTTCGAAAGTAGACTCTAATACACTAGGCGTGGATGGCTGGTCGTTCGGTTTTTTTTTTTTTCCAAACTGTGCTGCCGTTATGGTTTTTCTGTTCGTTTTGCAGGATTCAAGATACCCGAACGAATAGCGATGTATTTCAAATGCAGGAAGTTGTGTTCTTCCATGTAGAATCCTTTAAAACTGCGAAGACTTGTATCTCTCCTTCACCCACTTATATCAGTCGCTTTATTTAATATTTTTAGCATTTGGCATTTCTTACCTCGTAAGTCAGAAGGAAGTAAGTTCAAAACCTCCGTTTTTGAGATAGCTATGGTGAGATGAATGTTCCGCTTTGTATACAGCTTTATGAGTTACTTCGTTTGAATATAGAAAATACGCAACTATCCATTCCTACAATTCGGGAGTACCAACATCAAAACAAGCATAAAATACTATAAATCTACCACAAAACCATGTTTTTGCGCTTGCTTCCTTTTGCCTTCATTAATGTAATATATTTTTGGAAATTTATTTTCAAAAACATTACTAATTTTATCGAAACAATGTATGAAGTACCTATCTTTAAAATAGAAATAAACATACGTAGTTTAGGATGTAAGACATTGGCTACTGAATCGCTTAACTTTTTTTTTACCAAGCCTGTACATTTTTCTTTTCCTTCCTTCCCCCTTTTTATTCTCTTGATCACCAGATAAATTTATCATCATACCCATTTTATTGTGGATTTTATTTAATTTTCGTTATTTTTTTTCTTTTTATTATTACTTTATTACATTCTATTATTTTGTATTCTTCCTTACGTTTTCCCTATTAACTATTTGTACTAACTGAATTGCTTTTATTATATTCCAATCTTTAGATCTGTATTTTACTTTCTTTTTTCTATTATTGTATTATTTTCATTTGTTTAGTGTCGATTTTGTTATGCTATTATTATTATTATTATTATTATTATTATTATTATTATTATTATTATTATTATTATTGTAATATGTTAGTATTCTGTTCTTTAACTTTTTTGTTAAATTTTCACTGCTTGTATACTTTGTGACCTGGTAGAGTGTAAGAGAAGGCTCTATGGCCTTAACTTTGCCAGTATAAATAAATAAATAATTAATTATTATTATTTTCAGTTTTCGAACTAACGAAACGGGAAGTAATATGGGGCTAAAGATTACATTGACACATAGTAGGAGTTTAGAACATTCTCTGCATTTCTCATGCAAAATATCGTCTGATGTCAATAAATTTCCCTTTCAGCTCGGAGAAAGTGTAGTTTTTGACAAAAGACGTGAGTTACAAGTTACTGAATTTAAAAACGACGTGTTATCGCTAGTTTATTATCCCAGTCATCCGTAATACTAGTTCATTGAATGTATGTGATGATAATCTTGAGGCGCTGAACAAACTTCGAATTTCGTCCCACGATATGGAAATAGAGATTCTACCGATGGCGTCCAGTTTAGTCGTTTCATGAACTGAAAACAAGTAGGCCTATAAGGATTCACATACATTATAGTGGGAGTTCCTGATGTGCGGTTAACCTGGTGCAAGGTCACAGTTTAGAACAACTTGTAACTAACATTTCGAAATTTAGTGCTGTAACGGAAATCCAGCATCAAACTGTCGCTCCGTGTTGTAATATGCTTTAAGGTACAATAAGAAAAATATTATTGCAGAGGTAAATTTTAGTGGTAATGGTTATAGTAAATGTGGCTATGAAGAAGAGTGAAGCGTGTGAAATGGATAGACAGAATAAGAAACGAAGCTGTGTTGGAAAGAGTGGGTGAAGAAAGAATGATGCTGAAACTGATCAGGAAGAGGAAAAGGAATTGGCTGGGTCACTGGTTGAGAAGAAACTGCCTTCTGAAGGATACACTAGAAGGAATGGTGAACGGGAGAAGAGTTCGGGGCAGAAGAAGATACTAGTGATGACATTAAGATATATGGATCATATGCGGAGACTAAGATGAATGCAGAACATAGGAAAGACTGGGAAATGCTGAGTATGCAGTGAAAGACTTGCCCTTGGGCAGGACACTATTAATGAATGAATGAATGAATGAATGATTCTAGTAAAAAAAAAATTGTTTGAGGCTGAAAGTATAAGAAGAAGGCAATATTTCTAAGCGGGGGAGGGACTTTCGGCACTAAATGCAGATATATGTGACAACCCTATCTCTGTAGTTTCGTCTTCGTATTTTGTCGCTTTTCAAGTAACTTGCAACCTTTTGACTTCGTGTTAAGATACCCGTATCGTTCGTTGAGAATGTTTGCTATTGAGAAGGTATTATTCCGTCGTAACTTGTTTAAATCTGTCGGGAGTGTAAAAATGTGTTCTCATTGAGAGATGTCAAGGAATATTTCACTGTATTCCAATAAAGGTAAGAAAACATTTGTGTACAGCCCATATGTTGCTAATCTTATCGCCGTGTACTCACGTCTCCCCCTCATTTCTTTCGACGGTACCTGGATACATTTCTGATGATTTCGACTGTTAAGTTTGTTTCTGCTCGACAGCGGAAATATTAGTACTTCGATGAAGTGTTTGCAACTTGTTTTCTTTTAATTCAATTGTATGCTCTTCCTTCTTCGACTTGCTGTGTCAGTCTTGCGACCTATGTTACGCTGCACCCCAGCAAGCTTCAGTTCAGGTTTTTTAAATATCTCGTGGGCAATAGAGAGAGTTCAGTCAGCTGATGCACAGCTGTTACTTCGGCGCGCCGCCGGTAATATTGTGTCTGTGGGCGGTGGACGGGTGTAATCGTGCCCCCACCTCACCTCCTCACCGTTCCGTCGCCTTCCTAGTAGCCTCAACATCCATCGCCACAAATGGTAATCGATAGGGGGAGTCGTTTTTGTTTCATATTGTCGAAATATCTTCCACCTAGATACAAGTCCTTTTATCTCTCATTCATGTGTTTATTTTATCTCTGCCGGTGAGTGACCTGTAAAATTCAAGTGACTTATCTTGGTCGGGGGCGTCAGAGCAGTAAAAAGCATTGCAAACTTACGCTGTTTCTCTTCCCCCTCACCACAAACTTTGACGTTGCACAGAGGCAGATACATAATAAGAGAACTGTACTTCTGTGACTTAACTTTTTGACCTACATGCACCTAGAATCCATTCCTGCAAGGGAATTCTTTATCAGAACCTCCCCTCAAACTTCCTACACAGATCTCCACAGTAAATAGACAGATAAACATTAAAGTATATGCTAATACTAGCTGAAAGAGTGTGAAAATTTACTTTGGATATTATTGTACGTATGAAACAACGGAGCTTGGAGAAATCAGTTGAGTTTTCATTCTACTTCGCCTATCCGATCATTTGACAAGAGAGCTAAGAAGCAAATATTCTGATGGGGCAGATAAAAAGAAGTATTTTTTTTTCTTTTGCCATGTCAATAATGTTAAAAGAAGTGCTTATACGAATTTTGGGCACTCGACCGCAATTACGAGGGCCGTAAAAAATATCCGCCAGAACCTCAATGAGAGGTAAAGCACCATTTAACAAAGGATATATCGCATTTTGAATAGCATTTATATCATCATTATTTCATGAGATAGAAAGGTGTATTTCCTTCCATTCATTTTTTACAAGTGGATGTGATGTTGGTTGTATAAATGTGCGTCAGGGGATATTACAAGTTGGAAAAAAAGGAAACGCGGCGTGTGCCTATCAGGACCTAGAAATTGTGGGGAGAGGAGGGAAATGCAACGTTCTAAGGGAGAGAGTTCAGCTGTCACGCACATGATTTCTTTCTTTATAGTTTCCATTAGTATGTCCACCTTATTTTTGTGGACGTGGAACGATCATTTTCTGTATTGAAAACAAGTCTTTCCGACAGAAAACTATATTTAACTGTAGGAAACTGGAAATAACTTGTATTATATGTGTTAATAAAGGCAAAGAATAAATTTATCATAGGCCTGTGCATTACTATAATGATGATTCCAATAAAATACACAGATCGTTTTTTTAAACATCTATGTTAAATGCCTATGTTATGACTTTACTCCCCCCCATTTCAAGCAAAATAAATTCCTTGACATCCGGGTTCTAATTGTTTATATATATATATATATATATATATATATATATATATATATATCGTCATCGGCACTTGAAAAATGAACTGTTAGCACCACGAATCCCAAATTTGGATTCCTATGGAAAACTTTCATCGAAAGAAGTAACCGCAGAAAAAACTTGGGTATGTAATTGACGCCTTGGTCTTTAGGTGTGGTATAATGTGAGGTAGAACATTCGTTCATATATTTTTATCTGTGAGTGATCAGCTAATTTATTTGATGCACCTACTTTAATATCATAATGATCAAATTGATTGGGGAGGGAGTTGTGACCTAGTTTCCTATCCCATGGTGGGAAGTATTTCCTAGACATGTCATATTTTGAAGGTTGTTAGGATGCAACTTTAATGCAACTTTGAACTACTGTTTTGTTCCACTTGCGTGTATAAAGGTGAAGTTTTAGTGTCATGGCCGTTCTGCGAGAGTAACATTTTTAGATCTCTCAGTCTTGTAGCTTATACGATTTGATTCGTGTGGAACCAAGTAGCATGTGCCCACACCTATGAAGTAACGGTTAGCGCGTGTGGCCGCGAAACCAGGTGGCCCGGGTTTGAATCCCGGTGGGGACTAATTACCTGGTTGAGGCTTTTTCCGGGGTTTTCCCTCAACCCAGTATGAGCAAATGCTGAGTAACTATCGGTGCTGGACCCCGGACTCATTTCACCGGCATTATTACCTTCATCTCATTCAGACGCTAAATAACCTGAGTCGTACAGCGTCGTAAAATAACCTACTAAAAAAACTTGATTTTAACTTCGTTTC
Organism: Periplaneta americana; assembly: GCF_040183065.1. NCBI lineage: Eukaryota > Metazoa > Arthropoda > Insecta > Blattodea > Blattidae > Periplaneta > Periplaneta americana. The sequence continues at coordinate 56,396,213 of NC_091127.1, forward strand.
AATATTCCACATGTGTTGAATCTCAGTTAATTAGATTGTTATAATAGCTCAAGATTTATCTCAGCCAGGGTTGCCAGATAAAGGTATCGAAACCGTCGTACTAACTTATAAAAATTATCGTACTTGAGCATAAAATTGTCGTACATTTCTCATCTTCCTAATATACGTCTAGTCCACCGCTGTATAGTAATGGTTAGCACGTCTGACTGTGAAACGAGCGGGTCAGAATTGAAATCCCGGATGAGACGAGTTATTTGGTTGACGCTGTTTCCAGGTTTTCCCTCTACCCATTAAGAGCAAATGCTGGTTAACTTTCGGTGCTGGAATCATTTCACTGCCATTATCACCTTCATGTCATTACGCAGTTGATAAAGAATCGCAAAATAAATATATCTACCAGTAAATTTTAATTTAAATTAAAAATACTACTAATTATAGTTCACATCCACAATGACATTCAGCATTGAAATAAATCACCACCCATTTCTTCATCATCAACACTGTCAGAGCAGTAAGACGTGCACGATGACGCTTGGTTAGAAACAACTTTCTTATATTTAAAGTCAGCAGAATTTGATCTTTGGCCGGCGCGGCGGAGATAGGCCAATAAATACTGAAAATTATATCAAATTAATTCATCTACAGTAGACTCAAACCCGACACCTCTATAATGTCGGTGCATTTAGACTTCTTAATGCTACTGCGGTACTATTTAATTGATAAAAGATTTCCTTTATCGAACAAACAAGGAAGTTAATAAAATTAAACTCGTATTATTTTGATATAACTGCGCCGTCTACGTGAAACCTAGAGCTCAAGATGACAAATTATGACTTGCATGGCAAGCATAGTTACAGATCGATTTTCAAAGCATCCCCCCCCCCGCCCCCTAAAAGCATGTTTCTTCCATATTAGTCCAGGACATATTAAATGAAGAAAACTTGTCTAAAAGGGACGAATTAACTATACATTTAATTTTAATTATAGACCAACATTATAAGTTCCCAATTATTTTTTTCCCTTTAGTGAAATAGTCGTACAAAATTGCGTACGATATAGAGCGCGGTCGTACCTCGTACAATGAGTCAAAATAGTCGTATGCGTACGACTGTAGTTGTACATATGACAACCCTGATCTCAGTTGTACTTAGACGTTTTTCCTTATGGAATTGCAGCGTGTATTATGAACCACGCCCCTTTTTGTAATGTTGAATTTCTATCATATTATTATTATTATTATTATTATTATTATTATTATTAATTTTAGAGTGATTTGGCTAAGAAGCGTAAGCCACGATCACCCATCTTCTTATGTATCCTTCTCAGAAGTAAGGAGTGTTATAAAACGGTAGAGCTGTTCTTAGCATTTAGTATGGCGAGAGGCGCCATGTTCGGTCGACAAGTAAGCCGGCCAATGAATGGAATGGCTGGCACTCCGGAATGTCGCTATGTAGTGATGACGGCATGGGAAAGGAATGCGTGTTCCTCCGCGCTGCTGCATCATGATCTCTCTCTCTCTCTCTCTCAGTCAGTTCCTGATAAGTAGTGATAACAGCTTATGTTGCAGCTGCACCTGGTATACTGTCAACCGTGTTGTTGAGTGGTTGTGCGCGTTATGGTCCACTGACTCTTGTAAGTGGTAGGAGGCTTCGGTATTCAATTGCCCGTTGTAAATTGGTGGAGATAAAATCAAATGATACTTTTTTGTTCGGACAGTATTTTTATCTCGTGGTAGGTAGTAAAAACAATAGCAAGGGTCGCGGCATTTGCTCCTCTACATTAACCAGCTGTTGCTTTCCTCTCTTGTGATTTAGAGGTCTCTTTTTAACTGTTCACTTTCATCGAGATCTGGCGCCGAGTTATCCCAAGTCCAAATTATCAAATGTATCTATCTTTCTTGAATTTATTGTTGCTGTTACATCGCTTAATTGGAAGGAACAATTTTGAAAGAGTACAGAGCTTTAAATATCGTGGGAGTGTGATAACTGACAATAATAACAATAGGGTATTGACAGAGGTTAAAGAAAGATTATAGGCAGGAAACAGATGCTATTGGGCCTTACTTCCTTTGTTACGATCTGGGGATCTCTCAAGAAATGGGAAAAAGAAAATATACAGAACAGTAATCAGGCCGATGGTTACATACGCCTCCGAAACTTTGTCTTTACTAATAAATGAGGAAAGAAAAATTGCGGCATGGGAAAGGAAAATTTTGGGAAGAATATATGGGTCAAAAATGGAGAATGGAAAATGGAAAATTAGAACTAACAAGGAACTTTATGAGATATATGATGAACCGCATATGAGTGTATTTAGAAGCGCAAGGTTGAGATGGGCCGTCCATGTTGAAAGAAGTGAAAAGGGATCATTACTGAAAAAGATTTATAGAGGGAAGCCGGATGGTAGAAGATGTATTAGGAGACCTAGGAAGAAATGGATTGAAGGCGTTGAAGTAGATATAAAGCAGATGGGTATAAAGACATAGAGGAGAAGAACTCAGGACAGAAGAGAATGGGCTTGTATTGCTAGGGAGGATCTGTTCTTCCAAGGAACGTAATCGCCATGAAGTAGTAAGTCACATCGCTTGGAAGCATGTCTATATTTTTACCACAGTTTTTCTTGTTAATATAAGATCCTTTTGAAATTTGATTGTGTCTAGGATTTGAGTTGGAGTAGCAAAATTTTCAGTTTCCTGTAGAAGAGGTTTTAGCAATATATACTGATTGCCATTTCCCTCTTCAAAATGCTTTTTCATACATTTCTAGTCAACGCAACGTGGCTAACAAATACGAAGGTGGTCCAATACAGGAAGTCACAGGTCTCTCGAGTCAGCAACTAAATCAGTTACGAAAGTTATGCTATTCATAATTACTGAGTACTGCGCATACATGATCATTAATCACATAATCTCTTGAGTTGCTGGAGTTGTTAGGCGTTAAAGTAAATACATATTTGTAATTACTTTTTCTGAGGCTTGTAAGTGAAGATAACTGCCATCCTTTTTCAGTGAAATAAATACATTTTTCAAATTTCAGTTACTGTTTAATAAACCTAGTTAAGCCTTAGTTGAACAGAATACTAGAAGAGTCCTATCCGCTTCAGTTCGTGATGGACATAGGGTTATTCACATCATAAAAGTTTCAGAACTTGCTCAGGGATTTACTTACTCACCCTTCAGTAAGACTGAGTATCGGATCTTCCTCCGGAATAAAAAGCCACTGGTACTACCGCATATTGACCACTTCACTTTCTTCTAGTGCCAAGGTGAAGAACGAATAGGATTCCCACCTCTTCATCCTCTATACTCCACAACAGTATTGCCTGGTTGTAAAAAGGAAGAACCCAAATGCAGTCTCATTAGAGAGAAATTGTGTGACATTCTGCAAATGAGATAGCACGAACATTCGGTCATAGAAAAAAGCTACAGTTCGGAAGATTTTAAACAAATTTCGTGTTTTCGGAAATATCTTTAAAAATCGGAAGATGCTCCGAAATTTCGGAAGACTTGGCAACAGTGCTCCACAGTCTTTGACGTTCTTATTGAATTACGTTCTCATTCTTAATGTCAAGTATGCTGCACACATTTTCTCAAAATATGTGTAGAAATTCATTATTTTATTCTTGAGGGTTTATTTTTATATGTTCAGGGGTGATATTGCATACTCATTAGCTTAAGTAAGAGCTTTGTAGTACAGCGAATTGCAGGTTAATTGTCTGTAGCGGTATCTCATTGATCCCTTTTTAGAGAACATTTTCAAAGTTGTGACTCGACTGGAAAGTTTTGTCATTTTTGTAATTACGTTGCCCATTTAGTTTCTTACGCCCGGACCTGAAATCATAGGCCTGATGCTCGTTTCCTTCTTAGAACTGTGGCACCTTGAATCATGGCTCATCTTGTTAGGCGCCAGATGAGCATATCACAGAACTCCGGTTTCTCTCTAGGACAGGAAATGATCGTGGTGGTTCTGATTATACTGTGACCTCAGTGGTTTTTGCGGTAAGGGAAATCCATAACAGTAGAACGACATCTTTGTACTTTTAAAGCCAACTCATTTTATTTTTCAACAGCTGTTTTTCGGAAGGAATCCTTAATGAATAGAATTATTGTCTTAGTATAATTGAAAAATTGTATTAAGTTGGTTTTGATTCTTGATGATATTTTAATTTGGAAAATTAAAGGAATGCAGTTTAGACGCTATGGGATGCATGAATGTAGAGCTCCATTCTTTGATTCTTGGTAGGATAAGCATTTTGTAAAACTGCTGTGTTTTTTTTTTAACTAAGCTTTGACTCCTGTTTCCACTTTGTGAATATATTGCTTAGATTACAATACAGTGATTCTAATATAAATATTAAAAATAGTAGACGAAACCAGAAGGGATTAGGAACCCACGTATCAGATTAGTATGAACTACAGAACATACATAATTGGATAAATTATAAGAAAAAATGAATAACAAGAATGGATGATACTAGAATGATTAAATTGAAGGGTTCAGAGCCCTAGTGGGCTAAGTGCCACTTATTAAAAGCAGAGAAAGCAAGGGTTAAAGTTAAGTGATTACTATAATTTAATGAAGATTTGCATATCATTCAGTTTTAATGTGCATACTTTATATTACTTGCTACATGTTTCATTAAATTATGGTATTTATTTAATTTTAACCCTTGTTTTTTATGTTTTTAATATATGGCGCTTGGTCCACTATGGCTCTGAACCCTTCAATTGCAAGAGGTAATTTGCGAAGACATACTCGGATACCGACAGTCCAAAAAAACTATGGAGGGACTATTGCGTTAAACGGGCTATGGTTCTTTCTCTCTGGCATGTACAATAACAGTTTCAATTTTTCATGTATGTATAAATCGTGAAGGGTTTTGAATATGTGGTTATTATATACATTTTGTGCAAACTAAATTCTTGTTTCACTCATTTACACTATCAGCCCAGCTGTTTCTTTTATAAACATATGAATTAGGGGCCAGAGCCTAGGACATGTACCGTAAATCTACAATTCTAGATTTACTTTCTGAGGACTTGTTATCACTCCTAAAAATTAATGATCTTCGTCCCGTTTGTATCCTGGAACCTCGTATCCAATTTCAAGCATGTAATAGGGGAATCACGGGGGGCAAAGCAAAACCATAGAATCCCTATATAACGGGGTTATTGGGAACATCATTTACTCCTCCCCCGTTATAGCTTGACCGTGGTACAGTATATTGGCATATGATTATTTAATAAAGATATTTTCGGGAGGCATGTTTCTTACAGTGTTACATCCATATCCGCGATGTTTCGGACTGAGTTGTATAGAACTTGAACTGTAGGTGTACTAAAAATTATAATAGGGCATAACTTAAAATCTCTTTCTTTTTCTCTCCCAGACAGAAACACATGCATGTATCAATAAAACTAAGTAGCAGTGCTAACAGAAACTTTTTTATATGAAGATGTCATATGAAATTTGAATCTAATTATTTTATTATAATCTCGTCTTTAAGTTTATAGATTGTACCGGAATCACTTTTCTTTTTTCTGCATTGTTGTGCAGTACGTTATTCATATATCTTCAAGTGACAGCCTGAACTACTGCAAACTTCTACGAGTATAGTCCCGTCGCTCTAATTTCCGGCAGCCAATCGCGTTGCAGGTCGGCTACATTTAAACGTATGCGTCTTATGATTCGCTAACGAAGACGTTATTTATTTCTTAAGGATCGATAAATACTTAATATGATCGCCCGCCATTTTGGCTCTTTCGTTGGCGTTCGCAGAAAGCACACTAAGACGTTATTTGCCGCTCAATTATTTGCTGAATTACAGTGCATTTGATTTATTATCATAGGAGGTACGACATGATAATGTTTAACGGTGTGGCAAATAGATTCCTCGTATGGTAGCTCGGCAACGAAAGAACAAGAATGGCGAACGATACTACCTACCTAGACTTTATAGAGCCTTAACTTCCTAAGACGTCAGCAAAGAGGAGGAGTCACGCCGGGAATAACATCATCGCGACTATAACACATGAGTATAGTCTGTTACAAAAGAAAGTGCTTCCATTCCTCAAATGAGATATAGAAATTCTTATATATTCAGAAATTTAAAATAAATATTATAATTATTATAACTCAGCCTATGCTAAGAAGCGTTCATAAAATTCCTGATACTTTTGTGACCTCTTCTGTTTTGAAGTTATCGTCCGACGTCTGACATTGAGAAGGAATTCTTTGTAAATTTAATTTGTGTTGGAGTGCAAATGAGTCCCACCACGTACGTATATGCATAACTCGCTTTCCTTTCCTTGTTAGCTGACGCCGTCGCCTGTCACACTACTCACTACTGCTTGCCCGAGTTCAAAAGCACCGTACATCATTTTGTTTTCGTCGCGTCAGTGTTTGTTCAATCATTTAGGAACGTGAATAGGAATAAAGACTAGTGGACGCAACACCTGTTCACACATTTGGACGTAATGTACATTCCAAGACGCTCTTAGTCCCTTCCGATTGTTTGCTTGCCAGCTTGTATGCTTTCACAATCTTGGGATTACCGTTGAATTCTGTAATGTCTGAAGTTGAAGGAGATCGTACTTCACTACTCTCTGATAAACACAGATGTTTCATTCAGACAGGTATTCGAATCCGAACTGTCGACAAGACAAAGAATAGCAAAGTTTTAACGTATAGGCAACTGAAAATAAGCAAGATTAAAAACAAATGCGATGATATAATGCCGGATCCTTACTATTTACTTCCACATGTGTCGAGAATTTAACACGTTATCCCCACTCCTGCCTACTTTCCCCAGCCACTCCCAGACTTTCTTCCAAGAAAAAAAAAACTGAAGCTGTTCAAAAAACTTACCCACTCTTTCAAGAGTACAGGGCTGAACCGCCTGTAAGCTGTTCAATTAATGTTGGGAATTCATTCGTTATGAAGAATTAATGAAATCATAATGTGTAACGTTAACACTTCAATTATTATAATCTAGAATTAACTTTTCTTCATACGAGGAAAAAGTGCAAGTGTATACATATATAGACTACAGTATATGTGTGTATGACGTCACGCAGATTAGAAGTGTATCTTAGCAACTTTATAGTTCTGTTGTTGAGCCACCGGCGTGGCTCAGTCGGTTAAAGCGCTTGCCTGACGATCTGAAGTTGCGCTCGGGCGCGGGTTCGATCCCCGCTTGGGCAGATTACCTGGTTAGGTTTTTCCGAGGTTTTCCCCAACCATAAGGTGAATTCCAGGTAATCTATGGCGAATCCTCGGGCTCATCTCGCTATCACTAATCTTATCGACGCTAGATAACCTCGTAGTTGATACAGCGTCGTTAAATAACCAATTAAAAAAATCTGTTGTTGAAGTCCTTGTTTGTGAGGTTAAGTTAATAGCCGTAGCTACGAATTGCTTTATTTCTATAAAATCAAATTAAATGTGTGAAATTAGTGCTCCTTGAAAAGGCTCCGTAATTTTTGCCATCCTTTTAATTAAAATCTTAAATTCCAATGTCTTTTCTCTAGTCACCATTATCAAATTACGTTGCCTGTGGCATTTAACGTCGCGTTTTACAGAAATCGGACGTTACTATTGCTTATTCATGCTGGTGGAGTGGAGTATGTGTTTACAAAAATATATTGAAGACGATCTATAGAAATGGTTTCTCAACACTGTTATTCATCGTATTTTTTTCAGACCTAGATACTTTCGGCAGTATTCATGTTTGCGTGTATCGTGTTTGTTGTGTGTTATACTACCGGTCAAAAGTTTTCGATCACCTATCACAACTATGGATTTGTGGTTAAAACAGGGATCTCGTTTTGAATATTATATCATAATGCTAGAGAGAGAAAATATTTATTTTGTTGGTCTATTTAGTTTTTCCGATGTATTTGTACTTTGAAATAAAGTATATAGTTGTTCTGATAGCTAATCGAAAACTAATTACACACATATCCGTTAGTGTATATGGATTGTACAGTCTGTTCCTTCTCTTAACTTTTTTATGCGATTCGATGTGTACACCCCTTCATAATTTTACAAGTCTCTTTTTCTACCAACTTCCGACAACAAAATTGATGACATTACACATTTTGTATTAAGACAGTGGGTGGTTAAAATTAAAGAAGGATTAAGGTCAAAATGCTGAAACATGTGCGTAAAAGAACGGAGCATAATCGTCTGTTGTGTGTCATTTGCTTTACGTTAGTGTGGTAGACGAATTTATCCATATCCTGTGAAGTACACAAGTACTGTACTAGTGTACTTCTGAACAGTCGAGGAGTGTGAGCTACTTCCCATTCTCCTTCCTTGCCTGTTATCGCACTTCCTCAGTGACACGTGATGTCAGGGTGTCAACAAATCAAACACTGTTGTCATTGTGCAGCCAGTTGTTTCTTGTTACCACAGCTAGAACTTCCTCGTAAGCAAAATCTTACAAACGGAAAGGAAACCGTTTATTCCGTATCTTAAATTTATAATGATGTTCAAATTGTTAAACAAAAAACATACAGTAACTAGGAATGTACTCGTGATACAAATGAAGGCTAAAAATTGCTGTTTGCAACGAATCCTTCGAAGATATTATTATTTAATATTTATATTGATTATATAAATTGATAACGCATCGAACTTTTATCAAACCGCTGCAGCGCGCTGGAACAATTCATTTAAACAAATCAGCGTTGGAATTCGATTACTAGATGTCTATTAAGGCATTTTCGATGCTGATTTATGTTTAAATTAATTTACTGGTAATTTTGGATAGCTTTTAGGAAGCGGCACTTGTAGGCGACATTGGGACATCAAGAGTTAAATCGATATTTGAACCTTCAAGACTAGATCGACACACCGTGCAGAAAACAGAGTCCTGAGATTAAGTGTTGAATGTTAAATGTTATGTTTTATTTAACGACGCTCGCAACTGCAGAGGTTATATCAGCGTCGCCGGATGTGCCGGAATTTTGTCCCGCAGGAGTTCTTTTACATGCCAGTAAATCTACTGACATGAACCTGTCGCATTTAAGCACACTTAAATGCCATCGACCTGGCCCGGGATCGAACCCGCAACCTTGGGCATAGAAGGCCAGCGCTATACCAACTTGCCAACCAGGTCGACGATTAAGTGTTGATGATCACAGACAATACAAAATTACAAATTGTATGAATGCATATGCACTAATGTATGTGTGTATATATATATATATATATATATATATATATATATATATATATAATATCGTTGTTGTTCCTGCAATAACTCCTATGTGCAAAATATGAAATTTTTCAGTAGGAAGAAAAAACACATTTATTCATTCTATGACACCCTTACATAGGAGACTGTGAATTCTTACATTTTCGAAACAAAGATATATAATTACATGTTATAGGAGATTTTATTATTTGCTGTAGCACTATTTAAGTTATTTAATAGAGCAAAATCTGAAAATCGATAAATATGTCACATAGGAGTTATTGCAGGAACAACGACGATATATTAAAAGCAATTACAATGAAATTAAAAAATCTAAAATGCTATAACAAGCATTAAGAAATTGGTTTTAAATAACTACATTTAAATATTAACCGTATCAGCCACTCAGAGTACATGGAAAGACAGACAATTTATCCAACTTTTAGTCTCACCGCAGGCAGGTTCCCAATCCAAATACTGATAAAGAATATTATAGCTCGGGCCATTTAGGAAGACCTTTCAAATAGAGGAAACATGCGAGTGAGAGTGCTGACTTCCCTTCCTCCAGAAGGCTTTAAATCAAGTTACATATGTTATGAACAAAAGAAATGGAATAAATTAGATAGTGTGATTACTGTACAGTACCCTGTAGACTTTGAAATATCAGTCGGAATTATTAATGTATAAAGAATGGAAATGAAACAGTGTTTTGATCTGTCTAAATCATGAAGCTGCTAATCATTATCAACAATAATATTACTCAATGTTGAAGCCTATTTGATTAACCATCGTATCATCTCTTTGACGCCGATAACTCCTGTATTGGGCAAACGCTTTGAATTAAATATTTGAATACATGTAAGTTCTTTTTAACCCGGATCTTCCAAAGTCCGTACATCTTTACATGCCTGTTGATGGAACTTTATTCATTCTTTACACAATACTACTTTTCCTAGTTGTAATATTTTATCCACGTGTGTTTTATTTACTGGTTATGAAATGATATATTTACTGTGTGTGGCAATGCATGTTTGATAAAAGTGATTGATGGCAAAAGTCCCTTAATACCTACTGTCGCTGATTATTTGTCCAGAGTTATACATAATTGAGGACTAATGATAAAAATAGGTCTAAACTCGCTGGCATTAGAATAAGGAAGTGTTTTACTCTTGACATTTTGTCATGATACATACCGGTATATATAGTGCCGATATTGTGGCGAAACTTTCATTACGTACGAAGACAATTAAAATATACCGCTTCGGTGTCGTAAATTAAATTACGTACTAGATTTATCACTGTTTCCTTGACCAAATATACTTGGGGCCATTGCAGTACGACATCCACAGCAAAGAACCTCAAACAGAACATTTATGGACATGGAAAGTACTGTGGTGAAGTTTTCTCCAATTACTTCAATTTCCGTTGCCAGTATCATCCCACTATTGTTTAGTTTAGAAAACTTGGTAAAGAAACATAAAGATTTAACAATTTTTAATCGAGGTTTTTGTACAGTTAGGGTTAGTTACCATGAGAAGAAATTCTATAGGAGGACATGGAATCTATAATAAGAGGACATTTGCTGAAAATAGGAGAACTTTTTAAAAATTGGTATGAACAAAATTAAGGATAGAGACAATGGCTCACCTTAGTTTTCTCACTAGCTGCTGGATCAGTATTGCATCTGTACCCTACTTATCGGTGGAGCCCACTTTGTGCACAAGAGCCTGAAGAGACCAACATATCTTGTAACAAATAACTATGGAACTGTTCACAGGACATATCCTTGAAATTATATTTCACCATGATGATACCTCTGACTGTCTCCGTTAGCATGCGACTTCGTTCTTTTGTCCCTTGAGCAGATATTAGGAAAAATACTCTCTCAGCACTTCCATTGTATTTGGGATAAATAAATAGAATTGACAAATTTTTATGAGTTCTGAGAAAATTTTAGTGCTCGCAGAATTTTTGGAATTAAAGAATTTGCACCATTGTTTATCTAAACTTAAATCTTTGTCAAAATTAACTTCATTGACATATCTTTGTACATTGCAGAATAAAATTGATGGAATAGTTTAGAATCATGAATAGTGACATTTTTAAAGTGTAAGAATTCAATGCATGTCAATAGGTCATCATACTTTGTTTTTTATGTGCTCCAGCTTCAACCATTGAAAGCAGTTAAATTCTTGCATAGGTTTTTACCATTTCTTTAGATATTCTATGCATAATATCGCACATTATTCAATTTTCATATTAATTCTAGTTTAAATGCGAAATGCCGGACATTTAAATTTTTTTAAATGCCTGCCGGACGGATGGTAACCCTGTGTACAGTATTGACTTTAAATGTGCTTAGACATCTATTACTGTTTCTTACGTAGCTTGTAAAGTTCGTTGTATCATAAACCCTTGAGTATAACCAATTGTCAAAGATCTGACACAATTTGACATATCTATCTAGTTTTTATAACTGGTAGCAAAAAAAAAAAAAGCTTTTACAGATCGGCTAAGAAAAGAAATGGGGCTAAATACCATTCTAGAAGAAAGTATGATTCTGAATAGAACTGTTTTTTTTTTTAAATAATATGTTGAACAGCAACTCGTATGTCAAAGAAATTAACAAATTAAGATTTCACTTGATTTCTATGAAAGACATTTTCCCGAATCTTCTACAGGCACCTCTTAAGGCAAGACTGGATACAAACTTCAAAAGAAGAGATTCAAATACCGTTTTATGTCAGACAATTCAACATCGTCGATATGCTAAAGATGATACCTCTGATTGAGGTTCTGGCTGATGATGTATATCTATTATCAGGCAGTATATCTTACTTGACGATGTGTCAGAGGAAGAACAATTGTTTGTATAAATGTGAAGTCTGATTAGTGTAATATTACTGATTACTAATCAGCGATGTATGCAATGGAGGAGAAAAGGAACTAGCCATCCTACTCCATTAATTCATGGCTTGTTTCCTCATGAGTGACGCCTTATTGGTGTCATGAAGTTCAAACCTGTCTTCGAACAGTTGACTAAACGACAAAGAATGCTAAGATGATATGATAATCTAAGTGGAATGTAAATCCCAAAATTAATTTTAGAATGGTAGAAAAAATGGAAGCCAAAGAAATAATGGATTGTCATAGTCTGATAGACGAAGATATTGCTGCTAGAGATTTGTGGAGAAATATAGTGGTGCGAAATTTTTGGTATCTATCCCCTTTAATCTTTGTAGAAATGTCTGACGTTTCGGGCTACGTATCGGATCCATTAAGGAAGACGAGGAAAGGGTACAATACCTGTAGATGTGTTTTTGTTATCAATAGCTGTTCTGCATTCCTTGCTTTCTCCGATAATGGAGTCTATACATAGCTCCTGAACGTTGGATGTTTCTATATCTGTACGAGTAAATTTCACAGTGAAAATTCTTGTCTTGGTCCCCTTCTTTAATGTACCGTAGTTGGCTAATCTAGAATGTTATGAATGTTTATTTCGGTCGAAAGTTCTTGTTAATCACTCATCTCTTCATTTTCTCTGATTATACTCTTCTTCTGAAGGAAACCATGCATACTACTGTGATCGAAACAGATGAATTTCGGCTAATTGTATATTACGTATATTTTGAATGTGTGTATGTTACAGTAAAAGTAATTAATCCGCGAATATACAAGGTGGGTCAAAAGTCGCTTTCCCCAAACACTTCCTTACATTTAATTACATTTGACTGCACATTCCTTTACAGATTTGTTCGAAATGGAGGCCCTTTTTCACGATACATAATTCACAACGTTGAGACACTGATTTACAGATGACAGAACATAACTCACGGTTTTCATCGATTTGCTTGAATGATTTCATTTCAGCATACCTCACAGCGAAAAATCACATGGCGTCAGGTCGCACGTTCTGAGTGGTCATTCTGTTGTGCCACGACGGCCAATCCATTCATGGAATTGCTGGTTCAAGAAATCCCTCACTCCTACACCAAAACGAGGTGATGCTCCATCCTGTTGCTGCATTTCGGCAAAACGAGGGCTGTTGTCAAGACATGACATCGGAAAAACAGTTGGCGCACGAACATGGTTGTCAACCCACCAATTATAACACCAGCTATTCGTTTATTCAAGTTAGTTATGACATCTGTATATGTGTACAAGTATGAAACGTAAGAACGAATATTGGGGAAAGCGACTTTTGACTCACCTTGTACATAATAGCCGATAATCAGTGACATTAGGATTGGTTTGTTCAGGTTTTTAAAAACACATGCAATGCGTACCAAAGACATCAACAAACCAAATCTAATCTGTTACTGGTCCTCTATGATGTCATTGATGTCCGTCATATTGACCAACGTTTGGGTTATTATGTAATTTTTTCTTTTCATCATAAATATCATAACATACAGTATATAAATATGTTATTTTGCTGTTCATAGTTTTGAATAGCGTTTGTGATTCTACTTGATCCTGCATTTCCATTTTTAGCAGCTTGTTTGATTCAGAAGGAGTTTGTAGGTTTCCCGCCTGTCATATACAGTGCATACGTTGATACGCAGTTGTGCTCTGGCGCCCACCATAGGCTTGCGTGCGGTGAGGTGCATTGCATGGCAGGAGGGCGGGCCTTGTATGGGTTGTTAGCATACCTTGACTCTTATTTTCTTTTTAAGTTTTTGCTCTACCTTGTTGGCGCCAATACTTGATTCGTCCGTTTCCACATTCTCCCATGAGAGTCGGTGTGTTTATGACCGAGTATACGCTCGCACACATGATAATTAACAGGTTCTTGACAACAGCGTGTCAAAAGTTTTGAAGTCTCGCGTTTTCAGAGGAAGAAGTAGGTACAGAAATAACTAGCGTAAACCGGATATGGAATTTAGAAATAAAAACAAAGGATTTTCTCTTGTCTCCCCTCCCTCTCATCTTCCTACAAACGTTTGCTTGTAGCTTCACAACTAAACTGTCTCTCACGCGAGAACTGGTTTCATGCCTCGGAGAGGTCTTTCCTTCTCTTTCTGCTCTCCGTCGCTCTCTTTCTTAGGCTTTACCTGGCAATGCCGGAATGTTCTTTACCATATCTGGCAAAGTCTCACGACTTACTTGGAGTTGATTAACATTAACAAAACAGAAAAGAAAGACTCTCTGTATCTCCCTCTCTGTTTCCTTCCTCCCCCTCCCCCCTTTCCATTCTCCAAGCATTCCCATGCAGTGAATGCATCGTGGTCCGGCGGGGAGAATACGTAACCTATTGGGAAGTTGCAGGCTTTCCTTCTTGCCTCGTTGTCGAGACTTGCTCGACGCATTACCATATCTAGTCTGTGCCCGGTCAGCCGTTCCGTCTGCTTGCATTGTTGTCCTACCCACACTCGGTATAGGTAGTTGTACTTGGAAGTGTGTGTTGTTTCCACTACTAGTCTACAAATGCTAACGACCTCTGTTCTAAATCTTGAACATATGTTTTACAACCTGATTTTTATATACATAAAATTTCCACCACAGATTTATCATGCTTCAAGGTATTTAAAAGACGTAGATTTTGTCTTCTATGACGTCATGACAGCATTTAGAATGGCGTTGTTCCTGCAATAACTCCTATGTGACATATTTATCGATTTTCAGATTTTTGCTCTATTAAATAACTTAAATAGTGATACAGCAAATAAAATGACCTATATGTAATTATTAGAAACAGGATTTTCATGCACTATCAAATGGCCAAATATGCACAATGAAGGAAAAAAAGACTGAAAATATGCACTATCAAAATTAAAACTTACATTTTGTTTTCGAATGGCACAGTGTACTACTAACAGTCTTTCCAAATTTCTAAGATATTCTTTCTCCTTGATCCACTGTGCCACAAAATCTCTTGTCGAACATTTAATCGGGGGCATTAAGACACTTCACAAATCACCACAGAACAAAAATACAGTAGCTAATTCACAAACACCTGTACATATACCTATCTACTTTTCCAAATTAAAGGCATGTTAGTGCTATTGTCGCCAAACTACAAAGTATGGCAGGGAGCAGAAGAGGCATCCTTCTAATAATAATTTTAGCCTCAGGGTAAGACTTGTATAGAACAAGAGTGTGGAATTCCAGTGTGACAGTACAGTGAGAGGATTAGCTGGTAAGGTTCAAAGTCCTCAGTTAGAAACCCTGCAAACCGTTAGCATTTCACTTATACAGTATTTTTCAGTACATATACTCAAATATTTTAAGCTCAGAAATAGCAAACTCTACGAGGCAACATTTATAAAATGCAGTATCATGCGATTTATTATATATAATATGCAATGAAACTATAAAAAAAAATGGACGTAATATGCAACATAAACCTCAAAATATGCATTATTAAACTTAAAGTTAAAAAAAACATGCAAATATGCACGGAAAACGTATACATATTTCGAATCACTAAGCAATGAAACGGATATTTACAAAGTTTGAGAACTGTAGCAAGCTTATATAAAAACATGCATTTGCATGGAAATTCTGTCTCTAGTAATTATATTTCTTTCTTTCGAAAATGTAAGAATTCATAATCTTCAATGTACGACTGCCATAGGATGAATAAATGTGTTTTTTCTTCCTACTGAAAAATTGTATATTTTGCTCTATGAGTTATTGCAGGAACAACCACGGTATAATAAAAAACTAAAGCTCGGGCCATTTTAATGTTTGAAGAATTTCGTATAGCCAGTTCGGCTGAAGGCCATGTATGTTTTCTAGTGCTATGAAAATGCGTAGTACTGTATTAGTTAGTTTCTTCGGATAAAAGCAACGCCGTAGACTCATAATTGTGAATATTCAACTCCTAGAAAAACCTTGAACCTGAATGAGAGCCTCATACAAAATGTACCAACAAACTCCTAATATTCGAAGAGTTTAATTATTTATTCTAAAATATTATGAGTGTTTAAGCGTAATATTTCCTGTTTGTTTCAACAGAATATCCTGTTTGTTTCAACAGAATATCGCCCAGGAACATGATTGAACGTTTATTATTGCTCTTGTTCTAGCTAATAAACTTCCTTTGTATCTTAGACTCCGAGTATTGTCCACTGAGACATGGCCTAACAGCAGCAGGGACAGACGACGCCAGTGTCGATTTGAGTGAGCAGCAGGATCTTCACTGGTAATGGGAGTCGAACGCTATAGCCACGTGAGTGATACATCTGATAGTAGGGTTTGGATCAAGTTCATACTAACAAGGGAACTGTTGTTGAACTCTTGTCGAAATCCCTCCTTAAACTACGTACATGGATCTCGATGGTAGATAGACATTGCAAATTATTTGCTCATACTGACTGTAAGGGTGCGAAATTAGAGCTTGAATAAAAATTATTGTCGATAATTTTTGTAACGCCCGGCCTTGCGTAGATAGTACTCACCCAGCTGCACCTCGCGTGGAGTCCACGAGCTTATTTCACATGTTACGTGTTTGGGTGGGCGTTGTCGCTCCAAGTACGCATCGTTGTTTCTTATTGCACCTTTCAGATACGTTTTCACACCCTTAAGTTTGTTAATATTAAGAGCTAATTTTGTGTATTTGTCTAGTGCTTTGGTGATTAACTATGTGCGCAGTTTGAGAGAGGTTTCGACATGAAATAATGAACATTTCCCTTGTAAGTCTAAGATGCCATCCACCAGTAAATGTGGACTTGTGTAAATTAGAAAAGGTCGAAATGTATTGTACTGGTGGGTAATAGATGCGTGGCGCATTGCCTCTAAGTTTCGTTTCACATTAGTCTTTACGCCATATAACCACAGATAGGATAACAGCACATACTCGGATTCTTCCGATGAAGTTCCAGGACTTTAGCTCTCCTTGCGATCACTGTCAATCCATATTGTTGATAAAAACCACAGTCTAGTATATACAGTCACGAAGCTTGAGCTGTGAGGATGCTAAGAACAATAGACTGTGCCGGTACTATTTCGCGTTGTCTGTAATGAGGCGATATTAGCGATCCTAGTGGTTAACAACTATCCATGGTTGCATATTTACTACGTATTGAGCTTCGTGACTGTATATACTAGACTGTGTAAAAACGTTGTCAATTACGTATGAACGATTCCATCTCTTCCCCAGTTTGCCGGCAAGGGTGACGCAAGCGGTAGAGGCACGGAATGTATGTATCACTTGGTCCCAAGGGTTGTGGGTTCGAGTCCCGCCTTCGGGCATAGGCGTTGTGTTTGTATTAGTTTAAGTAAAAGGAAACAAAGGAAAGAAAACAGGAAAATAAAGATGGTTTTGGAAAACTGCCTCTGGTCGGTAAAAAAAAAAATAAGTACGTATCTTCTATCATTCACATATACCCGCGGATTTCATTCCAATCTTGCGGAGTGAATGGCGCAGTTTGTAGTTTGCGGTAACCATCACCCATTGAATCTTCGCACATATTTTCTGTTATTGAACACCTTTGTCTAGTCAATTTCAATATGGGCAATGGTATTTCGCACTGACATTGAACTATACTTCTGATTAATGTTTTCTTTCGAGGAGTGAAAGGAAACATGCTTTTCATTGCAATCATTGTTACGGTGCAAAATCCCAAAAATTTGAAACCATAATTTTATTCTCTCTTGCACCCAATCGTAACATACACAACAGCAAACGCACAATTATCTTTACTTGGAATTCTAATCTTACCCAGGGTGTCTGTG
The DNA here is from genome assembly GCF_040183065.1 of Periplaneta americana. Lineage (NCBI taxonomy): Eukaryota > Metazoa > Arthropoda > Insecta > Blattodea > Blattidae > Periplaneta > Periplaneta americana. The sequence goes on from NC_091127.1 coordinate 56,414,090, forward strand.
CGATATCCAGTGTTGCTTGCTGAGTCTGTAGACTAGTGAATACAAAAATTAGCCCATACCTTTCATAAAAATAGACGCTCTTCAATATTCCTCCACTGACACATATCAAGTGAGATGTAGCTACTGCCTGGTAATAGACGTATCAGCCAGAACCGTGTGTTCATTTAAAATTCGCGGTGTGTCACGTGACACTGAAAGAAATTTGTGAAACGATGTGGAGTGTGGAGATTAAATACCTACAGTATTTTACTTTCGGCCTTCACAAGTTCTTCACCTTACTACGAGGAAGGGAAACGCGTTCGTTGTTTGCGTCTGAGTTCAAAGAGTAAGGATTCCTGTCAACCCTGTTAATAATATGACATAGTTCATGTTGGTGTGGCTTCTGTCTACACTTCGCACTGAAATCTAATGCCATGGGAACGTAATCTGCAGGGGTGGAATGTGGAAGTGGTCATGTATGTAGGGCATCCGGCACTACTTGGTGACTTAAACTGTCTTGCCTACTGTCCGAGAGCTCGTACCAGCTTCTCTGCTCTCTACCACATATTGAAACCAACAGTAAGTTCCTATAGCTAATAATCTTTGGAATATAAAAATCACCATTATTATCGTAACTACAATCATCTCCGTCATCTGCTTACAGAAGATGGAATCTTTGGTCCGTCCTTGCGAAAATCGAAAAAGAGAGGAGAATTGGGAGGACAAATTTAACAGGTACGCAAAACGCGTCCTCGCAAGGGGTTGGGGGCTGTAAGAAACTAAATATGTGAGCTCCAAGCCTGTTGGCCACTAGTCTCACTCCGGGTTACGCTGCTCCACTGAAGGAGCTCTAGAAAATTTTGAAGGGGAAAACCGAAAATGGACGTAACCTCTTATGTACCACATACGCGAAAGGGATGGAAATGTGATCAAAATGATCACGGGACGGGACGGGGAGATAGCTGGATTAGATCTGCATATTGAAATGAACTGTCATTTCGCAGTGCAGAAGGAGTCGAGAAGACTGTCGTCTGTTGTTCGATGACAAGGCAGGTGAAGACCGCCAGGAGAGACGCCGTGAATTCTGAATCTGCAAATTGAAAGGTTCCCTGTCCTTTCGTATTGCGACATGCGTGACGTTGCACATGTATTTAATAATTTATCTATTCTGAACTAGGGCTTTAAGTTGTTTGTTAGAAAAAGGGGGGCTTATGGGGAAGGGCATATAGGTCCGTGGCCCATTTCTCTTAGGGCTCATCCCGACATTTGTCTTAAAGCCTTAGGAAAACCACGGAAATACCTTAGGCAGGAAGAGTTGTCTCAATATAAGAGACTAGCCAATTTGGCTTTTAGGTAACAGGTCGATTGATTTATGAATTTAGGATAGATGTAATTAATAATTAATTTTGAATAATTAGGGGGTTCATGGGGATATGAGTGCAAGTCCGTAGCCCATTTCTTTTAGGGCTCATCCCGACATTTGTCTTAGCGCCTTAGGAAAATCACGGAAAACCCTTAGACAGGATGAGTCCGTCCTTGCGCACTACGTAACAATTATAAGCAAGCTCGTACGTAATTCATTTAGCTTGATTTTTTGCGCATGTGGTCATTATGGCTTTTCACGCTACTTGGTACAGGCCTAGATCATATATATCCAGATTGCTCGGCCTTATAGGCTTTGACGGTAACAACTTTTGTCAGGTTTACTATGCTGCCATCTAGTTGCTACACAAGTAGTCACGTCATAACTCCCATTTGAATTGCATTAACGCCTGTACTGCCATCTCGAGTTCGTTTACGGCGGACGTGTGGCGATCCTGGTGGTTGTTCTGTTCAAAGTACTACCGATTTTAACATAGAGATGAGTAATCTGTTATATAATATATGATCTAGGGTACAGGGCAGATACAAGATAAATATACACAGTTCCAATGGATTACAGATGAATCTCTTCCTTGCAGAGAATCAAACCGTTTTTCTGAATTAGTGACTACAAAACGTTTAAAATGAGAAGTACTATAAAGGATGGAGAATATCCGTTATACTTTTGCTATCGCGGTTCTAGAAAGTGAGAAAATGATAGGTGATGTTTATGAAAATTAAATACTATAATTTCAAATGGAGAGCTTTATGTTCATAAATATTTGAAATAATTATTAGATATAATCTATTCTTATGTCTTTCGTCAGAATGTGTACATTTAGGAAATTACATCCGAACTATCACCAGAGTGCGAATTAACGGGTGGGATGGGAGGATTTCCCCCCTGTTGGGAAGTTGTCCCCCTCTCATAAATTCATATTAACATCCCTGCCAGAGATAACTTCTATCCCTTCCTCACAAAATATAATTGTTTTTAATACGAGTATATGTACTTTGTAAAGTATAAAGTAAGCAAAGAAAATAATATCAATGTATTATCGTCAACGGCAAGCTGACAATAATCAATAACTTAGGAATTACACATCTTGTCTTAAACCTACTCGTGGGTATAATTGTTATTACAATCAAGATGCAAGACAAGCAACTCAGTGCAACCGAGCGTTGAGCCGTATCGAATGAGGATAATAATAACAATTTCATGTATGGTATTCTCTATCTAGGATTCTATCCTCCCTCATCAGAAATCTTAATTCGCACCTTGACTATCACCATCATTATAATATCTACTCAAAGTCCTTACATCTAAAGTAGTGATCATTAGCACTCGCTGAAATGGGTAACGGGTAGTACATCCTTATCCGCGGGTAATAGACACTAACTCGAGGATGCACTGTGTTGATGACCGCTGATCTAAAGCTTTGTGACAAAATTGTCACTTACAATTTGTGATGGAAACTAACTGGATAACCAACAGATTCTGTGAGTGTTGTAGAAGAAAAACTGAGTAATTTAATGTTTCTGCCATTCTCTTTATAACATTGTTTTGTTATGTCGTCGTCTCTGAATAGGCTCTGCAGCTTTACAGAAAGCTAATAGTTTAATAAAAATTAAAGGCGTTCTCTTGAAGCAATGTGAAGCGCAAATATTTATTTCATTTTAATCTCACGAATATATTTATAAGTTTGAAAACAGTAAGTTGTACCATTGATCAATTCCTTTAAATAGCCACGGTACTAAAGTGCATTTCGCTATGTATCATGGAAGGAATTGTGGGCCATTTTCAATCTTACAAAACGAAATCGCAGCCTAGTATAAAGAAGGAAAACTCTTAATAGAGCATGCTTAAAGCCAACCATAGAATAAGACATACACAGGCTTGTTTCCGATCTCTGATAATGAATTTGAATGGCATCATGTGCGTCAGGAGTTACACGACATCTGAACTGTGGCGCGAGGTGACAGACCAATAGTGAGTGATCTCATAGTCAGAGTACACGGCGACTCACAGCAGAAATTCTCAAGAAAATCGAGCCTTTTTGAGATGGGTACATAACAGCCCTTTCCGATGCCAAGTACAGTTAAGTGAAAATAAAAGAAGCCTGCAATAAACGGGGGGTGGATTTGCTTGCTTTTATCATATAGCAGAAGGACAGTGTTTTACACATATTAATGTTAATTATTGTACAAGATACAGTAATGAAATGGAAAAAATTTTTGAATATTTCCAAAATTTTACTCCTTTAAGCTGTACCTAACCCCTTAAACTGACATCCAGTAACTCGCTGACCATCGCTTCAAATAATTATGAAATTGATCATGAATGCGTATATTTAGGCATAAATGTTGTAAATCTGTTTAAATTCGACCTTCACATGGTATTGAAGTTGGGATATTTCTCGATGAACGAGCTTAGAGAACGGAATGCGTGATTCATCATGCTGATTAGAGGGAGAAAGAGAAGCTCACAGGGGAAGTTGCGTAATTTTGGCGGGCCCGGCAGCGGTGATGCCATGACAGTCTGGCAAGTTTTGCGCGGGAAAGTTTAGCCGTATGACTGGCGGCCGAGATGCGTTGTGCTGGTAGCCAACTGGGATTCTGACGTCGAGGAAACTTTGCATCGAGAGAGCAGCAGACGCCACACACATTGTCATTCACTCCGCTGCTGAAGCTCTTTTATGTCAGGTGATACGTATTATCGTTGGCCATGAACTTGGAAGTCAAAGTCAACATTCTCCCTACTAGGAGGCTAATCACTTATCAGTCTCTCTCAACGTTCAGAGGCTGTTGCTTTTTTACTATAGATCAGTATAGATGAATACTATTCTTCGTTTTATTCTGTACTAGATTTTATGATCACTGACTTAATCATTATCAAATAATATAATATTTATCCCATGATATTTTTGGAGCACTAATTGTGCGACAAGGTAAGGTATTTTAAAATAATTTTCATTCATGGATTTCCATCTGTTAATCACCTAGCCCTCCTGTTCCCAACATTTTTTTCTTTCGTACCCTTTAGGCTTTTACTGAAACTGTACTCCTAACTTCCATCTCACACTACTTACATAAGATGTTATAGAAGAATTTAGTCCTATATAGGTTAGTTTATTTAGTTTAAAATAGTAGAAACAAACATAGAAGAAAGCAGTATTTATTTTACAATTTTCTGAAAGTAATATAATGAATAATAGTAACTTTGATAGTTATTTCATTAACATGTGTTTTATAATGTTACACTGTATTATCAAATCGAAATTTTACTAAATTTTGTGATAACAAAATAAAATGATTACAATTACGAAACACGTTTAAAATAATTTCAAATTTATCTTTACTTGTATCATCAAATATTGCATGGTGCTGGGCAACGAGATATGTCCGCCATTACCAAATCATCTTTGGCGTAGTGTACCGTACCCCTGAGTGGCTCAACGTGTATCGCAGTTTGGAAACCGCTGACCTAGCCAGACCTATTCATTTGATATAGAGTGACATGAGCGAAATTAATTTGTCTACTGTATTTATTGCTTTTAATTGTTTATAACTTTAGGGAATTGCGAAGTAGAACTGAATGCTTTTGATTATATTTATAAACTTACTCTTCGGATAGTTTATAAAGTATTTGCTTTGCATGTTCTATTATATGACAACAAAAAATGATAATTAAAAAATGTATATTGACGTTGCCAAAATGTGATTTATGTAGCGAATAAATTTTTATTTAGAGTGGAATTCAAAATGCTTAACATCATATAAACAGTAGAAGAGCATGAAAGTAATTCAAGAGAATATATCGTCGTTGTTCCGGCAATAACTCCAATGTGACATATTTATCGATTTTCAGATTTTTGCTCAATTAAATAACTTAAATAGTGATACAGAAAATAATAAAATCTCCTATATGTAATTCTGTTTCTTTCTTTCGAAAATGTAAGAATTCACAATCTCCTATGCACTACTGCAATAGAAGAATAAATGTGTTTTTTCTTCCTACTGAAAAAATTCATATTTTGCACATAGGAGTTATTGCAGGAACAACGACGATATATTGAAATGGTGTCAGCAACAGCGTCTGCATATAAAATTATCCGTTGGAAGATCCAGGAAGAGATGGTATGACCGTTTTTGGAATTGGAAAAGGCTGAAAGACTTTAAACTTTAATGCAGATGGTTCTTCGTGGTTTTTATTTTTGTATACCGATGTTATCTACTCGCACATACACAAACATATACTGCATGTACGGTATATAGGCCTACATAATATACTGTATGTGAATTGACATTTCTAGAGATTGTGCAACAATTTCATAACTACCCGTATGATTTAGATGGGCCTGTGTTTTACTTTGTTTATATTTTGTATTGCATTGTTATCAATTTTGAGACAGGAAATCTGCAAGGTTAAAGATTAAAATTTATCTTGGAATAAATCTACATTTCAAAATATAAATTAGAGGGAACAACAAACATGCTTATTTGTTTTGAAGTAATTTTATTTTCAAGGTTTTATGTAAATTCAAATTATTGTTTATTTAAAGACGTTTGCAACTGCAAAGATTTAGCAGTGTTGCCGTTGTGCCGGAATTTTGTCCCACAGGAGTTCTTTTACTTGCTAGTAAATCTACTGACATGAGTCTGTCGAATTTAAACACACTTAAATGTCATCGACCTGGGCCGGGATCGAACCCGCAACCTCGAGCTTCTATGCCAGCGCTATACTAACTACGCTACCGAGGCCGACGTTTTTATGTAATTTTGATTATATTTATTGAATGATTATTGAAAAAGCCCCATCCCCCAAGTGGTGTTTTGAGTCCTCTTACAGCAATAAAAAAGTCGCATTCAAATTATCATTTCCTTGTATGATGCAGGCTGTGTCGGTTTTTTTCTAGGAATGCTAAAATTAGAAGAAGAAAATTGACTTACGTCGGGACTTTCAGAACTCTTATAAAAGAAGGGCCTCTCGCTTTCCAAGATTGTCGTGGGACGATGACGCTGGTTGTGCCCTACATTTAACCAGATTTTTTTTAACTAGTTACAATGACATCGTGGGGAACATTACTTATGACTTTTATCGCTATAATATGAAACTGTATATGAGTAGTTTTGCCGACTAACAAACAGCACGATGGAGAATGCCATTCAGGCCAGGTAGCGCAGTCCTAAGAAGTACGTGGCAGACACCGCTAATAAGAAATGACGTTATCCGTATTCTGAGATAAGAATTAATTAGTAGATGTGTCATTGAATGGTGTAATCTGCATAGTGTGTCTTGTGGTTCTTTGAATTCTAAGTTTCCTTCGTCCCAATATTGTGGAGCTAGTGATTTTTTTTCGTGGGACGATGACGTTGGTAATTGCGTGGCAGATCCATAGGCCGCCGCCATATTGTATGTATGGTAGTTATGTCGCCGTGCTGCCGGCCGGTGTATTGCGCAACAATTTTGTAGCAATCCTCCATTCAGGGCCGCCATTGCGTGGCGTGGTACAGAGCTTGTGGACTCGGTGACGTCACTAGCTGCATTTTGCCTTCTCAACCTCAGCTGACCGAGCGGCACAAATTGGTTAGATCCGGTGTGCGCGCGCATCCATCAAGGTTGCTGGTTCTCTACACGCAGTGAATCAACCAACCTTTCGCAGACTATTGTGTGATAATTCTGGTGTTTTTAAAAATAGAATCCCCCTACTTACTGGAAGGTTACGTAATGTGGTTTCTAAATTTGGTACGGGAACAGTTTCAGCTAACAGAATGTTCCCAAGTATGGCAAATGATTATCCCTCTTTTCATGTTTAAACTCTCAGTCTCCCAATATGCAGGAGAAAGTGAAAACTGCTACTAATACATTATTAACAAAATTAATTATGTGATCGAGGTATGTGTAGATATTGTCATACAAGTTTATGATTTTAAAATAATTTTAGCGTGTTTTAATGTGAAATTGCGAATGTGGGCTTTGTTCTCAATTTATAAAATGTTGAAATCAAGGTTCGAAAGTGTTATTTAGTTGAGGAAACCATTTCTTATTCGAATCCCGCCATGGACATGCATGCTCTTCCATTGTCAAAGTTCTTTACTGTGGCATCGTAGAGGTTCTGGGTCGTGCTGACACCACGTCAGAATCTTACGATGTGCTCGTATAGTAAAGATGGGCTTAGGATAAGTACCACTAGGGTATGGAATTCCTTGAGCAATAAACAAATAATTATTTATTTAAAGAAGGAATAGATTATATTATTTAAAGCTTCTTACCAAATATTTTAGACTTCCGAGCTTTCCGAGAAGTTTAAAATTTTGTTTCCCCCCTCATACATTTCCAATAATCAAACCTTTCCATGTAAATACTTATTCTAATTCATGTCGTGAACGTAGTACAAAGATTTGAATTTTTCTTCCTGCTAGATTATGAATAAATTATCTCGAGATTATAGAGAGCTGTCGATTTCAGTGTACAAGAACGGACTGTTTTTTATTGTGTTCTGTTATGCTTATAAATATTTGCTACTTCTATCTAGTAGTCTTCATTTTCGAAGATGTACATGTAGAACGGAGCATTGGTTTCATTTTAATTAACACAACTTTTATCATAAGTGTGTATGGTAATCATCAGTCATGACGGGTCAGCCTGTGGAATAGTAGGCCGAAAAGGAAAAAAGTTCTGTTTTAATTCCTGAGGAAAGCGTCTTGATCGTCACTTCCAGAAAAGACTGATATTCTCAACCTCGTATCACAAATAAAATAGTCCCTCTGTGTGAAGATGAATTAGGTACAGAAGAAAATATCGTTAGGGAATCTGTTACTGAAATACTTATATGTATAGATACGGTACCTTATTGTACAAGTTTCGAATACAACACACTGCGAAAGTTCAGTAAACAAGAGCTCCTGTATGTATACTAGTTGTGAACAGTCGTGTGAAATTGTTGCCTACATATAGGTGGACTCATCAGGACTCGCTCCAAATTTAATTCCGTATCTGTACATACTGACGGCCCAGTTCTAAAGGGAAACCACTCAGAATTTAAAGTTCTGAGAAACCTGCATTTTAAAGCTTCATGTTGCTGTGAAAAATCCAATTAACACTAATTTGAAACTTTTAGTATAGCCTACTGTATATAAAGCAACATTAACAGAATTTGGAGTAATTTCAACGATACTTTGATTTTTCACTGCAACATAATGCTTTAAAATGCAGGTTTCTCAAAACTTTAATTTTTGAGTTGTTTCCCTTTTGAACTGGGCCGTCGATACATATTGAAATGTATTCGTATGTGAAATTTCTCTCTCCAGGGATTGTATTCCTAAAATAATGTTGTTACACTTAATTTACCGAGATCGGTAGAAATATATCCCACTTAATTCCCGTATGCTCCTTCCTTGACATTTTGGACACTACTGTGAACAGAAAGTCATCTTCGATATTCTTCCAGTGCCACGTACGTATGTTGTATTCGGTGTGTTGTGTGCCCTGGTCACATAACCGAGTGTAGACCACCAGAGTTCTCTGGTGCAGCCGGTCTATTGCGTTCATCGCCAGGTCTTCTCGTGTGTAAAAGGGAATGGAATGCCAAGAGATCGACCTTGAACTCTTGGAAATTCTTATGTGAGAGAGTTTGCACCATTCTTTTCCTCGTGAAGAAAACCGGCAATTTATATAACAGGTGTGTCAGTTGCAGATTGCTTGGGAAATTATTGTATTTTTCTGCTGTAATGGATTGGAACGATTCCAAAACAGGCTGTGATATTCTCAACCTCGTATCACAAACAAATAATATTCCCTTTCGTGATCTTATGTCAGATCTATTTCTTACTTTATCTTTCGCACTATGGTGGTCGTGTACCTATATTTACATAATTAGGAACTGTTCTTTCGCATTGAAGTTGCTCTCTCGAAAAGATTTTTTTTCCACAGTTCTACATGCTGAAGAAGTAAGTTATACTGTACGTCGGTAATTAAATTTATTTTACTGTGTTTCTTAATAAGGCACTTCTAGATTTGCAATTTAAGAATTCTTAAAAAGAGTTTGTAAATCTTTCTTCATATTGAGAAAATGATTAAAATGATTGCATTTGTTCTTTTCCTTTGAAGAATTGAATCAGAATCGCAAACGGATTTCTCCATTGCTTGGGGTGTCTGCTTCTGAAAATAATCTCATTTACTGTGCTATAATTCTCTGTGGAATCATTTCCTTCAAGCTTAAATGTACTAAAATGAAATTTAAAACTTTTATTTTATTATAAGATTCAAGGACTGGTTCCATTTTGGTCTTGGTCAAGCTTAAATCTATGTATAAAATTGATAAATCCATCTATTCTTTGGACATCCCATTATCTTATTACTTTTGCAAGTTGTGTTATTCTTTTTTGTGAAACTCATATTAAGGTGAAGAAGATTTCAGGTAAAACTTGCAATAAGTTTTAACAAGGAGGCTTACATATAGCTTTTATAAAGTAGTTCTTTAATAAAATTGACATACACATGAAGTAAAAAGTCTGTTCTTTTGTCGGAATCAATGGCAGGTAGGCCCTATTTTACACATTGTGCCTTGTCTGCTTTTACAGAATAAAAATGAGAACTGAACTGATAAATAAAACAAGGAAAGAAACTGATTAAATGTGTATTTCTGGATGTTTAGTTACTTGATAGCGAAATTTGGATAATGAAGAATGGGGATGAAAGTAGACTATAGGCGACAGAGATGTGATTTATGACTCATGAGATACATACATACATACATACATACAGTACATAGTGTTCTGTCAAATGGCATGGAAAGATAGAATAAGACAACATGTAAAAGTTAACGATATACTTGAATATGATATGAAATATGATATGATATGATATGATATGATATGATATGATATGATATGATATGATATGATATGATATGATATGATATGATATGATATGATATATATGATATATGGTTTATTCTCACACTAATCTCTCTGGTCCTGCTGGCCCTTCACATTTCTGTATTCGGGCAAGCAGTCCCGTTCTTGCACTATTTACAACTTTTACACTACCAGACATTTTAGACCGACACATATTCATCATTACATTGTTCATCTGTTCATCCACTTTGTCCTCCATGTTCATTCACTACACTTGCTACTTACTATATTTCTACGTTTATTATCTAACTCTGCTTATCTTCTAATCCTATCTTATACTGTTACCTATTTATAACAAAACATAACAATTTCCTTTACTACTCCGTATTCCTACAGTACCTATTTATTTACATTTTCACTACAATCATGTTACTGTACTATGTAACACATAATAATCTTAGTTACACTCTGTTATTTACTTTATAACTGTCTATATTACCTCTCTATCCTTATTGATAGGATAGAATATAGACAGATGGCATCGTACATTGTACGGAAGATGACATACCATTTCTTTGAAACCAAGAAGACAGAAATGTGTGTCGTCCATGTAAAAGATGGCACTATCAGTTTCGAGGGGCAGTGGGCAGAGGCTTATCGTATGAAAAATTAGAAGAATGCGATCTACGTATTCCTTGTTAGTTGTTACTGTATTTTGGACCTATGGACGGCCACCAGTTTGCAGAAAGTGTGGGCTGTACCTATTTTGAAACGGTCAAGAGAAGAGCTCGCTCGGCAACAACGTGTATGAACTGGGGGGGACAAGGAGGTCTTTCCAGTTACAAGTACTTCGTTATAGACTCATGAAGGAATGCGGTGGCTGTGGAATGTGGTTGGCGGTGCCCTCGGGGGCCTTGGAACTTGGCTGTTTGTTGGGGGGCCTTGAAAGGGAGGAATTCTCCGCTTTTATTTCTCTACTTTAAGAGACGCTTATAAATAAAACTCAGTGATCGATCTATTTCTGAATTTATTTCTTATTTTCCTTATCTCTCTTTTTGACTTCTTATTGTGTATGAGCCGTTTAAAGTTGTTTTTACATCATTTCTCCTGGCTTACGTTGCACGATGCCGTTAGATGTTGTAGTAACAATTTTTTTCCGTCTGTATGATCAGAAATGGAAAATTTGATAGGTCTTGAATTAGTGATGGATATGAATACAAGGTCCTCGTGGTGTCCGTAATAAGTAGGCGGTTAGCTTGTTATTTCGTAAAACACTGATTTTTGTGGCTCCTGACTTCGTAATCCTTGATCTGTCTCTTCACAGAGATTACATATTTCTCTTTGACTGGTATTGCTTCTATTTTTGGTTTCTTCGATTATCATGCTCTGTCCATTCAAACATATGAGTAAGAGAGGGAGGGAGAATGGTCTGACCGAGACGGAGAGTGTGGAAAGGGTTGGGCGGACCCTAGGGGGGAGGGTAGGGTTATCAGCCGACCCCACCCGGTCTCAGCATGGCGGCGTGCTGGCATGGCTGGCTTCTATTCCCCTTCGGGGATCGACCGCATTGCGTCACAGCGCATGATCAGCTGATGTGGTGATACATAAACAAGGTCGCTTACCATGCCGCCAGACGGCGCGAAACATTTGTTGTGATGGATTATGGGTAGACGACCCAGCCAAGATTCGAAGAAGAAACCCCGCAAATGCTACCAATTTCAATTTATTTATAACAGATATGCACGTTTGGATGACACAAATGAACGTATCCGATCTCTGAATTTTGTAGTACAGCCTACTTGTGACCAGGCGCTTTCCCCCCCCCCCCACAATGTTTACAATTTATTCTTGCAATTTGTAAATTTTGTTTGTAAATTGTACATTTCTGTTTCACAATGTGAGTTTGTAAAGCTGAACTCTACAAAGAAATTATTTACTAAAGATTATTATATTTTTGATCCTACAGAATATGTCTGTTATGGTAACAATTAATATTAGAACAGAATATATGTTATGGTAACAATAATTAATATTAGTAGAAATATGCACTGTTGCTACATGCCCAACTTGGAGTCAAGCCACAAAGGGAAAAACACTGGTGGAGGGGAGTTCGATCCGGTGCTGTGGATTGGACTTCGGCGTAGGTCAATGATAGAACCAAGGACCCGGGTTCGATCCCCGGCGCCTGAGCGAATTTTTTTCAAATATTAATTCTACAAAAAAAAAACGGAATTTCCCATACTTCACAGGTGTGTTGTTTCACAATTCTGTTCAAATTTTACGTAATCATCTGTACACCTAAATTTCTTTATATTCTATCTGATTACTAATAATTATTGGATAATCGTACTTTCCCAAGGGTAGCTTCCATTTGAAAATAATAATCATAACACAAATGTTTATTTTTATTTGCTTAGTACGCTGTGTATTTTGACAACCCTTACTGAAGGGCAGCTACCCTTGTGGGATTTATATATATGTACAAATGTGTAAATTTTACTTGTAAAGCTAGCACATTTTCTATAATAATTGTCCTTAAATGTGTGAAGTTTGGAAGTGCAACAAATTATGTATAAATGAAATAAGTACGTATTTCATCAAAATCAATGGCATAGCAGCCCAAAGTGGGCCGGGCCTTCTTATTTTTTACCTCTAGTCTTCTCTATTTTCTGCCCTTGCTTTCCAGTTCCTGCACTGAAGTTTGCAATAGCTATCCTCCTTCACAGCATCCAGCCATCTTTAAATATACTGTACGTTTATGAAATTTATTTCATGAGCAACTGGACATCATCGTTCAGAGCTAAACTAAAGCAATTGTAATATTATTTTGCATGTGAGTGACAGACTAGATGAAGATATTGAATTTAATTAAAGAAGACGTAATATTTTCCGGCCAAGAACTAACAATAACATTCATATCACTATATGAATATCGTGAAAGGTTCATTTCAATGGGCTCGGTGCAATGACAGCGCTGTTGCAGGTCTTCATATTCAACATCCAACAGTCCACACCTGTGGAGTAACGGTTAGCGCGTCTGACCACGAAACCAGGTGGCCCGGGTTCGAATCTCGGGTTGGGGCAAATTACCTGGTTGAGGTTTTTTCCGGTGTTTTCTCTCAACCCAATATGAATGCTGGATAACTATCGGTGCTGGACCCCGGACTCATTTCACCGGAATTATCACCTTCATTTTATTCAGACTCTAATTAACCTGAGATGTTGAGACAGCGTCGTAAAATAGCCCAATAAAAACATCCAACAGGGAAAGTTAAGCCTAACGTCGAAACAGCTTTGTATTGCATTGTATTGTAGGCTGTCAGTTACATGGAATACGAGCCATTCATGGAGATTCCAAACCTCCGGTATGCAGAGTGCCTTTTCCTTCCCTATCTCTGTCAAAACTGTAATTATATTCTCATTAGTAACCCAAAAAGTGAGCCATGCTGAACGATTCTGAATCTATTGAATTTGGCGGTTTCAGTGATCACTTAAATAGTAGACCAATCACATCATAAAACTCCAATGTTGCCAATATAGCGAAATTTGGAGACTACTTAATGGTTCTGTGATATTTTATATTTCTGTTGTTTAAATAATTATGGTTTAGCGAGCTTATATGATCTATTTTAGGATAAAATGTAATCATCTGCATTGATAGAGGTAAAAAAAAAAGTTTTGCTCCTTAGCGATTTCTTAAACCGTCGTTCGCGGCGTTGCATATTCGAAACTCCCATTTGTAAATTTCTTTAGCTGATTTGTAAGGCTTCAGAAACTTTACAAATTAATACGATTGTAGTGTGAAACAGAGTTTACGAGCTTCTGTTATCTTTTATTGTGATTTGTGTATTGTTTGTAATTTTATTAACAGTAACTAAAGTTGATTAATGAACTAAAGCAGATACTGGAGTAGAGGCTGCTATAGCAGGAGGAAGTCATGAAGAAAACGGAATTTGAGCATTAATTTTTTTGGCTGAATATGCTAGTATTTTGTTTATGAGAATATTATTTTGTATTTTTTTTATATTATATTTCGTCAGTATTCTTTCCCAAAATAGTGTGAAAAACAAAAGCAGTTAATACGTTAACATCTACCCAGTACAAATATATCGGAGAATGTCTGTAGCTTGTTTGAAATATGATTGCAATCTTTCCTAGCGTAATTGGTTGGAGGTTAATTCTAGAATCTAGGTAGGTTAAGTGGAAAATAGCTTGATCGTTTCAGTTTGTGTTGCAGTTGGGAAAAGAAAATTCAACCTGAAAACTAGAAAATCACCACAATCCACTAGCATATAAAGGGTTCAGAACCATAGTGGGTCAAGCGCCATTTATTAAAACCGTAGAAAACAAGGGTTAAAATTAAGTTATCACCATAATTCAATGGAAACGTGTAGCAAGTGATATAAAGTATACACATTAAAACTAAATGATATGTCAATCTTCATTAAACTATGGTATTCACTTAACTTTAACTCTTGCTTTCTCCGTTTTTAATAAATGGCGCTTGGCCCACTATGGCTCTGAACCCTTCATATGTAGTAATGGGGGAGAAACGGTTAGGTTTCACCCTTAGGGTGAGCTGACTCGGACTATAATAGATGTACAAGTCAGCCAGAACCTCAGTCAGAGGTAATATGCATTTTTTATTTGCAATTATCTTGGGAGTTCTGGAATTATAGACGAAGTAAAATTTACCAAGCTCTTAAGTGCGAACAGTGTGGTTTGTAGCAGTCCCTCACTGTCTTCAGCTGCATTTAATGTTCTGTGCAAACAAAATTATGTGCTTACATGATTTTTTACTTGCGCCGTGAGCAACTTTCAGTAATACGATAACTTCGTAGTCGTTCCTCTTTAGCATGACAAACACAACAGATGAGAAAAGCTTGTCGAAAATATTGTGACAAAAGTTAGAGCAATCTGTCGTCACCTTTACTGTAGGTCATTTCAGCTCGAGAAACAAAATCTGGACACTGGGCCAAAATAAATAAGGGATCGGTCAATATATTGCAGAGCAGCGTTAGAGGGAGCCGGGCCAACGAACCTCCACAGGTATTTTTATTCTAAATGATGCGTTCGATGTGTGTTTCGCGGCGTTGACACAGTTCTATTCCTTAATATGACACTATTTTTTTTCTTTTAACTTTGGGCACAGCATGCGACCAACGTGTCGTATATGGCACATGTCTGGTGGATTTGTGAAATTAATGCTTGCAAATATTATTTACAATCGGTGAATCTGAATGAAAAATTTAGACTCTGTACATTGCTATAGTCCAGAAAAGAATCGTGGTTGGTTATATTTTGCAAGTATTACTACATTAAACTACAGTAGTATGAAAATACTCATAAATGTCATAAAGATCATAACTCATAAGCTCATTTTGCGCTATTATCATGGTTTCATGGAGTTAGATTGATATATTTTCAATGTACTGTAGGTACCCAAACAGTAGGGTATTTATTAGAGATGAACAACGATCGAGAAAGCAAGACTAACAGTGCCCGCAAAGCCGAAAACCTGCATGAGAATGTTATATATATCGCGTCGTTGACGTAAATATTGCTGTGAGTATTTCGAGACGTCGAGATTGATCACTCCCGAAGTCCCGAACGTCAAGCAGCCTTGAATCGCCCGAGTTGTTTATACCTAACTGAACTTTTATTTATTTTGGCAATTATATATCTATAAACAATCGAGTAACCTATTTGAAACATCATTTCTACCTTTCAGTGTATAATAATCCGTTCCCCAGTCTTTATTTAATTACTAGGCTCTTAGTAAAAGGCTAGGAATTTTCTTTTCATATGTTTGAGGTCAAGTGTGCAATCTCAAGTAAAAGGATATTAACGTTATGTTTTATGTTTCTTAAAAATGCAAATTTATTTGAGAATTGTTTTTTTTTTCTATTTATATAACCATAGGTAACAGAACACTTTGATAACTAAGATACTGTTCTGTTTTGTCTTTTTGTCCCGTTTAAACATTTATAATGTTATTTACTTCAATGACGTATGTTATTCAAAGTTACGAAATCTTTCCACGCCGACCAAATGCTATTTCGAGAATGATGAGCAAGACTCGAAGCGCACGAGAATGACGAGACGAGACTCGAAAGACAAATGCAACGAACACAGCGAGCGAGAACGGCAATTAGTTTTGTTCATCTCTCGTATTTATGGGTAAAGCTATAATGCATCTCTCAGAGACACCTAACAGGATAACACGAAAGGAAAGCATCTCATTTGTTTAGGCAGCCCAAATATCAGTCCAGACATATGGGTGGTATTTAATGGTTTCGCAGGCGGAATCAAGGCTACGTATAATGACCACTGACATCGTCACGTGAATGTTACTAATTTTAGTTATGATCACTGCATATATCGGACGCGCAGTGGGCCAATATAAGCCTAAATGCAAGGCCCGCCCTCGAATAGTCAGATCAAACCAAAGATGCTGGAAGTGTCATTTTTATGGTATTGAGTTGTTGAAAATGCGTGTTTATCAACAGTAGTCTCACTAGAGGTTTTGATTTATCTAGAGAAAATCAAAACTCGAGTGGGATCTAATTGACTATTACACGATTAGAAGAAAGTATATAAAGATTAGAAGAAATAAAGTACTCTAATATCCTAGATCAAATATACCCAGATTGCTCGGCGTTATAGCCTTTGACGGTAACAACTTTTGTCAGGTTTACTATGCTGCCATCTAGTTATTACATAAGGAGTCACGTCATAACTCCCATTTGAATTGCATTAGCGACTGTACTGCCATCTCGTGTTCGTTTACGGCGGACGAGTGGCGATCCTGGCGGTTGTTCTCTTCAAAATGCAACCGATTTTAACATAGGAATGAGCAATCTATATGTGAGTTGGGCTAATACAATAAAATATTAATTGACTTACTGAAATTCTATTTCACTAATGTTAGCTTCACCAAAACGTTTGAACGGAGCCGCCATTTTCAGTTGACTGTCTATGCTGTAAACAAATGACGATCGCAAAACATGTCTTATAGTACTATAAAGAATTTGCAGTTCGAAATGTTGGCAAACAAAGAAACAAATGGTAGGAAGGTGATAAAAACAGGAGAAAGTATATGAAGATTAGAAGAAATAAAGTACTCCAATACAATAAAATATATATTAATTGACTTAATAAAATTCTATTTCACTAATGTTATCTTCACCAAAATGTTTGAACGGAGCCGCCATTTTCAATCGACTATCTATGCGAGAAACAAAGTACGATCCCAAAGCATATTTTATAGTACCATAAAGAATGTGGAGTTTGAAATGTTGACAAACAAAGAAACAAATGCTAGGGAAGCAATAAAATTAAACAAATACTAGGGAAGCGATAAAATTGTGCGATAAGCAGCCATGATTGGTTGAAAGACGTCCTTTCGTACCGTTTTATTTGTCAAAAATAGTATGACGTAGTAAAAGTGTAATAGGTTAATCATATTTCGTTGCTGTACTGTGAGTAGCATCATTGGGTAGTGAAATGTTTTCGTTATTAGTAATACCTATGCTATTGAAACTTCATACTCTAATAATAATGAAGTAGATGAGTTCACAAAAATATAAACTCCAAATCCGCTACAAAATACTATATTTCTGTTTGTAAGGGTAGGGTTCTCCGGAGAACAGATGAACATTTTATCGCACAAAAACCTTTAAATGGACTCCAATTCTGTTACGTGCTGCATGTACAGCACGTGTCTAGTTCTTTGTTGTCGAGTCCCGTGTTGTGAAAATATGTTGTCACTCATTTCCGAAACAAAAGCGTAATTCAGTGCAGTTTAAAATGGATGACAAACTTTTAGCTGCTGTAGGAACTCCTGTGACAGCATGGTTGTTCTTCAAAGCATTTCACGTCTCCGATGTGCTTTTCCTATCAAATCGGTTTAAATTCATGCCGCATTTCCACGATTAGTTGTAAACATGACGTATCAGCTGGTCTGGCCGACGTTACATGAATGAAGCGCCTTCGTATCTGCTTAAGAGAGACAATGGTATCAGTGCGGCCGTAGTGACATACCACGTGGTATCGCAGCCGGTGCTGGAATGCAAACTGAAGATAGTAAATAGTTTTGTGTTTGGAGTTCCCATTAATGTCTCAGTAGAGAGATTTGGATTATGGTAAGTAAAACACTCTTAAAGACTTAATTACTTTAGCTGTTATTGATTATTTAGGAGTGCGAAGTTTGTTACCATTAACACGTAATAGAATTTCGCTGTTCTGGTTACATTCTGTAATCACTACACGCACACTACTGATTTTTAGCAAAATTAAGTAACATTTTAATGTCAATTATATATTATATGATGCACGACATACTGGTGGCTGAATATGGGAATAGTTGAAGTTTAGGAAAGTAGGCCTGACGGTTTCCTAGGAAAGATTTATTATTACTATTATTATTATTGTTATTATTATACGTCTCGTTGCAATACAGGGTGATTCACTAGGATTTACCATCCCTTACGGAGCTTATTTCCGAAGACATTCTGAACAAAAAAGTCATATAAACACTTCAACATTTTCAAAATTACACTAATTTGAAGTTGTTTGTAAAATACCACTATTCTTGAGTTTTCAGAGTAAAAGAATATTACAGATAAAGAATGAACTATTCAGGAGTATCATTTCTTTAATTAGCTACTGTACTGAAGCTAAAAATGTGTTGTGAATTCCATAGTTGTTTCGTACAGAATTTTTTTAACTACAATAGGAATATGCGTTACAAGAGCGGTATGTTGAAGTTTTCATGTTCGAGGAAAAGTTTGAAAAAGCGAAACATAGTTGAGCTTTTTTAATTTCCGAGAATTGAAAGAAAACATACCGCTCGTGTATCGTACATTATTTTGCGCGAAGATCGTTTATTACATACCTGAAAGAGGAATTTCTAATTAGTTCCAATGAAATCTCCATCTTGGTTTCTGTTCAATGACGGCAGATTTGCAAAGCAAAAATATCTATCTTCAACATTGTTGCTTTAAAATGTTTTCTGTGTTTACTATACTCCAGCAGGCCGTGATATACGTCTGTCTTTTTTTTTTCCACCAGTCTATGATGAGTCTGGAATCTTGTTGATTTTTTTTACGGCTTAATGTTACTTGCATCACGAATGCAGTAACTTTAGTGGAGTTGTAGAGTTTACTTAATTTTTCCAAATGTTTAAAAACAATAATTAACAGTGCAATTTAGGTGAAATTGCAGTGATAAGTTTCCAATTTATAATCATTACTATATTGAACGTCTCTAAAAATAATATGTTAAAAGCCTAAAGCAGTAAAATCAATATGTCACTTAAGCGGTAAGAAGAGGGAAATTGTTATGTGTGTTAGGTTGGGAATACTGAATGTGGAATTTTAGACTTTCCGCGGATTGGTTTTGTGCGGAAACCAAGCAAATACGCACGATCTCGCACAAAATTACATTTTCGTACGCATTTGTCACAACAATTGTTACAAATCACGCCACTTTTGTGAATTCTTTAAATTAGGATGCTTAATTAAACTGTAAAGAATCAAGTTCCTGAAGTCGTGTGATTTGTAACAATTTTTGTGATAAGTGCATAAACATGATGTCATTTTTAGTTAAAAATTGAAAAATAAGTTCTGTACAAAGAAATTAACAACACATTTTTAACTTCAGAACACTAGTCAATTAAAGAAATGACACTTCTGAATGGTTCATTCTCTGTTTGTAATATTTTTTTACCTGTAAAACTAAAGATAAAAGGTATTTTACTAACAACTTCACACTAATGTAGCTTTTTAAATATTGAGATTAGGACAAATGTTTATATGACTTTTTTGCTCAGAATGTCTTCGGAAATACGCTCCGTAAGGAAAGGTAAATCCTCGTGAATAACCCCAATTTATCTTATTACCAACTATAAATTACGTATTATCTTTCATAGCATAATGAAATAACTCCGACTGTAAAATGCGTAAAACTTGTGTGTCGTTTTCGTGACTTTTTTTTTAGTGCCAAGTTTAGCGAATAATGGCACCAAAGGAAGTTTGGACTTTAAGTTTTTGGTTTGCTCGTTCCTACTGTAGACTGTATGTAATATAGGTAGAGCACATGGTCTTCTGTATTTTATTTTTCATGAAGTGAGTTTTAATACGGATTAGACATTGCTTCTTCAGAGTAACGCTCGGTCGTTTACCGCGTATGCAGGTAATGCATTGGAAAGAAGAGTAGGTGTGTTCAGTATTGAATTCAGTAGAAAATTTGTAAATACATTGGTGTTACATTAATGTATTTAATTTCTACAGAAATAATATTTTAATAAATATCCGGTTTCAGTTGTGCAACAAAATGCCAGTGTTTTCTGTTCTTCACTGGGCCTCTGAATTCATAATTTCCCTTGACACCGGTCAAAATTTTGCAGGACTATCTAGCGCTTATCTTTCCTTGCAACTTGTATTGCATCGATTATCATAATTCATTTCATTTCGATATTGCTCCATCGTCATGGTATTTCGCCCTGAATACAGTTGCCGTTAAATAAACGTTAATGGCCGATTTCATTAATATCATCAAGACAACGTGCAAACAAACGTTTACTGTTGTCAGAGACCTAGCTTATTTTCAGTTTATCAACTTTGTAATCCCTGGCATTCGTTAAACTGCTGGTCAAATTTCAACCTTGCATTTCGATCCGCCAGCTGATTGTGAGTTGACTGTAACTTTGAAGTCATTAACGCCATTGACAAATTATTACGCAGTTCATCAATATCGATATTAAGTTAATACGCTATGTCCAGAGAGTCTAGGAAATACATGATCTCTGAATATGTTTTGCCAGAAAGGAATGATGACTATTTCTAGATTCTACAGAGGTACCAAAATTATGAAGTACACTGTCTAAATAATCGGTTTGAAAATTAGCTGTATAAATTAATCCCTAATTTGTATAAAGTCATCATTAAGTTTTTTATTTTACGCAGCAGATTAAATTCACTTTTCATGGCGTTAATTCTTCTTATAGACATTATTTCTAGTAGATGTTTTTTTCACCCGTGCTTTTATTTTAAATTGCGTATCTATGCTTTTTATGTAGTTGTATATTTCGGCATTTTTTCTCTCGTCTTCCATTCACAGTTGCATTCCGATACAAGATCGAGAGCTTAGTTTTAACAAAGATTTTTGATATGCAGACGATCCTTAGTACGACTGACCAATCATGACACGTCATTGTTGTTATTTTCGCTTTTACGAAATGTGCACGTATTTCTTTTAATATTCTATACATAAATTAACGAATCAAATTGACGGTCGTGAAGAAAAATCGGGTGAAACTGATCATTGCACCCATTTAGTAAATACTCCTGCTTTTGTAAGGCAGTAAGGTGACAATTATTAGGAAAAATTGTGTACCGCAAATGCCGCAAGGACATTTAAAGCGTTTTTTTAGTGATTATATTGAGCTTTGCGATCATTGTACTTAATCATTCAGTGTGGGAATTAAAGCATTTAAAAATAATCGCAGGATGGGCAGTAAAACATTCTGTGGGCCTCCGGCCTTCAGTTTCACGGTTAATGCTTCATCTATTTGCGGTGCAGAGGCCAACGTGCCGATGTTTACTCTTCTTATGCAAGGACATCTACGTATATTAAAAACGCGCCAGGAGAATGATCAAGTTACGATTTTAATCTCCTGATGTTTGGGATTGGTAGGAGAGAGACAGATTGCCAGACCGCATGGGTCGTTGACGTTGGGGCAAATTCTTGCGGATTCATTGTCAGGTACATCACCGACTATAGTCGTGCTTTAGTTAAGTGATTATTGCATAGGATATTTGTGGTAGGGTGTCGTCTCCTGGTATCGAATAGGAGACTGTCTGAGGATCTGGGAACATTTCTTAAAATCTAACATAAACAGAAATTCCCGAGATAGCATGCACCAGTAGATCTTGAATTGCAACGAAAGTGGGCAGAACAAGAAAACGGCAGGACCGAATTCTTAAATCCTGAAGAGGTGAAAAATAACTTTTATGACAGGTGGCTTTGAAATAGGTCGACAGCTGGACTCTTAGGTTCATGAGGAAAAATTCGTAAACATTTCCACTTGGGTTTACTTTGTCAGAACGATTTCTTCGGATATCGAACAGGTGAGCCAGAATCTCGTCATTTTGGAACCGCTATTCTTGAATTCAGCTTAGGAAGTTGTTGGCATTAAGGACCATGACCACACATTATGTATGTACAGTATGTATGTATGTATGTATGTATGTATGTATGTATGTATGTATGTATGTATGTATGTATGTATATGTATCCAATGCTCACCCACTTCACTTTACGTGATTTTAGGGTTCCGCATATAGCGGATAGATGGCAGGACTGTGACCCATTTTGCTAGTTGTACACCGCTTCGGCGGGCCACACTGTACATGTGTAGTATATGTGGATAGTTATGTCGTATAGTAGGCTGAGTGTATGTGTAAGTGTTCGTGTAAGTGTAGTGTCTGGAGTGAGTGATGATGACGAAGATGAGGCAGGGAGAAGGGGAAACTCGGTGCCGGCACGTAGACTACTCCTGTCGAATATTTTAGTTCGGAGTGACGAGTCGAATGCGCTTTTTTATCGGACCGTACTTACTACCCTAGAATGCATTTCCTTTTACTTTCTCATTATACGAAGGGTAAGAGAAGGTATTATATGCATCAAAAATATAAATTTCGAGATTTTCCAGGAAATACATGCCTTCAGAATCATTGATAACGCAGAAATGGCTGCGGACATTGTCTGTGAACAGTGATATCTCTTGAACTATTGAACGGATTTTTTCTATTATATACGAGTTAATGTGTACAAGAATTATATACATGAATTTAATTTTAGCATATAATTAAGAGGGTTTTATCCTGAAATCAGAAACACGGATTGTTAAATTCGAAATCTTTCCAGACTTTTTTTTTCTTGCATTAGATAAATATTTAAATTAAATGAGCAATCCAGCATGTCCCAGACCATCATATTTCGTTAAAATTAATTACTATATGCATAATTACTTTTACTGTTGGTTGTGAATATTCCTAGTCCAAACAGCCTCCGGGCTAAGCGAGTTAGGTGTAGTGTTAATGCCTCTAATGAAGGAGGCCTCATTATTCAGGTAGTAACAGAATTAAGACTCGTTTTCATAGAACTATTTGTTACATATTATTGAACCAAAGGAAAGTCTATAGCTTAATGTGTGACTTTTAAATGTTAGATTAATTTTTAAATAATAGTACATTAATGCAACGAGCCTATAATGGTAGTAATTAAGACGCAAGTATGATTGTTTATGAAACTCGCTTGCGCTCGTTTCATAATTTTCATACGACTTTTTATGCTCGACCATATTTCTAACTTGAAATTATTTAAAATTAGGTCTTCTTATGGTTATGTGCGAACTGACCTGAATTGTGAGATGTGCGCAGACGCGAAAGTATTGATTTTTTCCGAGGCCGAATGTCATTGACCTTGGCAGAGAATAAGATGAAGATTACTCTGATATAACCTGGAAATTGATTTAGAATTGAAAAACGAGATGACAAATTGAATTTATTTGAATATTATTTACAATTAACGCTAATTATTATAGTAACAGAACATAACCCCCTGCGACAGTATTGGATTTCCAGCCTCCGTGACTTTTCGCTAATTGTCTTTCGATTGCATATCCGAGAATAATCGATATAACGTTACAAAACTGACTTGTGATTGGCTGAACACCTGAACTTTAATGAGTAGGTGTACTTTAATGACATGCATTAAAGGACTGCTACCAGGTGTATAATTACTGCATTTCGGCATGGTCGAGCATAAACTATATTATAATTTATTACTATATATTTTATGTAAATGTGTGACATATACATCTGCTTAAACATTACAGTTATTTAACATAGACAAGAATGTAACTGATAATATGAGAAACTGAATTGTTACAGAATGTACAAAAAGTATACATATAGTGTCATCAAGGTGACACTGTTTATTATGCTTATTTATGAGTGTCGCCGCAGCGTGATGGCGGTGAAGATTTTCGCAATGAATATGCTGACACATCCATATCTCATGTTCATGACCGTTGACGGAAAACTGAACTCCTTTCCGAACTGCTTCGTTAAGTCTTTTCTTGAATTTCACATGTTTTCCGGCAAAATACTGTAAAGTACATGGTCTCATTACGAAAGCGTATTGTTGATGCTTCTTTTGTGCCACACGTATGATTTTGAATGTTTTTAATGCAAAAAATATATACAATATTATTTATTCATTAAGGACATCAGCTCAACGAATTTGAGTGACCACAAGGATCCTGAATACAATAAAAATGTGCAATGTAATGCGATATTTGAAACATTAAAAAAACGAAAGTTAATTTTTAAAGGGGAATATAAGTGAAATATAAATTATGATGTAATATTTGAAGAGAATCCTTGATAATATTTATAAAAATAGACATTACATAATCAAAAGGATGTGAAGTTCCTTAAGAATTAAGTTCCATGTGAATTTTGTAATAGAACCTCAACTGTTAAACAGCAAACCAATGACAGATCATTGTACTTTTGAGAAAGATAAGGCAGACAAGATTCATATATAGACTTCTTTTCAATGTCAACCTCGGAGACCTGATTTAGCTTCCTTTCGAAACGGATAGTAGGGTCAAGAATAAGAGCCCGTTAATAGCAATAATGTCTGCCAGTCTTAGAGAACCATTGGATGATCCACAATTTAAAGTTTCTTACGATGCCGCCAAAGCATGTCGTACACGTACACAATGATGTCTAGCATTGATCATATATACTGTATACATATGCCCAAACCAGGATATATAATAGTTGCCTGGAAAATATTTTGTGCATATCATTATTACAGAAAATAGTTCTATATATTATGCTGTGTTCCTAATCTAAAGTATTTATGTATTTGGATTCATCTTCAAACAACTTATCTTACGTTAGTAAAACGAAAGTTTTTTTTTTTTTTTGGAAATGTAAATATAGCCTATAATAGTTATTAATAAATATTAATAAAGGTATTGGATATCGGGATCTTCTGCCTATTGTCATTTATAAAAAGTTAGTCTTATTAGATATGTGGCAAACATAAAGCCGGAAATGGAATTTTAAAAAGCCCGTACAAGAGAAATTCATGTTAATTATAGAAGAATTTCGTTGAATAAAATTAAAAACACTGAATTAAAATTGTAAAAGTGTAACACATCAGTATTAGTATTCATTACTCTCTAGCATGGCTTCTCTGAATATCTCCCCTCTCCCAGTGTACAGGAAATGTATATTACATATTATTAACAATGTGTTTGTTTATCCTGAGGATATGTCTGTTATTTCAATTAAAGTAGGCCTACTACAAATGAAACATAAATTCAATTGGAATATATTCGGGATCTGTTGGACTTTTAAACAAGCCGAGAATTCATTTTCTGATAATCACGGTGACATTTGATTTTATAATGCGTTATAATATCTTACTCGTTCTCTTGATTGTTGTATGACGTCCTTGGTGATGGCTGAAGTTGGCTGATGTTTGAAATCATGTCCTCAGTCCTTAACATAGGCTACCTTTTGCAGTTCAACGTTACTATTTGTAGATATGAGGGTGACTTTAGCGCCTCTTTTGTTGGGTGTTAAGATTCGGAACTAGCTGTAGGGGTTAGGCGTGGTTCTCAGATATGCTCGCGGCCGCCGTCGCGGCGCGGTTGGATGGACCAGACGCCGCGTCGTTGTGACGTCATGTCTCGCCGTTGCTTGTGTACGTTTGTGGGAAGGGGTTCGACCCGTACGATCGATCCGCGTGTGTTTCCTGGCGGCGGCTAGTGACGTCATTGAGCCACGCGACGGACGGCGACTGTACGGATCGTTACCCTTCATCTCCTGGGAGGCTGCGGGCGACACAATTCATCTTCCCCTGCCGTCTGCAATCCTCTCTACATGTATTGTGCTAGACCGATGACTGCCCGAAAATATCCTGTGGACAGGAATTTGATTCTAGTACGATTGCTTCGTGTGGACGTTGCGAATTTAAACAGGCCGCGTTTAGAAAGTGAAAGTAACGGGATACTACGAGCGTATCCTGCCATATGCAGCTATTGTACTACGCTCGTCCCGTCGGCATTCTAATCTGCCTACAGGAAGCTACGTTAAGCGTCCGTTGTGGCAGGCTGGCGATTATACTTTCAGAATCGATGAGCTTGATGAATAAAGGCTGGTTATTTTATTTCATTTGCTGTATTTCCCCCACCCCCACCAGCTTTTGTATTTGACGGTCCGTGGAGGGTTGGTGAGGATGTTTGTCCATTGTCTTTATACTATCTTGGGTAACGTTGGAGGCTAGGCGTCGTGCCGACCCCATGTCACAGGAGTATTTCTTCGGATCAAGTGAATGAGGTTGAAATTGCCTGAAAGTGCAAAAATGGCAAGCCTTAGCAGTAAAATGCCTGGGAAATAAATAATTATATTTGTAATATTCACATATTTGCTACACTTCGCGAAATTGAAGGTTGCATTAGTCGCCATATTTAGGACGGAGTCGAATAATTTTGTCTAATCAGAATTCTTTGCTTTCCTTAGCCACCGGATGCAAGTTCGATACCCAACTAAAAATGTAGGCTATACATTAATTGTCCGGAAATGTGATTTGTCTGTTGATTTGTTATATTATAAGTTTTTACCTGTCTTCGTGCATAACGATTCCCATTACGTGCAAATGTTTATTGTGCTGTTAATTCGCCAATTTACTAAAGATAATTATGCTAATAAGTTATATCCCTTAACATATTTTGTTAATAATATTATCCTGTGTAGGGTAAAGTTGCCTATTTCCGTGATACCCCTAATCCCGTGATACTTTTTAAAAATTGAATGTCAGTTGAACCTTTGCCGTTCGATCATAGCGATTACATCTTTCGCCTACTTTTGAGACATCGGTGAACTTCTACCCAATCCCGTGACATTCAATTAAAAAAAAACGTATCACGGAATTAGGCAACTTTACCCCACAGTCTTAGAAAAAAAATTTTTCCGCACAGATACTTTACAAGTCCCAGAAAGAAAGGTAGTGCGCATGATCAAACATACAACGAAACCAAACTAATTTTATTACCTCAACTAATCCTCTTGTGAACCAGGTCGCACGTCGTCTGATTATTCTTATAAAGCATGGGACTTGTAAAATATCTGTGCGACAAAACTTTTTTCTAAGACTGTACGTTAATAATTTACACTTTTAAAGAGATATTCAATCAAAAAATCAAATGTTACAACAATAAACAACTTATCTTCACCTTTTTAAAGAGCACATACAATGTCTTGCACGGAATAATGCAGCATACAGATCATAAACTATAGATTATATTGACGAAAGTCCTGTATTCCGATCAGACGTCATGTTTGATATTTTAAAGGAATTTATTTCGTATTGGTATGTTAATGATACAGTGACGACTGCTGTAGAGTTCAGGCTTCTTCCTCCATTTGGATATAGTTTAATAGTTTGTTTTGTTTTCACCTGCTCTTCGAGTTTCATTCCATTGCTTGAGTTGCGTTACATATTCAGTACATGGCTTGACATCTCTTAATTTTGAACGTTTCTGATATTGTTACGTTTCATAACTGAGTCGCTCCATGATTAAACTTCAAGATCCGCCACTATTTATGAAGAAGAATACATTGTGTATTTGGTAAGCTTGAAAAGCCCGAATAAATAGTATTCTTTGATCTAGGCTTGAAATCTTCGAATTTGCGTGCTGTTAATGCAGTGACTTTTGTTAGTAAGAGTATGGACTAGGAAACGTTCCTCTCTGTGCTCTTCTATAACTATTCATAGAAATAATTTATTTGTCTGTGAAAACTGCCGACTTTATTTCACTACTCGTAATTATATAAAGTCACATTTTCCAGTGCAGACATATTTCTAGGAAGAACGACTACACCAACCTATATTTAAGTTCTTACCAGAATCGTTACGATCGATCGAAAATACCAGAGACTAACCTCAACAGCGGACTTTCAAGCCGTTAAACATTTGACATTTTAACTAATAAACAACATAACTAATTAATTTCGGAAGGGAATTGAAGGATCTGTAACGAATTTTTCCTGAAGATAAATTATCAAGGCCAGGACTGTAATACCGCTTCGGCTTTTATTTGGTATTTTACAGTAAATACTAGTTTGTAAATTCTGCTTTCAGTACACTAATTAAAACATTTGGCTCTTTGAATTGTCCTTTGCTGTTTCGGAATTTCAAGATTTGTTTCGTGTTTTCCACGTCTTTTATAACAGTTTTACATAATTTGTAATTTTTTATATTTTACGATCCACTTTAGACTTCGGTTTCATTACAGTTTTCAGCGCATTTAGCGTTCTTATGTCTACTGTATGTTCGTCAGAAGGAAATTGTAAGAGAATACACGGATTTCATAAAGATTTGAGGGGTTAAAAAACTTTATTGTAAGTAAGCTGTTGAACTTACGTTAATGAAACCAGTCCAGAACGAACAAGGAACTCAAATGCTTTTTCTTTACACCAGTCTCCGATATTACACGACATCAGTGAGACAAATACCTTGTCTTTGGTATAACTGCACATAAATTCACACGGTGTCAGGTCCGGTGATCGCGGGGGTCACACGTTTTTATCCAGTTCTCTAGCTACAATTTTTGTTGATTTCTGTGGGCTGCGCATAAAACATGTCCGCACACGATCCCTGTCTTTCTCTGAGGGTAATGGGCGACCAAGTGATTTTCCTTGCATAGAAAACCTGTTTCTCTCAATTATTTGCAAATTGAATTTTCGCTAGTTGAATTCTTTTCGAATTTTATACGAAATGCACGTAGGACAATAATCACTGACCTAGTAGTGTGAAATTCGAAAACGCAGAACGTTTTCTCCACCTGTGTAGCAACCATTGCACAACAATAAGGAATACGAGCTGCAGCTGAACAAAACAAAACGGCCTAGCGGCAAGAATGTGAACTCTTGGCTTAACTAAAAACACACACACTGCTTGAGTTCTTTTTTCGTTCTGAACAGGTTTCATTAACGTAAGTTCAATAGTTTACTTACAATAAAGTTTTGTAACTCCTCAAATCTTTATGAATCACGGTGTATAATATATTATCCCAAACGCTCTCCAGTGCCTCACTTCTGACTTACTAAACAAGATGAAAGTGATCTATTACCAACACATGCATTATTTGTGTATTGAATTTTACATTATCTCGTTTTCTGCATTTTCTAGGAATGGTTATCACTTCGTCAGTTAGTATAGGTCTTACGTTGTTGCAACGGGCCATATTCATGCTAGAGATGATGCACCTTATCAAATTTATACTCCAGTACATCTTCAATTAACATGTTAGTCAATTGCATCTTAAGCAGATATTTTGTGATTCCAGGCAGCGCTTTCACCAGATGCATTCGGAAAAAAATTTACTTTTAGAGAAAGGGAGTTTAAAGGCTTTTTTCTTAGGCCTATATCACAATACAACTATCGAGGCACTTCGGCGACAAATTACATATATTCTGTCAGATTTTATGGAAAATTCTTTCCGTGGAATGGAAGAAATATGATTGCTTGTAGGAGAATAAAATGAGAGACATATTCTGCATTTGAATTAACTTGTAAAAAAATCAATCCATTTGCTTTAAAATATAAATGTGTATATGTTTTTTTGTGTAGGTTACTTTGATTTAAATGTGACAATATCTTTTCTTTGTCTTAATTCTTTCGCAGAACCCCATATATGGGCATAAATATTGGTATAGTATCCGAATATAAGCGATAATAGAAATTTAATTTATTTTGTATGAGAGTTTTGGTATTGAAAAAATAGTCTTGATCAGTTTTAATCACTTTGTATTATGTGCGTTGATAAAATTGTTGAGAGCGAGATGATTTCTAGGATCCGCCACGAAATTACCTGACATTCCTCCTTACAGTTGAGACGTCCCTTTCGCTGTGTACCTTTACACCACTCCGTTGACGAGAAATTTCTTTACACATACACGTACCGGCACAAAGATTGTAATGTTTGCCAGAGTGTAACCTAATCTACATCGATCTTTCAATAAGTCTGCTCCTTGTATAAACAATTAAACTAGCAAAGAATGAAATAAGTTTTGCGTCCATGTAAGTAAATGTTGCTTGACCGTCGTATTTTTTCGTGGTACATATTTTCAGCTGCCATTTTGAAACGGAGGGAACATGAGTTGTTCTTTTTGAAATATTGCAACATGGGCCAGACCACCTTGCAGAATTTTAAATTGGTACGTTTTTGCATTACGTCTGGACGCAGTAGCCTTGAAATATAGATCATTTTCCTGAATTAGCAACTCATTGCATATGCTGTGTATAAGAAGATATGACTGATGTACCTTTAATAAAGTGTGTAATCATCAACACCCGTCTCTTGAGATTGGTTGCTGTCAGATGGTCGGCTTCTTTGCTTGTTTTGTACAGGAAAAGAAAAATGAGTTTTGTGATAGCCCAATAATGTTTGTGAACTTCTGTGATCTCATCATTTTTTATTCCATATATATACTGTAATATACCAAAAACGTTGATCATAGTCACAGCTTTATTCATTATTCTAAAAAATTTATTTTCGAACTTACAACATTGCCTACATGCATTAATATAAACATTTTAATATTTAAGGATAGCCCGAGGGGAAATTTAAATTTTCTAAACTAATAAAACTAGAAGTCTCAAATTTTGCACAGTTATTATGCTGTATATAAATAATGTGTATACCAAATTTTATTACGCACATATTCAAAAACTCTGACATATAATATTGTATGTAGTACATAATTTGTAGGAGAAATAGCATTTTTAGTAAATGAAAATGTGCAAAAATTAAAAACCGAGAATTAGTTTTAAATTTTAAATACCTATCCAGAGTGCGTAATCTTTAAAAAATGGCCGCCTTAACATGCACTAGGGAGGCATAACGCCATGGAAATTGGCCCAGAGCTTCCTTAGGCTATAAAAAAATGTAATGCTAAAAACAAAAAATGTGATTTTTTGACCAAAAATTACCAATTTTCACCTCGATGTATCCTTAAAACGTCTGTAATATATTATGTCGGTAATTGACCTGTGGTAGTAAAATGAAATCAATATTGTATTCATAACATTTTTTCTGACTTGCCCATTATTTCAGTGAAATTACTATTAGTTTGAAGATACATACAGTTCATATTTTGAAAGTTGCGTTGCACGAACATTACATCCCTAATGGAGTCAACTGAATGACGATTCCTTCCTTTTGACTCTATAGTAAAGAGAATATTCTTTCAATATTGCATTATGAGCTAGAATCGCATAGAAAACCTGAACCAGTTTAAGTAATTTCTGAGCAAACCACTATTTGCAGAAAGTATCTTGACCAAATATGTTGAGGTAGTGCGTCCTTTGTTTTTAATGTATCTTTACTCCATTCTCAACATATTTTTTTAGATTGCAAAAATCATCAAAAGACTATACATCATTAATCTTTACACTCATAGAGTAAAATCAGTAAAATAACACTAGCATTCACCACTGTGTCACGCAGCAAGATACAGGCCTATACCGTATATACTTCGAGATTCGGCACCAGAGGTCGTTGGGTACCTCGATAATATATTCACTACATTCCAGTGACAACATTCCCATCCGCAAAAATATTTATTTTCGAAAGTGTAAGAATGAGTTTTGTAAATGAAGAACGCTATGAAACCATACTGCGGCGATTTAGTAAAATACCCCTGGATATAACCGGTCGCGAAAGTGACGCTGGGATACTGTATGAGATGCTAAGGAGTGTACTTTGAAGGATACTTCAGGCGCCATTGTCCTAAGTACGTTACTTTTTTATATATATTAACCGAATATTTGGAAAGATGTACGCACTACATACGATATTTTGTACTTGACAGTCGAAATGAGCTGAAAGGCTCAGTTTTTGAACACATTAAGATATTCTTGCATGTGACTTTTTAATCTCCGTTCACAGCACATAGCGGACATCGAAGTTTTTCACAATAAAAAATTGATGAGAACAGTGTGAAAGAGATCATCACTCGTTAACTTGGTTGGTATTTTCTTACAAAAGGAGGTGTCTAGTTGAAAAAGTCAAGTAGCAATTGAATAGTAATACTCAAAGGTGAATTTGACCATAATACAAGTTTGACTATTGACGCTACCAGTTTTCGCCATGCCAACGTCATTTATCATATGCTATCGTTTGTAAGTAATTCTTAATTTGAAGTAAGTTTGTTTAAAGTAAAGAATGATTTAAAAGAATATGCCGAGGTATATCTTCTATTCTTTCTTACATTTAATAAAGATTTTCTGCCTCATTGGGCAACAACGTAACATTCTACGGTCCATTAAACTTCGTATGCCTCTGGTATCAAACCGCGGACATTCCGATGTTGAGGACAAGAGCTCGTCGGTTCGGCAACATTGTGTGTAGCTGGAATGTTGCAAGCGATCGTTGTGGGAGGACGCATGACGTAGTAAAATGTCACAGAACTTGTCAGAGCACAAAAGAATCCGTTCGTCCCGGATTCGAGCTTAGGACCCATATGGCAACCACACCTCTGGTATCTTGTTATCGTTTCTTGCAAGGAATGCACTCTTTCGATCAATCCTAACTCTCAAGATAGGTGGAATAATTGCCTAGCTTACACACTAACAAATATGCACATACTGCATCATACACCTGTACTAATATGTTTTGTAACTTTCGTCATTTACGAAACTTTTGTATGTGTTGGTGCTATATTTTCACATTGTACGGTAGGCCTATATAGAGTGTTTGCGAACTCTGCCGACTTTAAGGGGATGTTGAGAGGATGAATTTGGATGACTTGAGATAGGGGATCCATGGGAATAGGACCTCCTTTCTTTGTTATTGAAAAACACACACGCTTGGTCATATGGTAGATCAGTAAGACAACGTAATTTTTAGCATCCATTTAATTTTAGTAAGTTATATGAGACGAGATAGCTAATGTTCAAAATGTTCATGAACAGGGAACGGATTTATATGGACTAAAAATATATGAAATATGTAAATATATATGTAGTTATTTTTACCAAAATATGGAATTAAATATGGATTTTTACCAAAATATGGAAATAAATATGGACTTAAAATTATAAAAAAATGACTATGTACGTTAAATATTGGTACATTTTAATCAAACTAAACAAAAAATATAATGGACGTACCTTATCTTCCAATGTAGTTTCAACAAAACACAATTTTTATTGTCTGTTACCATAACAATAGGTTACAAACATTTCTTTCAAGTGCTGAAAAGTGAATCTTCTTCTATTGTCTCTGAGGATAGATTTATACTGACTAAAAGAGCGTTCGACGTCACAAGAAGTAACTGGTACATAATTCAATTTCACAATGTCTGCTGGGGATAAGTCCAAGTTAATCTTCACTGTTGATTCACCACTCATCACAGCAACAACCTTTTGTAGTTCTTCATATCCAGGGTTTTTTGAAAGTACAGTGTCCACCTTAGCTCTTACTGCATCTGCAACTTTACCTCTACCACGATTCAGTTGTTCCACAGTACTATTTATAATTTCAAAACTTTCAGATAGTGAAAGGTGCCTATTTTGGAGACTTTTGAGCGTTTTTATGATGCATGAAAATGTATGCTGAATGTGAGCTAAGTCATTCTTCACACTTATGTCACAGGTAACTGTTTTCGCAGTATCAATTGAGACTGCATCTTCAGAGTCCAATGCAAGGAGAACATTGTTAATAGCGTCTATATGTTCGGCATAATATTCAACTGCTTCTAGCCATGTACCCCATCTAGTTAAAATTGGCTTTGGTGGCAATGGAATTTCAGGGTACATTTCTTTCAACACGTTAACTCTACTGGGAGCTTTGAGAAATACTTTTTTCACTGATGAAATCAACAAATCTACTTTAGGGAAATTGTCTCTGACCACTTCTGCCACACGATGAAATGCATGCGCCACACAAGTAAAATGAGTCAATTTAGGATATACAACAGATAATGCTTGTCCAGCTTTGACCATATAAGGGGCAGCATCGCTAATAAAGAATAACACATTATCGTACATAATACCCTTTGGCCACAGGATACCCATAGCTTCGTTGAACAGTTTAACTATAGTTTTGTTATTGCACTTTTCTAGAACATCACAATGTAAAAGAATTCGTTCAGAATATTGTTCACTTAACAAACCGATAACTACATTACCAACAAGTCTACCTTCTTTGTCGGGAGTCTCATCAATGGAAACCCAAATTGAACTATCTTTAATTTCATCTCTTATCTTCTGTATTGTCTCATCGTAGATGGATGGAGCATACGTCTTCCTAAGTGTTGACTCATCCGGGATTGTATGTTGAGTATATTTTTCAAGGAATTCCCTGAAG
The DNA here is from genome assembly GCF_040183065.1 of Periplaneta americana. NCBI lineage: Eukaryota > Metazoa > Arthropoda > Insecta > Blattodea > Blattidae > Periplaneta > Periplaneta americana. Next base: position 56,448,750 of record NC_091127.1, read on the forward strand.
ACCTTATTCTTTAGTTTGTAGAGAGGAATATCAGCAGAGATGAGAGAACGGCACAGGTCGATGTTAAACTCAGATCTTACATTCGATGTTGTTGGTTGTGTTAAAAACAATTGTCTCTGCTTGGAATTTAGTTGTTTGTTGGCCTGATGTTTACTAGTTGTAATGTGTTGTTGCACCAGGAACTTTTGTGTAGATGATACTGCACACTGACACAAATTACAAAATAATATTTTATTGTCAGTTGATAAACCATCTTCTTTAAATTCTGAAATGTAACTTGTTAGTTTTGATTTTAAATTGACTGAATGACGTACTTTTGGCATATTTACCGTCTTTATAGTATGATTTACAAAACTGAACCTATGTGTACTCTGACTGGCATTTAACTGTTGAGCTGCACAACTGAAGTCTGTTAAAAATTTTAAATTAAATTAATACAGTTTTGTAACTTACTTTCCCATTGTTGATAGGACTGCTAATTTTCAAATAACTCTGATGTTAAAGGGATTACTGAACATGTGTTTAAATCTCTATTGTTGAAATGTATTTTTAAAAGTTAATGGAATTTTGTTTTGTTTTATTGTTAAACCTAATATAATATGGACTGTTTTATATGAAATATGGAAAATATATGGAAATTAACGAAAATATGTACTAAACTCTAAAATATGGAAAAATATGGAAAATAAAAGTAGGATTTTTCAACCCTACACATTGTGAAACATAAAGATAATGCAAAATATAAATTATATTAGCTTTATAAGTAAATATGTATTTACATATAAATCCTTTCCCTGTTCATGAATATCACGACGTGTCAAATGTCGCACCATGAACTGATGTACCTGGTGTAGCATTCCAGGAGTAGCGCGCCCCTTCACAAGCGGTAATAATAAGAGCAACAAGGTATAATTCATATTCCACGGGCGTTGTGTCTCCACAAGAAACTTTTATCGTTACAAGATCAGGTGATCTGGCTGGCCATGGTATAGAAACAACCCTTCAACTACGAACCAGAACATGTTCTTTCATACCCAGATTATGAAATAGAAACATCATGAGCTACTGATGACTTAGTTATACAAGGTTTTGTTTACCAACAAATTGGCTCCTGTAATTTTGAAACAGATTGGAAATTGATTCCGTAACTCAGAATGTTCAGATACCTCCTCCGAACATTACCTTGAAGTTTGTCAGTAGAGGTCGGAAACATTCGGTATAAGCTGTGAAACTTATACATGTGATACAGGATATTTCATTAAACAGAAATGTCTAATAAGTTCTCTTCTTTCTTGCTCTATATTTCAATCTAGTAAAATACCATGGTTCTAGGATGAATAATAGCCACCAAACTGATCATCGATTCAATTTCAATATTTTTCTTTAGGTAATATGTTGAACGTGAAGGAAAGACCACTTTGCGGAAAACATTTGATAAAATTGAAGAGCTGCCCTCGTGTAACAATTCACGTATTCATACATTCAGTACCTGTACATATCACAGCTCGTGAACAGTCCCTGTTTTTTCGTCTAATTGCAAGTATTATAACTTACTCTCGCTCACTAATACTTTTACCATTATTTGCATATTGAACTTTTATCAAAGTGTGAGCCGGAATCTGAAGTTTTTCATACAGATTCTAGGGTATATTATATTGGAAATAAGATATGAGTGGAAAAGAACTTCACGACTTACTTAGCATGTCCCATAAAGAGCAATTAATAAATGGACAGAAATCTATACGAATGTCCAAACGAGAATTGGGACACACAACCAGTTTGAAGGATGCATCTTAATATTTGTTGTTCACATTGTTGCTTTCTCCTGTGCTGTAAATATTAAAGTTCAGCACGTAATCCGTTGCCCACCCGGGATGGATGTATCTGTGGACAACTGACTTAGTGAGACAAATCCGTATGTTCTTTGACCACCACAGGGGACACGATCAAAGTTGAATTTTGATATGGGTGAAAAATGGCTGATAAAGTTCGCTAGAGATTTTTGTTGTCAGCCGAATTTCAACAGAAAACCTTGGTTCCATTTTTGGACTTTGTAACCACTAGCCCACTAAGGCCCGGTTTTGTAAATAGGTTAATCTAAAGATTATGTTAAACCTAACCATGAGTGTAACTCAACGTGCCGTATTACAGAGTCTCGGTTAAGTTAAACCGTAGTGGAATACGATTGGTATTACTGCTAGGAAAGAAAAGAAGAACATCGCAACTGTTTAAGTATATTATTGATTTAAAATAGCCGACGCTCGTGTAGAATATTCATTAAGAAACATCTTTGTTCTTCGATATCAGAGAGAGAATCATAAAAAAAACCTAAAGAGGACCAATACCGCGTAGGCCTACTTCAGTATGTTTGTCAGACTTAACCTCAAATAGTTTCTTAACGCTGCCTACCAACATTATACTCTCAAACACAATGCAACCAAACTAAACCATGCATGACCATCCGCAACGTAACTCTATACAGAATCAACTGAGTAATGAAGTATTAATGTTAATGTGCGTATTTTATGTGTTGTTTAGAATATTTATGAAACACTTCAGTCAAAATTATTTTTACGAGTCTAGTAAAATTAGGTAATATTATTAATGTGTTTATAAATCAGCCCCCATAGTAAATCTTACCAGGAGACTATCTGCCACACACAGTACAATGCGCAATAGGTTTATAGTAGATTTACGGACACTTCCGAAATCTTCCATCGTTTTCAGTATGTCTATAACCAGAGGAAAAATAACGCAGCGCAACTAGTAACTGATGCAGAGATTCAACAGAATGCTTTCAAAAAGTATAAAAGAAATCATTTATCTTTTCAAATAATCTTTAAATTCAAACCATAAAACATATTTTTGCACTTTCTCATTTTTCTGTTGCATGTTGTATCCGAGTTTCAATTTTTCGAAACAAGGTTAAGCCTAATTCTGAAGTATTTTGCAATTCATTTTGATTAATTTTCAGAAGACACATTTATATACTAATGATGTTGGTTTTAATCATGTTTTTATCATATTGTATGCTTATTAATATATATTGTATTTTGGTTTGTAGAGACATATGTACCTGTTAGTGATGACATTGCTATATAGAATGTTGTATCTGATGATGTTGGTATGAAACCGACGAAAACGTTCATACAATATTAAATCATGTAATGTAAGGACTTGCACCTTACATATATTAATAGTAAAGTCATTGACTGAAAATAAATATTCGTATTATACTAATTCTGAAGGTTAGGACTGTCTGCTTCGAAAACCTCAATCTGTTTTAAAACTTACGTTCATTTATGTATATTTCAAAGTGGTGCACTCTATTTCTAAAAATTCTTGGCCGCCGTGGTCATTCAGTAATATTCATCACTCACATATTGTCACTCATAAGTTCTTCGAAAACATCTGCAATATCCATGTGTATTGCGGGAACCGCCATCTTGCACTGTTGAGCCTTGAACTGCAGTTTAAACGGCAGAGAACTGCCGATCAAGTTACCTTAAGATTAACTGGTAGTTAAGATTTGTAATACGAAGCAGAACGAAAAATTTCAGTTTAAGCTGAACGTAAGGTTTAAACGGCGTTTATAATACCGGCCCTAAGTACGACTTCCCACGCCGGCAATCGATCTTGGCCTGTTGCTGTAGAGGTCTGATGTTACGTTATAATCGAGTGTTTTTGCTACGAGCGTCTCTTGAACGTATTAATGGCGCTTGGTTTTGTACTACGCATTCCGTGGATATCTGCGGGCTTTCCCGCTCCCGTCTGATGCGGAGGGTCCCATTAAATGGCTCGGCATTCCAGAACGGATGCCCTCCAGAGCAGTGACGGCGTGCTCCTTGTAGTGTGAAGAAGACGCAAGTGCATGCATTACGAATCCTTAATTATGATTACTGCGCAAGCTGGCAGGTAGAGCGCGCTATTGCAGCAGGGGACAGTCTCGGAAGGACGTTGGTTCCTTCACCTGCCCTTATCCTCTTGGCTGCCTCGGACGTTGCCACTTCTATCGCTTCGTCGAGGTCGGAATAGTCTGTCCTTCACCGCGGCCAGTACATGAAGGGGAAACCAACAGGTATGCGACTCAAATCACGTGGTCCGTGTTTTGAAAGGCAGCCGCGCGCAGCCACCCAATTAGAACGTGTAATCAACTTACCTTGACGTAATAATGTTGTAGAGAACAGGTTGAAGATGAGTATGCCGTGCTATAAATATGTTTTCAAGACCTTCTTGAAGAGAAGACTCAATTTTAGGAAAGTGAGAGCTCTGTCTAATCTACATATAAATGGTTATGGAAATTCTTTGAATTGAAGATGCGCCACTACTGAGGTGGGACGTCAACCCCTCATGTTTTTCAAGATCATATTCTGCACCCTACCTCAATCTTATTCACAAGCAGCACGTTAACATGCTGAAATTTCAAGATATATTTTTTTCAATTCAGGATTCTTCCCGAAATTGAAATGTATATCTAATTTTAAGCATAGAACCAACGAATGTAACATACATTTTATAGTATAATTTTGATTAATTAGACATGCTTTCAACTGCAGTGCGTGTTCACTGCGTCTTCGTGTTAATGTCATTAAGCTTAGGGCAGAATACATTAAAGTAACGTCTAGCTTCATCTTCCGATTTGTATCAGCCTGCTGGATGTAATTGACCCACCGCTTCCATTTTTCTTTCACTGTTATTCAGTGTCTAAAGTCTAAAGAAATGTCTAAAGTGTTAAACTCGTCTTCTCAATAATGCTATTCTGTGACATTTCCTGTTTTTCCCTTCTCTTACCCTTCATTTTCTTATAACGAACCCATGTTTTACCAATTTTGCTTAAAATACGAGTTTGCAGTGCTTCTTTTGATGGAAATTACCACTTCAGTGACAGATTTTAAACATAGTCTATTTCAGATCGTAATGATTTTGATGGGAAAGTTTCTGAATGTAAAAACATAGTATAGTCATGTAGCTACTGTATTTGATATTATATCTTGCAATCTAACAATGAGACCACTTCGATGTAGCGTCATTACCTTGTTGCCATTGGTGCATACACTAATGCACTTCAAGTTAGTATCGTACTTGTACTCTGCATAAAAGTACCGAATAAACATTTTCTGGTAGTTTTCGCTGCTAGTGGTTTACAAAATAAAATATCCTCCATAACACCTTTCTCGGTATCATATCTTATACAGACTGTGAATTGGGCACAGTTGGAAATGTTTGTGGATTCGTCCATCTACAATTACATGTATAGTAGTGGTAAAAAACCCGGACCGACCCTTGTAGCTGATTTCAGAGCCTTGTTCACTCCAGAGCACGATAGACTGGTAACTAAGACTTTCGTGGTTCGAATCCGGCCTGGAAGAGAAACTTTTTTTTGTTCCTTATTCAAATTTATTCCCAATACTTTTCGATTGCTGGTAAAATTCATGTTCTGGGAATAATAAGTTAATTAAGTAGTAAAATATCGCTGCAATCGAAAAGTATTGATAATAAATTTGAATAAGGAACAAAAAAAAGTGTCCTTCCCAGGCAGAATTCGAACCACGAAAGTCTTAGTTACCAGTCTATCATGCTCTGGAGTGAACAAGGCTGTGAAATCAGCTACAAGGGTCGGTCCGGTTTTTTTTTTTTTTTTTTTTTGCCACTACTTTTTAATATTTTCAAGAACTTGCATTCGTTTCTGAATCGTATTATTGGAGAAAGATACTTGAGTTGTCAGCCTATTTTCCACAAACTATTATTTGAGCCATACCCACAGCTGTCGCTAAAATAATATTTTCGGTGATTGTATGTGACTTACAGTCTATTTCAATGAGAATCGCAACTGGACAACTTGCTAGTAATGCTTTTCATTAGTACTGGTTGCCAAAGTAAAAATACTGTAGTTTGCTCCTTGTTGAGGTAGCTTAGCTTTTTTCTTTCAAAGAATTCCACAGGCTTATCTCTTATGTTCGGATGTTTGGTATTTAAATGTCCAAGTAGCTTTAACGGCTCATACTTTGTGACGACACTTCTCGACAAACTACACATTGCTATTTATTGGAAATAACGGTTAAACTGTATATTTTAAATATTCATCGCTGTTCAATGTATTTTATCTTTTTAGTCTTGTCATTGCCACATGTAGAACGTTCCGACAATCGTTTTAAAAGTTATCCATCTTTAACATCGTGCTAATCAGTTAATATTCTATATTACACTTGTCGCTCAATAATACGACACACAGATTGGAAATGATGTGTCATCGCGCTGCACTGTTTTATAATTTGTTTCCAGAAGATTTCACTGCCATCTAGCTAGAAACAGCGCCTGCTCTCGAACATGCTGGAAAGTCCAGAAAACAAAGATAAACATTAGGCTATAGACTAGTCCTAACAGATCTTACCTCAGTAGCCAGAAGGAAATAAGTCCAAAATCTCCATTTTGAGATGGCGAGATGAATGTTACAAATTGCGTGTAACTTATTCGCATTGAACATCGAAATATACAGAGTAATTGACGAGGATTTACCGTTCCTTACGGAGATTATTTCCGAAGACATTCTGAGCCAAAAATTATCATATAAGCATTTGTCCTAATCTCAATATTTTTAGAATTACACTAATTTGGAGTTATGTGTAAAATACCATCATTCTTGAGTTTTAAGGGTAAAATAATATTACAGATACAGAATGAACAGGAGTATCATTTCTTTAATTTGCTAGTATTCTGAAACTAAAAATTTGTTGTGACTTCCATAGTTGCTTCGTACAGATTTTTTTTATATAAGATTTTTAACTACAAAATTACATTTTCTTATGCATTTATCACAACAATTGTTACAAATCACGCTACTTTTGTAAATCCTTTAAGACTGTACATTAGGATGTATAATTAAACTGCAAAGAATCAAGTTTCTAAAGTCGTATGATTTGTAACAATTTTTGTGATAAGTGCGTAAGAATGATGTAATTTTTAGTTAAGAATTGAAAAATAAAGTCTCTGCAAAGCAATTAACAACACATTTTTAGCTTCACAACACTAGCCAATTATTCTGAATAGTTCGTTCTCTATTTGTAATATTTTTTTTGCCGTAAAACTAAAAAAAAAAAAGGTATTTTACTAACAATTTCAAATTAATGTAACTTTGAAAATATTGCGATTAGCACAAATGTTTATATGGCATTTTTTGCTCAGAATGTTTTCGGAAATAAGCTCCGTAAGTGACGGTAAATCCTCGTGGATCAACCTGTATAAGGAACTATCCATCTTTGCAATGCGGGAGTACCGACAAACATAACAAACTGTATATGTATGAATCAACCATAATCTGAAAATTCATGTTTTTAGCCCTTACTTCCTTTTGCCTTCTGACGCAAGACATTTTCTATTTGCATTGCACTGTTACCGCAACGCCACGGCGGTAATAGTTCGAAGTGCTAAGAATGTTTACTTAATATTTCGTGTCATTGTTGCACCATACTTGGTCGTTCTCTGCGTAATAACCATTGGTTTTGAGTGAAACAAAATTATCGTTTTCGATTTTACAGGAACTTTAATTCCTTGTAAGGGGTTAAGTACATTATTGAGGAGTCTCGCCAGAAAATGGGTCGCGTCGCGCCTTCAAACAGTTTGGGAACAACTGCACTAGAGTATGGTCGTTACGCAGAGTTAAATCCCCCTTCATCTCTGGTTCCTGCCATACAAATAAACACACAAGCAAGATACTAGAACCCCGCAAGCGTTGAGTAAGGTGGTGTCTGTAGAGACACGTCGGAATTTTAATACCCCTCTGCAAATGGAATGTTTGAGTAGTGGGCGGTAGATCCAAACCCACGCGAGTTATTTTGGTTTGAAACCCGTGCCTGGCAGTCGCACTCCCCTCACTTCACGCGTACTCGTCGTGTAATACGTAAATCATTCTTCGCGCGACAAAACATCCGTCATTGTAAAGGATAATAGTGCAGCGAGTTGCTGGTTGGCCGGAGTGGAAGGCGACGTTGCAAATTCTGTGGAGTTTGCCCGTGACCTTCACAGCTGTCCTTAATTGCGATTCTTTCGTGCATCACGACAAGACTCCACTCTTGTTTTCTTTCTTTTTTATGTCAAAAATATGCTTTTATTCTGTTTTATAGTAGTCCAGCATTTATATTGCATCTGTATCCGAAACATGAGTAGCAACGGCGGACTATAAGACTGTTGCTAGTCGGCCGGGTTGGTGCAATTGGTATAGCTCTGGCCTCCTATGCCCCAGGTTGCGGGTGCGATCCCGGACCAGGTCGATGGCATTTAAGTATGCTTAAAGGCGATAGGCTCATGTCAGTAGATTTACTGGCATGTAAAAGAACTCCAGCGGGACACAATTCCGGCACACCGGTGACGCTGATATAACATCGGCAGTTGCCAGCGTCGTTAAATAAAACATAATATATCAAGACTGTTGCGGCTTCGAATAATTCGGGTTTTAACATGAAACTGCGTTCTGTATTTTATTTTTATAGGCAGTACTCGATTGCGTAGCACGCTGATCTTGCTTACTAATTTTTATAGCTATATTCTGAGTTGCAAATAGGTGAGCTGGAAGAACGTTCAGGAAGAACATCATCATCGTCAAATTAGAAGGACCACACCCGTTGGCCATTCCGTCATTATTGTAAAAACGTTGCACTAATATATTGTGTTCGTTGCGAGATGGGTAATATGGGATGTGGGAAGAACTAAGATGAGTTTGAGAGATACAGTATGTGGTTGTGGATATTGAAATTCCCTGTTATAAGACCGGTGCTCATGAAGTGGTGGTGGTGATGAATATTTTGATAGTGATGGTGATGTTACGTTCATAAATATCGAATCTCCCTAGTTATGTTGTCAACATGGCGCGAGATCATGTACTCGAGACAAAAAGGAAAAAGTTTTTCGTAATGCACTTCGCATCGCACTTGATGAATCTTGTCATATCTCCATTCTCAAGATTACGTTAAAGTTCAGTGTAATCAGCTTGCGCATCCACTGCCATCTCTAGGATAGAATAGTCAGGAAATACACAACGGATACGCAACAGAAAATGTACATGTGAAAGAATAATGGTATGTGTAAATTATTCAGTACCCGTATCACCTCTTTTCCTCTAAAACTGCATGCCACGGTATGTTTACGAAAAAATTTAGTTACCATAACCTGTATGAAGAATCAATTGATGGTACTTTTGTTTTCCGGGGAAAATCGGAAGTAGGGATAACTAAATTTTACTACACGTAGGGTTAAATTTGAATTTTCACATGAGGATTTAGGCCGCGTAAGGTAGAACTACCTTTGGATAAGACTTAACTTTCATCATTTATTCACTAGAAAAAAGATAAAAAATAAATTGTAATACGGTGTTTCGGTTATTGTGAAATTGTAAACACTCACTCTCGCACATTTTTCATAAGCGCTCAAAATGTCCGCCACTCAGTGCTAAACAACGCTGTATCTATTTCTTTCGCCCAGGGTTGCTCGAAGGGCTTAGACACAGCTGAGACATCCACAGTCTGCTCTAATTCTTTTTTGTTTCATGTCTTTCCTTCCTGTTGGACGCACCTGATAGACGATTTCTTTAATTACCCCCCATAGAAAGTAGTAATTTGGAAATCAGGAGATCGGGGCGGCCAAGCTACCAGTCCTCTTTGTCTAATTAACGCCCGAGGAAATAACTGGTCAGCAAGTTGTCGACCATGAGTGAAAACTGAGTTGAACAGCAAACTACATAATTATCCTTACAGCGAGAGAAACATCATCGAACAGTTGATACATTGTTATTGAGGGGACATGGTGCAATGTACTCACCATCAAATTTAACTCTCTTCTCCCTTAAGTTAACAATATAGGATAGGTACATTGAGTCCACACCTGTGGGGTAACGGTTAGCGCGTCTGGCCGCGAAACCAGGTGGCCCGGGTTCGATTCCCGGTCGGGACAAGTTGCCTGGTTGAGGGTTTTTCCGGAATATTTCCTCAACCCAGTGCGAGCAAATGCTGGGGAACTATCGGTGCTGGACCCCGGATTCATTTCACCGGCATTATCACCTTAATCTCATTCAGACGCTAAATAGCCTAATAAGATGCATATAAAGCGTCGTAAAATAACCTAAAATAAAAAATAGGTACATTGATTTCAATATGAGTGTCGATGTACCACACACCATGGTCAAAAATTAGGAAGCTGATTTTCTAGCAATGAAACCTCAACTCCGGTCTTGGGCGAAAATGTACTTATCTTAAACAAATAAAGACTTTTGATGAAAATGTATTATTTACGCCCTCGAGTTTCTACCACGTATGAAACATTAACATCCTCATTTGTTTCTTTATGAGAAAGTATTGAGATTCTCCTTTATTTCTGAAAGTATAGTTGTAATCAAAATATGACGCTAATTATTTCGAGAATTTATTTTGTCAGCGAATATCACCATAGAAATGAAGCACACAAATTTTATTTGCTCTATGGATGTACTCAGTAGATGATATTAAATATGAAATTTATGTGAAATAGTTCGTCGTTTGTAGACAGCTGTCTCTGCCCAGTTTTTAAACAGTATACTTCCTTAATGGAAAAGGGAAGGGTTTCCTCAGCACCATGTCGTTAAGAGCGTTGATAATTTTAACGTTATCATTTCGCAGCCTTGAGCTGTCTCGGTATTTGTTTTTGAGACTGCTTTATCAGTAAACATGTCAACTATAAGCAGTGTGTTTCTTCTTTATTGGTGAATACATTGGAATGTAAGAGAACAGTGTTGTGTTATAATCTAATCGCATTTGTCAGGGGGGGGGGGAGGACTAACTTAAAGATCATCTGATCCTACTTGGAATCAGAGACCTTAATAATAATAAATAATTCTGAGATTTTGTCTTTGTTCCTGCTTGCTTGCTTTTGAGATTATATCCACATTTGAGAGATTGAATAATAACATATAGGTATACTGTTGTCTGGAGAAGGAATATAGACATTAGGCGTTGAAGGCTGTCCTTCGCACACACTCTCTGTCGCTTTCCTCTAAGTCTAAGCTGTCTTCGATGGGTCGTATCCGAAACAACCTTACTGAAAAAAGAAATGCATTAATCTCAAATTTATGCGAAATGAGTTAAATAAATGTTATTGAGAAATAATATTCAATTACGTTATAATTGCATTATTTTGGTATGTATTTGAAATGTTTTAAAACAGGCTGAAATTAACAGAAGAATTACAGGACGCTACGTGATTTATCGGACATTTCCGTTCGTTGATAAGAACATTTGGACGGGAAAATTGCAGAAATTTCGCCCAATTGTAGATTTATAATGATAGTTTCATATTAAAATTGAATAAATTATGGTGTAGGTATTTGAAATTGTGTAACCATTATACATATAACTAGAGTATATTAAAATTAACGTTTCTTTCGACAGCTCGCTAGTCGCGTGGCTTACGGGTCTGCTGTCATGGCAACGTTGCCAACTTGCTGCCACTTCTATAGGAGCAGGTCAGTCAGTCAAGTACGATATGTTCGATAATGTGGCAGCATTGCTCACAAGCTTTGGCGAAGAGAGCAAGGGGCGTCAAACTATGATTGGCTACTTCCAAGGTTAACTTTGGTTGCCATGACAACTATCCGTAAGCAAAGTGGCCAGCGACTGTAAGCCACGCGGTTAGCGATTTGTATGAAGTCCAAAGAAACGTTAATTCTACTATAGTTATCAATGAATTTATGAACATCAGTCTCAGATTTATTTATGTCGTGATTGAAGAAGGGACAAACTATTCGTGTAACATTTATCTAATAAATTTGTAATATTCTTTCGTCTAGAAAGTGCCAAATGGGAGTGAACGAGACTAGAGCTCATAAGGAAAGTTTGCGATCTGGAAACGCTAGTTGGAGTTAAAGAGTAGATTACATCAGCTGTTTCGACAAATCGCTTGTTTTTTTATTTTATTATTATATTAATTATAAAAGGAAGTATTGTGATGTTACAAAAAATATATTTCGAGGTGTCATGCGTTTGTTTTCTTGTCTATGGGTGATTTACATCATTTCTCTGAATAGTTGGAGGTATCTTCTGCAGCTTCGTACCATGTCTGTTAATGCAGTTGAACAACTCGCATGTGCATCCAATGTAATTACGACTCCTGCAAGCAATAGACTGAAGTCGAAGAGAGAGACAGCATGAGGAAAACGTGCGCCGCGGTCAAGGCAACCTACCCCAGGATTAGTTTTCGCATACCAGCGAAATACCATGTCGTTAGTAGAGTACCTGGCCGTGTGGAGGAGGCAGAATATGAATGCTTCGGGATTAACCTAGGGCTTCTGCAACTTTGAGACGTGACCGACAGGAGGCTTAGAATTTCGTTGTAGGTTCATGATTTTTCATTAATTATTTTAGCTTCCAATTTCTTCTGGTCTCTATGAAGTGAATTAATTATGATTTTGCCATATAACTTTCTTCATCATCGCCAAGGTTCACATTCTTACCTTTTTCCAACCGCCAGGGTCGCAGATCTTAATCACGAACAGTAGTGCGGTAACATGCAAATGACATTCAGCTCGTCCCCCTTGTTTGTGGACATAAAAATGAGTCAGGAACGGTCAGAACGCATTTGAAGGGTTCAGAACCATAGTGGGCCAAGCGCCATTTACTAAAACCGTAGAAAGCAAGGGTTAAAATGAAGTTATTACCATAATTCAATGGAATCATTATAGCAAGTAATATATACACATTAAAACTAAATGATATGTCAATCTTCATTAAACTATGGTATTCACTTAACTTTAACCCTTCCTTTCTCCGTTTTTAATAAATGGCGCTTGGCCCATTATGGCTCTGAACCCTTCATTTGATACTCCTGCTGTTATGGGCACACAGTATTTTCCTGAGAAGATTGTAGTGGTATAGATTAATACCAATTTGTTTATTGTAGGGCTACAAGAAGACAGTGCATGAAAAATTACTCAAACAGTAAAGCAATGTAAATATTTAAAATTGTACCCTTAAGAAACCTAGTAGCATTAGAGTTATACTTCTTGTAATAAATATGCAAATTCGATCTCAGGAACTGTGTTCAGTATTTTATAGGTAGAGACTCGGACATGTAGGCACTTAAAACTTAAAAATAGACAGAGAAAATGACATACGCAGCATTTCAAATGGGCAATAAAAATTCGAACTAACATTAAAAATGTATAAATGAATACATAAATTATGAATATATCGAGTTCTTTTGCTGTGCTGCATTTTTGACATGAACAGCTGTGTTTTTGCGGTACATTATATGCCACTTCTTTCCACGTTTTAACTATGAAAAAATAAGGCCAATTTATCGCCCAAAACAGAATATGATTCTTTATAAAATTAATTAATTAGTAAGACCATTTCCTTAAAAACAAACTACGTAACGAAAGACAATATTTACTTCACTGCATTTTTAAGCAATAAAATGTATGAAAATCCTGTAACCGAATTAAAATCACGAAATATAGTGTTCTAGCTTAATATTGTGTGAAAAAACGAGACTGAATTAAAAAGCTTGATTTTCTTTTTTAATGATGTCGAGGGAAAAGCTCTGCATTAATAAAATCCGCTGCCTCCACATGATCAATGCGTGCACTAGTGGTTTCTCTATTTCATAGTTGAAAAATTGTTAGAAATAAAAACACAAAATGTGTAGAACAACTTCGTTCTTTTTCGCAGGATTAACAGAAATATCCTTCCATTTGTTGTGGAGCCTTGGTCTCCACCAATCCATTCCTTCAATAAGATACTTCTTGAATACTTTTCTTGTGGTTTTAGAGAGGTTATCATACGGAACCGATAACCAGATAAAGTGACATGTCCTTCGAGTAGCAGTACGAAATTAAGAAGAAAGCCGCCAACGTAACGTCCTGTTTGTCATATACCGATACATTTTTGGAGAGGCTGTTTAGTTACGAGCGCACACAATATCTGCAAGAATGCTGCTTCAGAAATGGAATTTTAGAGGTAGACTAACAATATTGTTCGTTGGTGATTCATTTTGACTTTAAATATTATAACGAAAAGAAAGTTCTAAACGGCGAAATACGTAACACAAAATTTTTCAAGATATGTGCTAATATGCTCCTATTGCTAAAATAGGCATTTATAGGTACTATAAAAGTTGGACAGGCGCTTGTAAACAGCGTTGTCAACTACAGTTTGTAGAAATACACTAAACGCTTAAAAAATCCCGCTAAATACAGCATAAAACCCACTAGATTTATACATGTATATTACATGTTTAAAAAAATAGTAATAATAGGCTATAAATAATTCTTAAACACTACAAACTACAAAAAAAGAGTTTCTACATAATGATTGTCATCGTCTTATTCTTCTTCTTCCTCCTCCTCCTCTTCTTCAATTTCAGCTGTAGTTGTGGAAGTTAAAGTACCTGCACTTCCTGGTTTGTATGTTTCCATTGTTCCGATTTTTTTTAACAATGTGTGTGTTCAGGCAAGTCAATCGTGGCAACATTTACCACACCGTCTCATTGCAGCCTGAACTGTCAAAATTGACCGTGATAACTTTGTCCCATTGTATTTCTAATTTTGGTTTTAATTATATTCGTCTACCTAAATAGCCTTTCTACTTCTGCATTTCACCAGAGAAGGCAGGGCATAGAAAGTCCGAAGACGGCTAATTCTTTGAATGGGTTCATATCTGAAGCATGTTTATACTGAAAAACTTCACACCAAAAACCACTGTTAAAACGTGGTGTGGTGCCTCCACGTGTTATTATGATTCGTGTGGTGCCTCCACGTGTTATTATGATTCTGGGCTTGAACTTCACTACAGACGAGAGGAATACTAACACAGAACAAAGTCAAATTTTGTTGTTTAGAGAAAAAACAAATTCCCACTGACCTGAGCGCGAAAAAAAAAAACTAAATTTTTCCCCAGAGAGAGAGAAAAAACTAGATTTAGTGGGAAAACCACCGTGTTGGCAACACTGCTTGTAAATAACGTAACATTTATTTGGAAGTTCCCTAACTTGCGTACACAAAAATAAAATAGGTAAGCAGGGTAGTGTTCGAGCTCTATTTATAGGGAATAATCACTTCGGAAAGCACAAATAATTTGCCTTAGGTAATGTTCGGTGTGTCCTAAGATAAGTCATCCAGTTAGTTTAAAAACGACAGTTCCTTTTTTAATAATCTTGCTTAATTTCTGTCCAATTTGAATTCTGAGAAAGTTTGAAGTTTACGGTATGTTATTTCATTCAGGCTATATTGGCTGCAGATTTACAGTACAGTTTGTTTATATTCGTGATCTGTACCTAGAATTAGTTCTTTCTCAAAGTCTAAATGAAAACTGTGACATTCTTGGCCAGTGCGGGCCGCTGGACATGGCCTATGAAACCGATAAGTCAGCAGCATTGATTAGGACATCCTGTTGCTGGGATATGCGTCATCACTCCATCTCCAATGACTTCCTTGCTAATCTACTATAACACATCAGGGTGGATAGCGGATGTCGCCTTTTTTGTTTGTATTATGGGAGGGAATGTTATTAAACTTCGTGTCAAACTAATAATTTGTGTAATGAAGTTAGAGAGGGTAGAGCGATGAAAGAAATCAATTTATTAATATACTGTAATGTATTTTTATATATTTCTGAGATTGATCCATAGATAATATGTTTAAAACTCTGATGGTGTTGACGAGGTGCGCGATTTTTTTTAGCTTTGCACCGTGTCATAGATGCAGAGAGATTCAGTGTGTCGAAGGCAGCCCAGTTATCAGAGAAGGATGGATCCATTACCGAAAGTTATTCTGCAGGACTTTAGACGCATAGCCTATTAATATCACATATTAATATTATATATCTGTTGTGACATGGTGACTAAATCCCTGTTTTCGGAGAGTTGTACATAACTCGTAAGGACTTCTTGCGATTTTCTTGTATTTTCTTGCTAATGCAAAATTATTATCTTCGATTAGTCCACGAGCATTTATTCGTCTTAATGTTTCCAATCACCACTACCAGTCTGGCGCCGAATACCTTCTAAAATCGTTCTAGAAGAAAATCGAACTTCCCGTTTTTTGTTCCTGAGCAAGCAGCATGTGGAGTAAATATCTTCGATAGGCTTATACAACCCTAGACTGCCTTCATTGCGTCTTCATCCATGGTGTCGCAGCACTCTGCATTTGAATACAAAATCTGAATGAACTCACAAATGTTCCTTGTGTCACACGGCACACATCGAGGAGATAGTTTAGTTCATCCCAAACACTGTGTAACATACCTGCATCGAGACTAGCCATATCCGTCGTGATGCATTGTTTCAACTCATCTAACTGGCGATTTGTGCTTCAAAAATCCCCAAAGAAAAAAGTCGCACGGTATGGGATCGGGGCTTCTTGGTGGCCACCGTGCGAGAGCGCTGTTGTCTGTTGCACAGTTAATCCAGCGCCGTGAAATTCTCTGGACGAACCAGATAATTTGTAATACCCTGGTGCCAGTCATCCTGTTGGAAGATAAGAGTTCCCCCCCCCTCTTCTCAACCTAACAGGCAAAATGCATGTCGGTATCACAGCCATCATAGTTATTATGCTTGCATCAGCGCAACAATCAACGCAGTAATACCAGCAGTGTGTCTTATTGAAACTTCTACAGTTCCTGAACCAAACAGCGCAAAATACATATCGATATCATACATAGTTTTTGTTTTATATAGCATTAAAAATGTCTATTTCTTTTGTACAGACCGATTATTTAGACCTGACAGCTCGGCGAGGCGAAAGAGGGGAAATAGGAGTAGTGGGGAGAGCTCCGGAGTAGAGATAAGGGCGAGCGGTCAGTAAAGAAATGCAGTACAGCTTAACTGTACTGGAAACAGACCTCTCTATCGCACGCGTGATATCCTATCGCTCTGAATGCAAGCGACTAACCCGAACATCCCTTGGCGTAACTTAATGGACTCGCCTGACCCAGGCGCACATTGTCAGCGACTGTCAGGATTAAATAATCATACTGTACTAACCCCAATTATTGTGTGAAAGCCATTGTTGAGGATTGAATCCCGCAGAGAACGTGGGTTTATGGTATATTCAGTGTCGTTTGTTGTGACTAAGGGGAGAAGTATCGATCAAAAGGATCTACTTTGAAGGAGTTCCACCACGTGTATTTGTACAGTTAAAAAATAAGGTCCTGAAATATCTACTAAAACTGAATATGTGGAATAGAGTGACGCTTCGTTTCTTATGTTACTAGAAAATGTAAAGCGCACAAAGGAAGTTGGGAAATTACAGGATTTTGCCGCAAGGTTGGAGCAGATGTTACTGTCATTACTCAAGAGAACACACAAGCCTGGAACGCGGGCTGGCGCCTCTGAACGCTGTCCGAGGTCGTCGTTTACTGATTAGCGTTGGCTTTTACGTAAACTCATGCTAGAAAATAATAAATACTAGAAGGATAGTTACATAAATACTTATTTTCCTACGCGAAGTATTTTGTTTGAGTTGTTACCATCACAGAATCTATTTATAGTATCAGCATTTAATGTAAACCCCGTCTAAAATAAACGAAAATGCTGGTTTTCCTACGCGGAATATTTTGTATGACTTACTACCACCACATAACCTATTACAGTATCAGCATTTAATGTAAATCTTGTCTAAATAAGCGAAAATGTTGGTTTTCCTGCGCGAAATATTTTGTATGACTTGTTACCACCACAGAAACCTCTGTTATAGAATCAGCATTTAATGTAAATCTTGTCTACAATAAACAAAAATGTTAGTTTTCCTACACGAAATATTTTGTATGACTTGTTACCACCACAGAACCTCTCCTATTATAGTGTCAGCATTTAATGTAAATCTTGTCTAAAATAAACGAAAATATTGGTTTTCCTACACGAAATATTTTGTACGACATTACCACCACCTAACCTATTACAATATTAGCATTTAATGTAAACCTTGTCTAAAATAAACGAAACTGTTGGTTTTCCTACGCGAAATATTTTATATGACTTGTTACCACCCCAGAACCTCTGTTATAGTATCAGCATTTAATATAAATCTTGTCTAAAATAAACAAAAATGTTGGTTTTCCTACGCGAAATATTTTGTAGGCATGACATAACCGATTACAGTATCGGCATTTAATGTAAATTTGGTCTAAAATAAACAAAAATGTTGGTTTTCCTACACGAAATATTTTGTATGACTTATTACCACCACAGAACCTATTACAGTATCAGCATTTAATGCAAATCTTGTCTGAAATAAACGAAACTGTTGGTTTACCTACGCGAAATATATTGTAGGCATGACATAACCGATTACAGTATCAGCATTTAATGTAAATTTGGTCTAAAATAAAAATGTTGGTTTTCCTACGCGAAATATTTTGTATGACTTATTACCACCACATAACCTATTACAGTATCAGCATTTAATGTAAATCTTGTCTAAAATAAGCGAAAATGTTGGTTTTCCTACGCGAAATATTTTGTATGACTTGTTACCACCACAGAAACCTCTGTTATAGAATCAGCATTTAATGTAAATCTTGTCTAAAATAAATGAAACTGTTGGTTTACCTACGCGAAATATTTTGCATGACTTGTTACCACCACAGAACCTATTACATTTTCAGCATTTAATGTAAATCTTGTCTAAAATAAACGAAACTGTTGGTTTACCTACGCGAAATATTTTCTATGACTTGTTACCACCACAGAACCTATTACAGTATCAGCATTTAATGCAAATCTTGTCTGAAATAAACGAAACTGTTGGTTTACCTACGCGAAATATTTTATATGACTTGTTACCACCACAGAACCTCTAACTACATAATAACGGAACTATAACACAAAAAACAAATAAATGATAACTGAAAGCAGGTACCCTTTAAGTTCACCAGACGTGAAATTTCATGAACTCTTAGAGTCCGAGATAGTAACTAGTAACGTCTCTACCAAAGTAGTTTGTTTTTAATTTGTAATGGACTATTTATTTCGATGGGTATAAAAACACGATCAGAGTCCCGTAATACTTTAATTAAATATTAATTAATTATAAAATTAAGTAACTCACATTTTGTTGTTTAGTCAACTCTTCGACGATAGAGTTGAACCTCATAAGTTATACCAATAAGGCAACACTCATAAGACAGCAAAGCCAGGAAATAATGAGATAGGATGACCTATTTCTTTCCCCCCTCCATTGCGTACATCGCTGACATATTACACTCAGTTATGATTATAATATTTAATATGGTGCCTTAAAAATTGTTGACAGACAAGTAGAGAACAGTACTTTTTAAAAAATTTCAATCCTATTTGTCAAGGTTTCTGTTCAAACATTTAAAAATTTCTCCTGTAAACTTTTCCTCGTGTGGCTGATTATTTATTTCTCTGTTCCCTTAAGTTTATAAATATACTTAGTATATTAAAAGTATTAAAACTGTTTTTTTTTTTGCTGGAAACTGTGACCGTAATCTATTTTCTTGTTATAAAAAAGCGGAGTCGTGTTTTTTCTTGAGCACATTCTCGCCATGAATGAGTTCTCTTAAGACCTGTTGACTGGGAACTTCCTGTAGTTGAGCACGAGTATGTTTATAGTTTGTGGTTCGTGTATGTGTATTTAGATAAATTTTATTAGTATTTAAGTATCGTGGTTATTTATATCCCTACCCTCATGCTGGCTAAGGGATCTTTTCTAGGTCGTACCAGCATCAGTGCTTTAACGAGGGTAAGAGGGAAAGGAAACTGAATAGATCAGAACAGGACGAGCCCACCCAACTATTTCATGTTCTTGACCTACCCTTACTATACGCCGTATGGTGGTAGTGGTGGAACTAGGAACCCTCCTCCAACATAATGTAACTGATAGGGGAGGAAGGATGGATGAAAAAGGTGGAGGGGAAAAAACCAGACTAGGGTCATCAACCGAATTAGGGGCTTGAGGCAGGGTTCAGGGAACTGGGAAGGAAGAATTGGTGGGAAATTTGTGCCTACAGTAGAGCTATTGATGCTTAAATATACGACATGCAGTGCTGAATGTACGTTTAGTCTGTTCAGTGCATAATATGTTCTGGGACTGCTTAAATACCATTTTATTATTAAATTTAATCTTTCAGTGTACGTTACTCTAAACCATAAATTCAACTTCATCATCATCATCATCATCATCATCTGAGCTGATATGTATACATGTATGTCTGTATCAGTCCCTATCCTGTGCAAGATTAATCCAGTCTCTGTCATCATATCCTACCGCCCTCAAATCCATTTTAATATTATCCTCCCATCTACGTCTCGGCCTCCCCAAAGATCTTTTTCCCCTCCGGTGTCCCAACTAACACTTTATATGCATTTCTGGATTCGCCCATACGTGCTACATGCCCTGCCCATCTCAAATGTCTGGATTTAATATTCCTAATTATGTCAGGTTAAGAATACAATGCGTGCAGTTCTGCGTTGTGTAACTTTCTCCATTCTCCTGAAACTTCATCCTTCTTAGCCCCAAATATTTTTCTAAGAACCTTATTCTCAAACACCCTTAATCTCTGTTCCTCTCTAAAAGTGAGAGTACAAGTTTCACAACCATACAGAACAACCGGTAACTTAACTGTTTTATAAATATTCTAACTTTTAGATTTTTTGACAGCAGACTAGATGATAAAAGCTTCTCAACCGAATAATAACACGCATTTCCCATATTTAATATATTATATAACGTTTAGTATAATATCTCTGGGATGATTACAGTAGATCATATTTGACACAAAGAGGTGACATTGGCGGGAGGGGCAATGGGCCACATACACTTCATTAAGCCGTAAGAGAGACTGGGAGATAGAGCTGTCCATCACGAGCTCACGCATTAGGTGCGCTTGCAATCTGATCCGTACTTGCAATCGGTTGTGTGTTCGGTTCCCTCTTGTGATGATTTCCCAACCAGATTGTTTCCGCAATTTTCCCCAACTGCAGGGCGAATGTCCAGTAATCACTTGGGAAATCCTCTACCTCATCTCGCTATGTAGAATCTCACCATCACCAATTCATTCATTCATTCATTGTTCTGCCCAAAGGCAAGTCTTTCACTGCAAACCTAGCATTCTCCAATCCTTCCTATTTTCTGCCCTTCTCTTTGTCCCCTCATATGATCCATATATCTTAATATTGTCTATCATGTGATATCTTTTTCTGCCCCGAACTCTTCTCCCGTTCACCATTCCTTCAAGTGTATCCTTCAGTAGGTAGTTTCATCTCGGCCAGTGACCCAACCAATTCCTTTTTCTCTTCCTGATCAGTTTCAGCATCATTCTTTCTTCACCCACGCTTTTCAATACAGCTTCATTTCTTATTCTGTCTGTCCACGTCACACGTTCCATTCTTCTCCATATCCACATTTCAAAAATCCCTATTCGCTTCTCTTCACTTCGTCGTAATGTCCACGTTTCTGCTCCCATACAAAGCCACAATCCATACAAGGCACTTCACTTGTCTCTTACTTAATTTTTTTTTCCAGAGGTCCGCAGAAGATGTTTCTATTCTATTAAAAGCTTCATTGGCCATTGCTATCCTCCTTTTGACTCCCTGGCAGCAACTCGTGTTACTGCTTATAGTACACCCCAAGTATTTGAAGCTGTCCACTTGCTCTACTGCCTCATTTAGAATTCGCAAGTTTACCTTCTTTACTTATTTTCCTATAACCATGGTCTTCATCGTGTTTGCATTTATCTTCATTCCATACTGCTCACAGCTGTCATTTACCTCCAGTAGCATATCCCTTAGCATAGTCTCCTCTTCGTTAACTTATGCACTTTATTCTTCCTCCTACAGCCACTCCTCCCATGTTCTGAAAATTCTTTACTAAATCCTTCGAGTAGATGTTGAACAGGGCAAGTGATAAAGGGCATCCTTGACGCATTTATTCCTCTTCCAATTTCTCTTCCTTCTATCGACGCTAAATAACCACGTAGCTGATCAGCGTCGTTAAATAACCGAGCAGAAATCTTGCAAGAAGGTCTGTTTAGGTTTCTGCGCATGTGGTGTCGTTCTAAATCGAACCGATCGGCTTTGGTCACATGGGTGCTATTGATAGACATTTCGCTAGCCCACGCTACGAGTGTGCTAAACTAGCCCCGGCTATCGACTGGTTACTTGTACAGGATTCATATCATATCGCTAACACTGGTTTATGAATACGAAAAATGTTAGTTCGCTGATCATCCACCGGAAGCTCGCACTAAGAATGTCTATGAATACGGCTCTTGATGTTTAGTTCCTGTAAGCATGGTGTAAATTCCTGGAGAATTATTATCGTGTTTTAATTTATTTGCGTAAGCTAATTTTATTGCGTCATAAGAGGCAATTGCAGACATCCTAGAGTTTGGTTTTCTCAGTTCGTAATTTTTTTTTCCCCCAGCGGAAAAGGCAATATGCTACCCAGACTCAACGTTGCCAGAGTGCAGGAAATCATTACTTTTGGAATGAAACTAAGATTTCCCCTCTCTTTTTTTCTTGCCATTCGAGTTTTAATTTTCCTATTTTGTTTATGAAGTTATACACAAATCAGATTCAAGCAATCATGACGTGAGTCCGCACGATACTCATTAAGAATCAGGAAACAAAAATTGTACAAAACCGAGTTCCTAGTAATTAAATATTATATTCTAATCTCTTTTAACAACCCAGTGAAAATATGGGAGTCATTTGAATGAGGTTTGTGGCAAATGGTTACAGAAGTCTTCTTCAGTGCCAACATTTATACGTGTGTAACTGTTTCGAAAGCACGGCTTGACCGTGGATGTCCTTCGTTTTCCTAATGATATTGCCATTTGTTGACAGCGCGCAGCTAATAAGCTTCTGGGCATTCGGGGGGCGGAGGGAGGCGTCCGCACACACCTTGGTGGGCTCGGCGGAGCGTACGCCTGCACTTGAACTCTCTAACGTCTAACATAAACACACGGGCTCATGCCAAGTTGGTGATGCTTTTTCCCCGTCAGCTGACTTCATTCCTCTACAAGTAGAAATAAACAAGAGGCCCATGGTTGGGAGTCGCTTCCAGTCTGCGTACCGTAACTTATGGGAGAGCATTGTGGACGTTGTGTAATATCATGTTGGCTACCTTCTTAGAGTTCTCGGGCTGGAGAAGTTTTAAATGCGTTGCATTTTCTGGCAAATGATTCAGAAGAGAAGGGGGATGACGAAAGAACCTCTTACTCAAAGAGTCACATTATGTGGAATAACCATGTGTTCTCATCTCGAGGGTCGGAGAAGCTATTCATAATAAACATTGTGGCAACATCCGTCTCTTTTCTTGTTCATTTGCTTATCAATGCGATTCAGGGTGGGTTATTATTCATTTGGAACTGCGGAAAAATACTAGATTGGAAAGAACTCGTGTTGGTTGTTATGTTTACAGCAATTTTTGTACTTTGTTATCTAATGACGCTGTATCAATTACGGGGTTATTTAGCATCGATGGAATTGGTGATAGTAAGATGGTATTTGGCGAGATGAGGCCGAAGATGCGCCATGTATTACTTGACATTCGCCGTACGGTTGGAGAAAACATCGGATAAAACCCAATCAGTCCAAGCTGGAATTGAACCCATGCCCGAGCGCAATTCGGACTAGCAACAGCAGGGTAAAGTTGCCTATTTCCGTGCTACCCCTAATCCCCTGAGATATATATATATATATATATATATATATATATATATTTTTTTTTTAATTGAATGTCAGTCATAGCTTTGCCGTTCGATCATAGCGCCAGACATCTTTCTCGAAAGAGTGCATCTTTCGCCTACTTTTGAGACATCGGTGAACTTCCTAGCAAGATACTCAACTCCGTGACATTCAGTGAAAAAAAAAAAAAAAACGTATCACGGATTTAGGGAACTTTACCCTACAAGCTGAAAATACATTCGGCTTATATGGCATATTATACACAAAATTTCGAGGAAATTTATGTGAATCAAGGAAAAAAGTATGTGATCATTGATTAGTTAAAGAATAAACTTTTTTAGCTGAAAACTCTTTTTACTAGTGAAACTAAGAAACTCTTTACCTCGTGACTTACGAACTCGCGAAAGGTAAATAAACCATTAACAGATTGCGAATTAATTTAAAATTGCGCGATAAAGATTGCAGACGCATTCAATGAAAATAAGGTAGCAGCAAATTTGACACTGTATCGCTTTCAAAATAGACTGTTGCTAGGAGTCTGGAAGACATTAGCAATACATATCTAATTATGATCGGCCTCGGTAGCGTAGTCGGTATACCGCTGGTCTTCTGTGCTCGAGGTTGCGGGTTCGATCCTGACCCAAGTCGATGGCATTTAAGTGTGGCATGTAAAAGAACTCCTACGGGACAAAATTCCGGCATACCAGAGACGCTGATATAACCTCTGCAGTTGCGAGCGTCGTTAAATAAACCATAGTTTCTAACAATGTGAAAGACATTGTCTTTATCTGATCTTACGTCTCTCAACGAATGCACAAACGTTTCGTATAGGCTACTAGTCAGTCACTGATATTTGTTCGTGCAATTAAAGAAGATTTTACAATTTTCGAAGAGTTGTTAAAAATGCGCTCTTTACTCAGAACTAAAGGTGTCTATATTCTTAACGCTGTTAAAAGTGCCGTGGATGTAAAGTTCACATGTTCTGGTTAACAAAGACAGAAGATTCGAGATAATATCCAGAGACGTTGGAGAAAGACTATCTATATCTAAATAGTAAATTTCTTTGGTATCTTACGAATGTACCCATAAATGTAAAAATGTGTACATCTCAAACTAAAATGACATAATCAAAATAGGCATGCCTCATTTAGGTTCTTTCTGTATAGGGTTACCTCCGTCCGTCAAAAGAAGGACATGTCCTCTTTTTTAATCATTTAATCCTGTCCGGCAGGCATTTAAAAAAAATGAAATGTCCGGCATTTCAACTAGAATTAATATGAATATTGAATAATGTGCGATATTATGCATAGAATATCTAAACAAATGGTGAAAACCTATTAAAGAATTTAACTGGTTTCAATGGTTGAAACTGGAGCACATAAAAAGCATAAAATATGATGACCTATTGACATGCATTGAATTCTTACATTATAAAAAGTCACTATTCATGATTCTAAGCTATTTTATCAATTTTATTCTACAATGTACAAAGATATGCCAATCAAGTTAATTTGGACAAAGATTTAAGTTTAGGTAAACAATTGTGCAAATTCTTCGATTCCAACAGTTCTGCGAGCACTGAACCTTTCTCAGAACTCTTAAAAATATGTCAATTCTATTTATTTATCCCAAGTTACAATGGAAGTAATGAGAGAGTATTTTCCCTAATATCTGCTCAATGGACAAAAGAACGAAATCGCATGCTAACGGAGACAGTCAGAGGTATCATCATAGTGAAATATAACTTCAAGGACATGTCCTGTGAACAGTTCCATAGTTATTTGTTACAAGATATAAGTTTGTCTCTTCAGGCTCTTGTGCACAAAGTGGGCTTCACCGATAAGTAGGGTACAGATGTAATACTGATTCAGCAACTATAGTCCCGTAGCTATAATTTCCGGCAGCCAATCGCGTTGCAGGTCGGCTACATTTAAACGTGTGCGTCTTGTGATTCGCTGATGAAGACGTTATTCATTTCTTAAGGCTCGATAAATACTTAATATAATCGCCCGCCATTTTGGCTCTTTCGTTGGCGTTTACAGAAAGCACACGAAGACGTTATTTGCCGCTCAATTATTTGCTGAATTACAGTGCGTTTCATTTATTATCATAGGAGCTACGACATGATAATGTTTAACGGCGTGGCAAATAGATTCCTCGTATGGTAGCTCAGCAACGAAAGATAAAAAATGGCGAACGATACTACCTACCTAGACATTATAGAGCCTTCACTTCCTAAGACGTAAGCAAAGAGGAGAAGTTACGCCGAGAATAACAGCGTCGCGACTATAGTGAGAAAACTAAGGTGAGGCATTGTTTTTATCGTTACTTAATTTTGTTCATACCAATTTTTAAAAAGTCCTCCTTTTTTCAGCAATGTCCTCTTATTTTAGATTCCATGTCCTATAGAATTTCTTCTCATGGTAACCCTATTTCTGTATGACTCATTTTCTTACTTCACCTGTAACTTTTCTTATAGTTGTGAACATGTGTAGGCATTTTATGTGCTACTGATGATGCAGTTTGATTTGTAACACTGAGTGCTGGTGTCGATGTAATTTATCTCCTAACATATAGGATATGAATCACTGGCTTTTAAATGCAGATTCTTTATTTGCATTACTTAGAAAAGCTTAGGTTGTTGTGTTAATTACGCCCACGATTTCGTAAAACTGTTGAGAATCACTATGATGTATAGCCGGCTGCAATCTTGCACTCGTCAGCTGCATCCCTTCACCGGAAATATCCGTTAGCATTTGGATCACGCCACGGCGCGTACTAGAAGCGGGATAGTCATAGATCATTCAGACCTATTGTATGTGAGAAGTACAGATATATTTTAATATGGCAGACACGCTTTTCATTTCGTTGAAGACCATTGTATGCGTGAAGAACAGGATGTTCCGTAAGAAATGCGGAGGTTACGAATGAAACAAACCTATAAATATATACTGTATGTTAATGTTATCTTAAATAAAATTTATTCTATCGTGGTCACGGGTGTCAAAACGTCGACTGCGGTAATTAATTTTATTGGCGTTTGTGGATTCATTGTGTTTGTTTGTGGTTTTGGATAGAATTATACATTTCCTACTGGCTAGAAAATTGATTCCGAGACGCGAGATTTAAGCTTTAACTTGTCCACTTTTCGTGAGTGTTATTTCAATATCGTTTACTTCTGTTTACATATTTTTGAAAAATATTATATTTATGAAACTATAAAATTGCATTTGTATCAGTTAATATATAGGGTGATTCAAAACCTCTGCGACAAACTCTAAGGGGTGATAGATCTAACAATAAGGAACCTTTTTGTTAAACAACCTGTGTCTTTTGACGCTTCGTTTCGAAGTTACCGTTGAAAATGTTTTTGCAATGTTTAATACCTTTTCCTTTCAGTTCAGTCTAATCATCAATTGAGAATGGATGTCTACACTTTTCCCAAGTTAGCTGACATGGTAATGTGTTATGGGGAGGCTCGAGGAAACGGAAGAAGAGCTCTCCACATGTACCAACAACAGTTTCAAAACAGAAATCATCCTCACCACACAATGTTTGCTCGATTTTATCAGGGCCTTCGAGACGATGGATCCCTTCGTCCCTGGCGCATTGGTGGAAGACCGCGTAGACATCCATTCGCAATTGATTACACTGAACTGAATGGAAAAGGTATTGAACATTAAACGTAAACAAACAACAACCACCCTTCACGTCTCTTTAACAAACATCTCAAAAACAAACAGGGATGCACACATTCGCATACATTGACATTCGCCCGCTTAAAAACATTTTCAACGGTAACTTCGAAACGACGTGTCAAAAGACATAGGTTGTTTAACAAAAAGGGTTCCTTATTGTTAGATCTATCACCCCTCAGAGTTTGTCGCAGAGGTTTTGAATTACCCTGTTTGTTCAGTAATGCGCCTCTCTTTTTCCTTTTCTCTTCTTTCTCTGCTGTTCATAACTAGACTACCAATGCATGTTATTTTCGTGTAGTAGACAAGATACAGAAATAAATATTGACATGACATTACTAATTCTATCAAAAGTATTTTGAATTGAAAATGTTGCCGAAAAATGCAGAATACAGTAGCAGTATTTAGGGAAGGATCTATAAGAAGCGAATTGTAGTACAATAATAGACTAATATTTGGAGCAGATTTTTAATTACCTGGGCAGAGATGGTACGGAAATGAAAAACATAATCAATAAACAGAATTGACACAATAAAGAATACTGGACAGCACAAGACCTGACGTGGTTTAAACAAGTTCTGTACATCTTGCCTGCAATGAATTTTGCATTTTCAAAAAACATATTATAGAAAGGAGTAGACTCTTAGGGCCGTATTCATAGACATTTTAAGCGCGGGCTTTCGGTAGATGATCAGCGTTTTTCGTATTCATAAACCAGTGTTAGCGATAGGATATGGTTTGAATTCTGTACAAGTAACTAGTGGATAGCCGAGGCTAGCTTAGCACGCTCGTAGCGCGTGCTGCGAAATGTCTAAGAATAGCACCCTTATTTTTCAGAGCACACCTTTTTAATTAGAATATAATTGGGTAAGTTTCAAAGAATTTGAGGGCAGCATCAGTCATTGTGAGTATCGAAAAATTATATTACAACATAATTGAACTAGAACATGTTTTGAGACTGAACAGAAATAGAATACCTAAAATCATAGCAATCAGGATCCAAAAGATTATAGGCGAAAAGGAATAGCGTTATGAGACAGATATGAATATACTAACTACCCGATATCGGTCTACTTTGCCCGTGGTCTTCAACTATCCCGTCTGTTGTAGGCTTATATTTACCGCCATGTTCTAAAACGATTCAAACTGCATATCGAGTTGACCGGAGCGACGGCCCCGGTTAGACGCTGCAGTAGCACGTGCTGTGTACGAGCTCCGCTTAGCAAAACTATGTTGTCAACTCGTCACTGTCCATATGTTAATTATTTATATGCACGATACAGATAACCAAAATGTAGCAACACAGCTTTGTGATATACAGATATACACACTACCTGCACCCCTTGTTTCCATTAATACCATGGATGTAATAAATCTTTCCTGTGTCCTCTGTGATCATAGAACGATCCATTCGTTCATTCATAGCTTTATCACCATTCAAGTGGAGGACAATAACGGTTGTGAGACAGGTTTTATGTGATTAGGTTGAGCTTCCTTGCAGATCTGATTCTTCCTTTTGCTTCATCGTATTCCATCGGTGCTAACTTCTGCAGATCGATGTTTTGTTAAATCAGATAAATATTGGAAGGCGCTATGTACTTCTCGGAATAAAATTACAGAACTCAGCTTTGCCCTTGGCAGTACTGTTGGCCCCAAAACACGAAGGGAAACTTAATCAGGCTGCTAAGGTTCAAAGTAGCAGTATTTGAAGCTAAGTCGTTGTCTCTCCAATGTCAATAGGTCAATGGTTCGCGGTCAGTGATAATCGCAGAAGCTTCCTTCCTGTTTTTAACTCCAGTTCGCTAGTTTCGTCACAAAGCCATCTGAAGCCAGACGCACGCATATTTGTTCAAACGCCTGCAACACCGTGTCTAGACTACACGCAATACATTGATGTATCCTCGGGCAAGAATAGCACGCTTTCGTTTTCGTACACATTTCACGATACGAAAACAAAAATAATGGAGTTAATGCTCCTGTTTCCTTGGCTTGCAACAAAGAGGCATTGCATGACTCTTACTGATCAATATCGCATTTTTATGCCCCAAAAAGGGTCCTGTGTTTGTATTTAACGAATTTTTTAATTAAGTTTTCAATCACAATTACAATTTTTATAAAATCTGTTCAGTGTTTAACGCCATATTTTGACAGTGATACTAACTTTTTGCTTTTGTTACAATATCTAGAACTTCGGTGACATGGTTAGAGCCTTTAAAACAAAAGTTACTTTCCCGGTTTTTTCTTAAGCTGAAGTTTTTTCCTACAAATATGTTACAATGCTCAAACTATGATTATATTTACAGTTATGTCATTGAAAAAAAAAATACACAATGTTACGTATGTCGTACTGTATATCGAAGTTAGACGTCAGATGACGCCGCTGTATTGGAATGGTGTTGTACGACTGTGAATAAATTCGTTGTGTTTAAAGTTGAAATTAATTATATAAAATAAATTCAATATTTTTTTTATTTAATGTTCAGCACCGTGTAACGTCTTTTTACCAACCAGTTCGGCCTTTCTCGTCAAGAATGTTGGCATTACTTGTTCTGATATTTTATTTCATTTAACAATAAACAGACATACTGTAGGACTCGTGGTTGGCAGGGCCATAATCGGTAAAACACAATAGGATACCTGTCTAATTAATTATTTACACCAAGGTTTTTTTTCGTAAAAAGGCCTTAAAATAAATCGTGTTCTCATGCAATTTGATATTTTGCCCGGTAGCTGAAAACGTTTGTTAATGCTGTGTGTGTTGTGATCCAGTACTGTATTCAATTAACTACATTAGAACCTCGATATAACGCTCCTGAGAGGACTGGATGAAAGGTGCGTTATAAGCAGGACGTGGAATTTTCTTAACACATGCTTTAAAAATGTATCACTATTTTATTACTGGGTGTAAAGGTGATAGATCATTTTATGTAAAACCTATGTACTGATGTTATTAAAGTGTTTTTAACGACATCGTATCTATTCTGTCTCAGTACGTACAGCGTCGTTCTCAACATGGTGGAGATCACGAAATGAATCTTCTGGCGCATCAGGAGGGCGAGACATGAAATATGTTCGTGACAGAGGACAACACATCCAGCCCAGCTGACTTCGACGCCATCGTTATCCTCTTCATCGTCATCGCTGTGTTGTTCTTGATTGTCATTGTGGTTGATAATGATCTGCAATAGCGTCTATTGCTCAGCAGTAACGAGATTGTCGTTAACAATGACGAAGTCTTGGAAGTCGACGCCGACATACTGCTGTGCAGCCAGTCGCTCTTTACTCGGCTTTCCATCGTCTTGTCGACGAGCAATTTGTCAGACGTAAGTCGAAAGAAGAGATCGGAGTCGTCAGCGTAATAAATCTCGTCAGGTTTCTACCTCTCTAGAAGTCCTCTGGCAATATGCGAGATACATATGTTGTTAAGAGAGACTGCTTAATATTGCCAATTAACAATACATTGGCGTCGGACAAAATTTATACTCTAGATGTGCTCCGTAATGCAAAGTTTGTAAGGCCGAAGGCTGAGTGGTCAGACCTGCTTTATCACTCATTCGGCCCGGGTTCGCAAACCCATATGCACACTCGCGGCGGACGAGGTCGCAGTTGGAGTTTTTCTCGGGTTCTCCCGTTTCCCTACATTAGGCATAAACATCTCCATTCCGTCTTCCATAGCATTCCTCGAACACCGACTGGTGACGCACTGAGAGGACTAGACTAGGGTCTTTAGTGTAATCAGCCGATGTGAATTGGGAATGCGCAGAGTTTATGGGTTGGCGCAATAGGGTTTTCGAATAAGCGGGAAAACTTTAAGGGGTTAGGTACAGCTTACAGCAGTAAAATTTTTTGAAATATTCAACATTTTTTTTCTTCCATTACTGTATCTTGTACAATAATGAAATTGGTATGTATAAAGTACTGTAGGCCTACTTCTGCTATATGCAAAAAATATTTTTACAACTAAAAAAAATATTTATGTATGAATCATTTCCCCTCATAACTAAAAAACTTGTTAACTTTTTGATATTTTCTCTCTTTTTTTTATTTCTGAAATGCATGTTTACAATATCATGCTCTTTCAACTACATTCCTTAATAAATAATATTTTTTTTTATTTTGTGTTAGAAGAAAATACTGATATTTGACCAATTTTAAAATGAATTTATTTTTTATCAGATAATCTATCAAAGGTAGAGGAGTGATCTTGCACATCATATTGTAGATATGATATGCACAAAAAATTTCATCACAGAATGTTGGCTAGTTTTTAAGTTATGTGGGAAACGCTTCATCACTGCACAGTGAACTCAATTTTGAAACAAAAAAATGTAAATATTTTTTTTTAATCGTAAAAATGTTTTTTTTCATGTAGCAGAAGGACAGTGCTTTACACATACTAATTTTCATTATTGTTTAAGATACAGTAATGGAGGAAAAAAATGTTGAATACTTCCAAAATTTTACTGCTGTAATCTGTACCTAACCCCTTAAAAGCAGGAACGTTATATCCGGGATATTTAAACTGTATCCCTTATGGTGTGGGTCAAGAAACCAGGAAACATGAGCGTTGTAAATGGGAGCGTTATATTGGGGTTTTGCAGTTTGTTTTCAGCGTATCTGGACATTTGATTGCTTATATTGTTCAGATTGACGCTTCAGAAGAAAAATTACCGAAGACTGTTGGACCTGCAAGAATTGTATTTTACAGTTTAAGCGTATGTTGTTTTGGTAGGTATTGTCTTTTAAAGACAATTTATATAGAATGCATGGAATGATGCTTTAAAACTAATTCATTATATCTGCATGACAAGTTGAAAGACTCGTTCAGTTGAGTTGTACACGCACAGTCTTAAAAAACAGTTTTGTCGCACAGATACTTTATGAGTCCCAGAAAGGAGGCAGTGCGCATGATCAGACATACAACGAAACAAAACTAATTTTATTATCTCAACTAGTCCTTCTCTTGTGACCCAGATCGCACATCCTCTGATCATGCGCACTGCCACCTTTCTGGGACTTAATAAAGTATCTGTACGACAACTTTTTTCTAAGGCTGTACATGTTTTTCATTTTGCGGCACCGACCCACCTCGTTGGGGCCTCAAGTTTGGGACTCCCCACGGTTGTCCTTACGAACTCTAGAACAAAAGAAAGGTATTGAAGCAGTCAAATCTGTTTGATTTTACTTTCCTCATTTTCATGTATGAGGAAAGTGAAGAAATGCAACCGAATATGGGTTGGACTTTTTTATAGCACCTACATACATGACATTGCTCCCGAATTGGCCAAGGTTGTCTATATTTGGATCATACACTTTGTGTCTGGCGTGACAAAGTTCTTATTTTCACATGAACTGTTCCCTAAAAAGCGTAGGTTCTGCCGATTGCTGGGAATCCGAAGCTTGTTGGAAAATCCTTTGTTCTTTCGGTGGGTTTTGCTAGGCCCAAGGCCCTCCTTTATAGTAGCTTGTCACGTGCCTCATAAGACGCCAGGTGGCCGTTCGTCTCTCTCCTGCAAGTATTGCCGGTGTCTTCATGCGTGAGAAGTGGGGGAAGAAAGCTGTGGAAGAAAGGAAGGAAGGAAGGAAACGGCAGTGTCGGATTGGTTCGCGCGATCTCAAGGCAGGAAGTTGGAGGCTCGTTCGAGGGGCGCAGGTCATGTTGGTTTACATTCTACCGAGTGCTACTTTTGACACTGCTATTTTAAGACGACTCTCCTTCACAAGTTCCACTCTCCGTGAGAAACTGTATATTTATTAGTATTGGTGAGATGCAATTCGTGTTGCAATTAAATAAATGTTAATGACAATTTCTTGAAACATATCAAATCCTGAGACGACTTCTGCTTTCTTAATAGCAAGAGAAAAATAGAAACATAATTAGAACTTTGGGGGGTAATGGTTTCTATATTTGTGTTGCAAATTTTGACTGCATTATCATTCCCCACTTCACTTTAAAATCATCGATTAACGTTTAGTTGGGCACCATATTATTATTATTATTATTATTATTATTATTATTATTATTATTATATATCTCTTTTCTTTCTACCTGTAGTTCCGTATAATGTTTCAAATTATTTCTTCTCATACGTTACTACTGTGTCTTCCAATAGGCAGTTATTTCAACACTCATGATGGGCGCGTGATAGCGTCGCTGTTAAGGCGTAACGCTGCAAGCTGGATGGTCGTGGTTTCGATTTCCGATGGGGTATAAATTCTTCCTATAGATCAGTAGTCGTCAGCACTCCCTGAAATGGGTAGAGTGCATGAATCTGCTCCGTCGTGCACGAGGGCTAGAGAGACTGCATACCCGCCAGCAGCGACGATTGCACGCTAGGACAGTGTCTCGTCCGCGGGTAAGAGACGCTAGCCCGAGCGTGCAGTGTTTTGATGACCGCTGCTATAGATCCAATTCCCCCGGCCGCACTTAACGCTTCATTAGAGACAGATTGGTCAATGGTTGAGCTGTTTGGACTTTTCCCATTGCTAATTTTCAAAAATTGTAACACAACGTTTCGATCAATCAGACAGGCTAGCTGTTTGTAACGTTCCCCACAGTAGGTTTTCACCTGACGAGAAGAGAAATCTACTCTTCGAAACGTTGTGCTACAATTTTTTTAAATTAGCAATGGGAAAAGTCCGAACAGCTCAACCATTGAACAATTCACCGTTGTTCTTCCCCCCTTCATTCAGATCAAGGCATGGTGTAATTTGTAAACCACAACTTTTCTACTTCACTAGCTTATCTTCTTTGAATAGCTGTGTTGTCCTGCCGTCGAACACGTGTGAGGAATCTCCCGTCTTATCTCCCAAGAAATCCATTATTTCGTAAAAGGTTTTTGGATCTAGCATCTGAAGGCTCTCTAGCTATAATTCTACAAAAAAGATTGTATGCACCGAAATTAATACTTATATAGTTGTATTAGGCATTTTTATCTACTCTTTGACTAATTTTGATTCATGAGACTAGGCTTAGCTGATGAAGAAAAATGAAGGATGACAAAGAACCATGTCAAGCAGATAAACCAAACGTAAGACTGTTCAAATGCAGGTTTTGCGAGAAATTTGGAAATATTTTATGCGCCTTGCAAGTCATATTTGCAGCTGTTTCTCTTATAAGACGCCTTTGGAAGGTTCAGTTGTGAGAATATAAGTGCAGGGTACTGGAATTCGAACGTTATCGGTTTCCTTTGACAACACTTAATATTGTCGAATTCATCAAATTTCCGAGCCGTTTCTTTCTCACTTGCCAATTCACCGAAGATTTTTCGTTCAGAGTATACTGAGGATCAGATAAGAGTAATTCCTAAAAGACTAATATGGCCGGCTCTTGACTCTTCAGTGTTGCCAACAAATACTAGGTATCACCAAAAGATGATAAAATCACACAATACCATGTACTATAATAATAATAATAATAATAATAATAATAATAATAATAATAATAATAATAATAATAATAATAATTACTTAATGGCTTTTAATGAATCCGGACGTTCATTGCCGCCCTCACATTGGTCCTTATTCTGAGTAAGATTAATCCATTCTCTATCATCATATCCCACCTCCCTCAAATCCATTTTAATATTATCTTCCCATCCACGTCTCGGTCTCCCTAAAGGTCTTTTTCCCTCCGGCCTCCCAACTAACACTATATATGCATTTCTGAATTCGCCCATACGTGCTACATGCCCTGCCCATCTCAAACGTCTGGATTTAATGTTCCTAATTATGGCAGGTGAAGAATACAATGCGTGCAGTTCTGTGTAACTTCATCCCTCTTAGCCCCAAATATTTTCCTAAGCACCTTATTCTCAAACACCCTTATTGACCTCTGTTCCTCTCTCAAAGTGAGAGTCCAAGTTTCACAACCATAAAGAACAACCGGTAATATAACTTTTATAAATTCTAACTTTCAAATTTTTTGACAGCAGACTGGATGATAAATATAATAATAATAATAATAATAATAATAATAATAATAATAATAATAATATAGTATTAACAATAACGATGTCTTGCTTATTTACCACATCTCATCTTTATGTTGGGGAAATGTTTTCTAAAAGGTTCAGTAATTTGTGAAAGAGTATATTTTTCTTCTGGACTTCTCGCACATTATGTTAATAGTTAGTAGATTAGTGTATGATCTAATATTAAAATGTATTTTGTCTGACAGCATGAAATTCAGTGCTTTGATTAAACAGTTTACGAATCACGAGACCTAACCTAAAAAGGTAGTTTGTTTGATCACGTGAAATGATTAGTGAATTCCGAAAAACGAATACCACTTTGAAATGTATGCTTTAGAATATTTATTCCATTATTGTAATGAAAGTCTAAACACGAAAGAAATTAATTAAAATGTGAAATGGTATTTCTATCGATTATTCAAGGGCATGTATCACACGAAATATGTTATATTTATTTACATTTAGCCTACCTGACTCTAATCTTGAAATTGTAACCACAACACATACAATAACTATTATGTTTTAATATTAATAGACTACTGATATTAATTCATTATTAGCATGTTCAAATTTCACTAGCTTTCAGTAATGGGTTTAGAAATCTAGAACAATATACAACTACTCCGAAGCCATCACCCGCTCCACAGCTAGTAGGGAAATTTTGTAGTAAAATGTCACAAGTACATATTCCTGTACCTTAGTGAATTTATTGGTTCTCCTATTTTTAATTCATTTCGTTTCATCTCGTTTTTAGAGATATTTTGACCGGCGGTACCTTTACACTATCTCTGACTGCAATTAGAACAATTTATAGAAAACAATATAGCGCAAATGTGTCACGATTTTAATTAATAATTCTCTCTACATGTACAGATGTTGCGTTATATCTCTGCCGGTGAGTGACTATTAAATTTCAAGTGGCTTATCTTAATCGTGGGCGTGAGAGTACTAAAAGCATTACAGGCTTTTGCTATCTCTCTTCCCCCTCACCGCAAACTGTGACGTTGCACAGAGGCAGAGATATAATAAAAGATCTGTGTAATATTGTTCAAGTGACATTGATTACATTCATGTAATAAATTATGCCTGAACTCTTTATTATTATCACACTAATGAAATCAGTAACAAACAGGAGTCTGGTAGACTTTTTCTTTGTGTTTTATCTACGTTGTGGGAAATTTTCCGTATGTTAGCAACAGTGCATAAAGGCTAGTTTTGTATGATGAGGGTACACTAATGTAGCTTCATATGTGTTTGATATGCGACTTGGCGAACGGAATGCAATACGCAACAGCTACCAGCCACCAAATTAAAAAATGCACATAGTATATGTTCGTAAAATTTTTGAATAACTAAAGCAGAAGAGCCTGTGTGCGCTGATAATATTTCTAATTTATCTCCATTGATATTCATGATGTTGAAGGGGGGGTTAAGTATTTGCAAATGATTACGGAAATGTCCGCGCTGAAATTAGCAAAAACTTGTACTTAACGATATACATAGTTACACGTGATAGCCGTATTAAGTGTCTGTCGCCCAGTAATGACATCAGGTGTAGTCATACTCATAACAACCTTGTTCGTTATGCTGTCAATTGTGCACTTCTTTTTGTGGAAGGTGAGGGTTTCGTTTATAGTCGAATTACAAGTCGTATTTCTTATAGCATTGTAAAGATCTCTCACTTGTTATTAAAATCTATCGAGAAAGTATGTCTGCAAGTAGTTACGATGTTTATTAAAACTGTGTTTGAACATATGATATTATGGTTTATTTTTTGGTGACGCGAATAGGTCCTAATTCAAACTGGAGACAGATACAGTCCGCGTCACCGTTTTTGGCGTGTGAAATAAGTAATGGGAACTTTAAGTGCTAGTGTCTTGCCTTTACCGTAGTCAGTCTGACAACTGTGTTTGGCAAATGGCTGATGTGACTTGTATAGGAAGTGGTACCATTCTCAGCTGCACTAGGAACATGCTCACAAACTGGGCACTATACTCTAGGACACACGCCAAAAACGCTGACGCCAGCAATACATCTCTCTTCCTCGTCTCCATTTTCTCCCTTTTTCTGTCTTGATTTATTATTATTCAGAAATTTTTCGTTATACGTAACAATACTTAACTCGCGATAATGCAGCATATTTCTTTTGTTTCACAAAATTGGCTATATCCAATTTTAATTGCCACAACTAGTAGAATATGCTTGTCTCACTTACCCTTTTTCACTTGAAGGCAAAGGGAGCCAGCGTTTGCAATGCCCAGAGCTGTGAAAGTCCAGCCAGAACACTTCCAAATTATATTTTTCCTCTCAAGCCATGAGTAGAAGCATTCTAGAACACCATTAATCTTACTTTTAATTTTTTTCTCAGTCTGCGTTAAGCTCAAATGGCTTATGAAATTAGAAGCTCGCAGTCTGTGCACATCCTCTGTTTTCGTAACAAATTGTTCGTGATGTGCAAATAGATTCTACCCTTCGTCTTAGTAGTAAGGCAGGTAGTCTTTTTTTTCCCGAGCTGTGGCCTCAGCTGTGTTCCTATAAAAAGGAATCTGCACTATAAAACACATTATCGACTAATTCTGTTATTCATAACTATAGAATTAATTATTTGATAGTTACATTCTAAGTCCAGTTTAGTTGATAGCACGCTAACTGCGCTATGCATGTACGAGATCGGAGCATTCACAGCACGTTAGACTTCCTGACTGCCCATTATGGCACTATGTGTATGTGTGTATGCATGTATGTGTTTATACATACATACATACATACATACATAGTGTATTAATATTTTTATATGTTTTCACCGGCCATATAAGACTATTTTTGTACCAAACAAATACTTTTATAAATAAAATCAGTGTTTGTATTTATCAGTAGACTATTTGCGAAGGCATTTTTTTCATACATGACCACATATTTGCAGAAGATATTTCAGATAAATTTGGTTGTCATGACATTCTCTAAAATTAAGTCACAGTCTACAAAGTTATTTAATATCTTTATTTAAAAACTATTATTAAATAGTGTCCAATTCTATTGAGCGTTCAGGTTTTGATATCGGTGTATTTCAAAACAGTATGTAGCTTGCCCTCACCATTTTGTCGTTATGTAAACACGAATATAGATGAAAAAGTTGGCCCACGCTGTCGGAATTGAAGCGTTTTCAGTCTTTTGTGCGTCCTTCCAGATCATTTTAATTCCAGAGTTCCTCGTCCTATTGACATGAACCGTCTTCTAATGGTGTGAACTTGAGATTTTAGAAAGAATTAGTTAATTTCCGAGTAAATGCTGGGATCGGAAGAAAGAATTTATAGTAAACGAAAACGTAATATATAGCCAAGAGAAATGCAGTGTTCATTCTTGTGATCAGCCTTCA
The DNA here is from genome assembly GCF_040183065.1 of Periplaneta americana. Classification (NCBI taxonomy): domain Eukaryota; kingdom Metazoa; phylum Arthropoda; class Insecta; order Blattodea; family Blattidae; genus Periplaneta; species Periplaneta americana. The sequence continues at coordinate 56,487,461 of NC_091127.1, forward strand.
CTTAACAAAACGCGATGGTTCTGGTTGTTCAAAGACTGTATCGCAGGTCATGCTAATTGAATTTGCAAGCGATCGGCATTGAGTACGGTCAGTGCTTGGTAACTGATCGATTCCTTAAAGAAATGGCCCACACAAGCCCACGATTTACGAAGCAGGTGGCGGACGCATGAATCATCTCACGTAGGCTTTAAAGTGGCCACACCTGCCGAATAACAATAAGGGTTAGAATGAAAAAATAAGGAATTTTACTTCGTTAATAGCGTTAGGATTGCGTCATAAAATAAACGCCGTTGGCATGTTAAACGTGAATAGTGAGCGGAGCAATAGATAGGAATTTCATTTGTTAAAATTGTTCCATTTTGATATTTGCTTGATTATTATTGCTGTGGAACAGTAGATAGGAATTTCATTTGTTTAAATTATTCCATTTTGATGTTTGATTCTTATCTCGGCGAGAGGACACTAGAATTAAATGTGCCATGTCCACCGTTATGGTCTCATGGTAGCGTATTCGCTCCCGAACCCAGCGGGCTGGGGTTGGATTCCCCGCTTGGGATAAGTTGCCTGGGTGAGGTTTTTTCGGGGTTTTTCGCTCACTCCTATGGATGAATAACAGGTAACTTTATCAGGCGTATGGAACCCCGCTCATTCTCGCCACTCCCTTCCCCCATCATTCTTCCCTTATCATTCCGGTTTTCTGTCTTGGTTTCCAGATCGCGTCTGCGGTGGCCCTCCGAAGCTCCTGACGCTCTCAGACGGCTTCCATGGATATACCAAAGCATAGTTTGTGACCCAGCAGCGAAACCCACTCCCTTCCCGACGGGAGGGGTGGCCTACACCTCAGACCGTTGGCCAGATGGGAGGGGTGGCGTACACCTCAGACCGTTTGAGGAGGGAATGTGGGGGGCTGTTGAGTTCAAATGGTACACGGTCTTAGAGGGATGGCGGGACTGGTCGTTAGGGTGTTGGGGATTAGGTCGGTTCGGCGTGGGTGCGTTGTTGGGCTACAACTCATCCCAGGGGCGCACAATAGACCTCAGATCACGGTGCATATGGATGTTCCCCTCCCGGCCTCATAGAGAGGAGAAAAAAAGTGCCATAGAAGTTAGGCCTATATTTTGGTTTGAATTAAGTATTGAGGGTTGTTCCGAAGTAAGCAACAAGTTGATGCTGATTTTCCTTGCCCATATTCTCTATTTCTCTTCGCTGTTACAGTTCAGAGTAGTGATATATTATTTCGTGGTGCTTATTGAAGACTTTTGTTCCGTGAATTTATATTCTTTAAAACTAGATAGTTCAGACTACTAGTTTACTGGTTTTCAGCTGGATTCATTTTATTTGAGTGCTAGAATTGCTGCTAATAGGCTATCAAAGGGCTCTGGTACGCCATATCTGTGCAATGGTAAGTTTGATAACTCTTTGAGGATCATTTTCTCATAAATTGAAAGAAGTAGAAATATAAAATTGTTACATATCCTGTCCTGCATTTCAACATGATGCTTTGTAAATAATATGTCTTAAATTTAAGTACTGAATCATGCATATAGGCCTATTGACTTTACTCAGTTTTAATGTTCATAACTTTGAAAAGTCTTCATAAAATTGCATAAGCTCATCTTGAAGTTACAAAATTTACATAATGTTTTCTTGATATTTGGAAGCATCAGCTTCTTTGTCAGGGAAAATAATATAAATACCACTTGGTCCTATGCCTCTGTCGGTAAATAAGTATAATTGAGGGGGTCAGAAGCAAAGGGGTACAAGTGATATTTCTAAGAACATGAGTTAAGCTAAAACATTTAAAATGTTAGTGGTAAAGGGATACATCTTTTAACCACACCACACACTAAAATTGAAATAAAAAATTTCACAAAATTTACGAAATCTTAAATATTTTCAACCACATTTTCTAACAAATAACTTAAGTGCACTTATACCCGTTTGTTTTTTACCCTCTCAATTGAATTCCTTGTAGATACTGAAACCTCCGTCAAGACGTACCTATGTATGTTCGGGCTTCGTAACGGTGGGTGGTTAAATACGTAATTACATATAATGGGAAAATGGCAAGATGCTGTGGACTTTGTTTCTGTGCCAACGAATGTTTAAATATTTTATTAATAATCTATTATAATTGAGATTGTTTATACATTTGCACATACGTAATTGTAAAATTTTTTACGTCGCAATTTTAATATTTGGTTAAATGAAAAGTTGAATTTTGTCAAACAAATACATTAGGTAAATTGTAATTTTTACTGCACTGATTTATTTTGTAGTTGCTACTTTTTTATAGTCCTCGCACGTCATTCTCCATGCCTGTTCGGTTCATTCACAACTTCGTCTATTTAACAAACAGTAATCCATATCAACTGCATCTAGCAAGTGACATTGCAGGCGTTTACACTGTGCCGTTCCAGTTAATGCGCTATTTCTGGCTATCACGCATTACGTTCATGTAAATGAAGGTGCTGTGACCTGCACCTCTGTGTTTACTTATTTATATGTAATATGCGTGTGGCGGAACTAATCCATGAGACGGCCGTGACCGCAAACCAATAACTGGGTGGTCGCTTACGCGCACTTTCACATTCGCGTGTGTTCATTGAATTAAACTTGTGGTTCTCATCCTGTGACACGCGACCACGTCGGATTGGAACTGTGGAGATCTCCTTACCCCATTAAATGAGTATGAAATAGTTCATGGATGAATAAACTTTTGGCAGTGTAATTTATTGAGTGTTTTTTGTCTAGGTTTTGCCTAATTTGTCCAAATTTGGTTAAAGATAACTTTCTGTGTTAATGATGTTATCAACGTGTTCTAAATACACTGTGGTAGTCTCGGCTTTCTAATAGATCTGTCAGAGCCCTCTCTACCTAACAGGAAGTCCATTTGAAACTACTCGCATGATCGTTAGTCTAATAGTCTAATATAATGATTATGGCATTTTTCTTGTGTTATCACGCAGTTGTCTCTATTATCATCATCTCACGACTTTTTCTAACATACGCACGCTTTTTAATTTTACGCATTACAAATTTTCAAATAGGAAATGAAAAATGTGAATTATTTTGAATAAAAAGGGTGTTTAAAATGCGTACATATAATACAGGTGTGTCTTTGTAAAATAATGAAACCGTACGGTAAGCAGGGTGCGAATTAACGGGGGAGGGATGGGGGTTCCCTCCCCCCTATTCGAAAGTTATCCTCTATTCATAAATTCATATTGACATCCCTGCCAGGGATAACTTCTATCCCCCCTCACTTTAATACGAGTATAAAGTAAGCAAAGAAAATTATGTTGATGTATTATCATCACCGGCAAGCTGACAACAATCAGTAACTTAGGGATTACACATCTTATCTTAAGCCTGATTATTATTATTATTATTATCATCATCATCATCATCATCATCATCATCAAGATGTAATGTCGGATATCCACTGTTGTAGATAGGTCGATGTTAACAAGCAATCGAAAATTCTAAGAAAAAAAAAACAAGCAGCAACTTGAGTGGAATTAGAAAAAAACAAACTATGTGTAAAAAATCCCAACCTATCTATAGTGGATGTCCGATAAAATATTTGTATTGTCGTTTTTGAAAACTCACCTATTTAAATTAATGTGAAGTCTGCGCTTGGTGGGTTACACAAAATTTCTCTATACTTGATTATCGTTCACAGGACACGTAAATCATCAAGAAGCAGCAGTCTGTTCCTTTGTTTAGATTTCACTATTTTCATGGTAGAAAATGCAGATTCACACAAGTATTACGTTGAGAATTGCACTTCTGAATGTCTTTTTTAGTTTATTTGACACCATGGACTGTTTTGACAAAACATTTCCTCATATAAGACACTCTGAATTTTGTTTATGTTCATCTCCATGCTCTGTAAAACCATATTGCAAGTATTCATCACTATATTTACGACACGCAGTACGTTTTTGCGAACCCTGAAGGGAACTTCCGCTCACATTTGAATTAACACTGCTATTATCTAATTATAACCCAGAGCTTGTTTCAGATTGTCTTTTTCGAATTAAAAATAAGTCCATGGCAAAATCTATAAGAAACACTTTTCATAAAATAGTCGCACTATAACCCTCTCATACTGAAACTGACCAATATATTCTGACGAGTCCACATTGAGGTTTTTTCCGGGGTTTTCCCACAATCCAATATGAGCAAATGCTGAGTAACTTTCGGTGCTGGATCCCGGACTCATTTCACCGGCATTATCTCATTCTGACGCTAAATAACCTGAACTGTTGATAAAGCGTCGTAAAATAACCTATTCTGACGATTCTAAACTCTAGTTATTACTAAGTGGGAAGAGTAAGCGAATTATTAAGCATTGTTGTAAATGTTCACGTTTCATTGGTAAAGTCTGTTCCAAAATAAAATGGTACCATATCAAAAACTTTGTTGTGAATAAAGAATGCGTTGTAAAGATACTTTCTGGGTGGCATAAAATTTATTTTTCAATTTCAAAATTTCGCGACACACTCCATGGGGCTGCGCGACACACCTGTTGGGAATCCCTGACTTACACCATAGCAAGTGAACTGCGGAAGTCTTGCTCACACATTTCCCCAAACTTAGTATTGCATTCCCACTACTCTACAGACTTTACACTGTTCGGAAATGGTAAAATTTTGACTGGCATTGAAACAAAAGCCGCATGTTAGTTACTGTTAGTGAGGTGTCACTAGAGTCCTTGCGGCGAATAGTTTCAAAGGATAATTGGTAGGATTGATGCTATTTTGTAGAAATTCCCGGTTCGTCTGTGTGTTGCTTATACGATAATAAGGACTTGTCTTCTTCATTCTACTCGTAGAAAGAAAGGTCACGATAATTTGGCTGTCACATAATTGTTGATTATCCGGCTTGTGATCGACATGTCTGTCTGCCCTTTAGAAGATATGGAGCGTAAAAGCTTTGATTTTTTTGTGGGCAGTCTGGAGGAAAACAATTACATATTAGCATATTGAAAATGTGTACTCCGCTGGCTATCGCGCAGCTAAAACGCTGCGTGACAGCCAAGGTTGTGAGTTCGAATTCCTATGGTGAAGGCCTGACATTGTGTTTACCTCATGTCACGCGAAAGTTCCCTCTTGCCCATCTAGTTTCGGTAGATATGAGTTGGTGCTTATCCCTGCAGGGAATGCTGCCCTTCAATAGTAATAACCCTTTTCATGTGCATAAAACAAAATAACATGTTACATCAGTTTTTAGTGTCATTGTGATATATTCAGATATCTAATAACCAAGCCAACCTGTCAATTCAGCGATATTCTTGGAGAGGTTATTTGTATTTAATATTTTTTCCTTACACCAATTCAGTGTACTCTGTTGATAATATAGGTCTCTACTCTTGTGTATTTTTGTGTACATTTACATACTGCAGTAAGGTCCGAAAGTCTTGTCTCCCCCCCTTGTTTGTATGTTGATGTGCTTCCATTTTGAACATATCATAGCAGATGTGTGACAATGGTTGATACTTTACGTTCCAGTCTGGATCATATTATATAACAGATAGATCAACCCTATGTTAAAATCGGCAGCACTTTGAAGAGAACAACCGCCAGGATCGCCACCCGTCCGCCGTAAACGAACACGAGATGGCTATACAGTCGCTAATTCAATTCAGATGCGAATTATGACGCAACTCCTTATGTAACAACTAGATGGCAGCATAGTAAACCTGACAAAAGTTGTTACCGTCAAAGCCTATAAGGCCGAGCTATCTGGGTATATATGGTTCCAGCTTGTTTAGTGATCCAGAACATCAATATGGGCATCATCATTGTCGCGGCACAAAATGATGCGGCGCCATATCCTGTGTGAAATTTTCCGCAGCAAAGGCGGTGTGATTTCCCTGAATGCCTCCCTAACAGCTTGCTTCAAATCTCCAATTGTCTGGTATCGATGTTTCGAGACATGTTGCTTAATTATTCCCCAAAGGGAAATCACACCGCCATTCCTGCGGAAAATTTCACACAAGACATGGCGTCGTATCATTTTGTGCCGCGACAGTGATGGTGCCCATAGTAATGTTCTGGACCACTAAACAAGCTGAAAAGTAAAGTATCAACCATTGTCACCCATCTGCTATGACATGTTCAAAATGGATGCACATCAACATACAAACAAGGGGGAGGGGTGACAAGACTTTCGGACCTTGCTGTACTTCAGTAGTTTTCTATATGAAAATAATTGCACTTTAAATTAAATCTACAGTTTATGGTGCTTCCCTTGATCCCGAAAGTGCATAAATTATCCATTGTACTTTAATTTAGAAATGAAGAGCTTACTTCCAAACTCCACCTAAGTCGTTTTCTTGTGATTATCAGAAGGAACAAAAAAATTTATACACCTGTTCTATTTTAAATATAATTTATGTATCCATTTGGTATTGTTATGTAAAGTATAACAACATAATAAGTATGAAAAAGTTTTGTTTTAGCACTGAGGCCCAAATGCCGTCTCTAATCGTTTTTTTTTTTTACAGAAACCACTTAAGCCATTACATTTAAGGAAAAAATTCACAGTAATGGGCAATAATAAACTAGTTTCTACACTGTTAATATTCATATAATTCTCGTCACTTAAAGAACAGACATGCACACGTTCTTGAAAATCATCGTCGCAAAGTGGATGGGTTAGGCCTCTTGGACTCTCCAGGTTCCCAAAATTCGATTTGTTCTCAAAACTGTTCTTCCCACCGTTTTCTTGATTTGTCAGCATTTCGTTTTCATACTTGTTTGTGGTTGTATGTTTGCATTCTTTGTATACGGATCCATTCTTGGAATGTGTGTAAATCAATTAGATCTATGTGGCCTTATTTTGTCTTATGCTAGTGATTTCAAATTCATTTCTTGTGTCTTCATTTGCAATCACATGGTATATCTCGCAAACGATCGAAGTAATTTCATTTCTGCTGCATCTAATACATGTACGAGTATATTGTTGACGTGTTTCTTCTAAGTGTCCATACTTCAGTACCTTATTACAATTACAGATATGGAGTTTATACAAGATCTGTCTAAACTGAAGCCATTCTGCTCTTCAGAGAGAATGTTATTCACTATGATTTTTAAGTCGTTGCAATATAATTTTAATAAGAGTCGGTAAACCACTATTGAGTATAAATTACTTAATCTTCATAGTATTACAGTTTCTTCTTTCACATCATGAAAATTAGTACTATTGGCACAGTCTAGTATATACAGTCACGAAGCTCAATACGTAGCAAATATGCATCCACAGATAGTTGCTAACCACTATGATCGCTACTATCGTCTCATTACAACAATGCGAAATAGTACCTGCACAGTCTATTGTTCCTAGTACCCTCATAAACTCAAGCTTCGTGACTGTGTGCTATTGGTATGATGGTATATTCGTTATTTGCGAAGACTGGAACTGGAGATTGTGGGCATCTGTGGAATTAGAACTCGTATAGCTCAGCCAGTATGCCACTGAATGAACATCCTGCCCCATCTTTCATCTTCGTCTGATAGTTTCTATAGCCGCGTAGCGATGGAAGGAGCTATCTTGGAAGTCCTTCCTCCATGGCCTTCTTATTAGCGCGCTGCCGGCCGGCCGGTGTTGCTACGTTTCTAAACTTAGACCTTGGAGAGCAGCTGCTCGCTCCTCATTCTTCTCTCAAATCGGCTTGGGGCTTGAATCCGTTGTTTTCTTTCTTCTTTCCCGCCAGTCGCAGCGTACAGCGTCTTGTCTTGGGGAGGAACCTCTCCTCTTGTTCACAGTTCTTACTGCTGCTGCTGCTGCTGCTGCTGCTGCAGTCCCTCAAAGTGTAGTGCCGAAACCTGTCATACAGTACTTTACATGCTCCTTGGACATGGTTACCAGTGGCGAAGATAAAGTGTGAATACTGGGTAGGCTGAAAAAAAATCTGTCTACTTTGTGTATTTTTATTGAGCAGGTGTTTATCGTCTTTTCTATCAAATGTTTTGTGACACAGATCCCCACGAGATGATGATGACCACTCGTTTTCACCCCGAAACAGAATACAGGTAAAACAATATCATTTGTCTCAGAGCACCTTGTTAGCCAAGAATGTTTCTTATATCATGAAAATTTAAAATTTCTGTGTCTTTCTCCATCTGCTATTTTAATATGTAAATGTGATGTCGATCACCTATCTTTGTAAGCACATTTTGTTTCATACGTCTAACTTGAAAACGGTTTCTTTTTAACTCCGCAAATAATGACCTCAGTGTTCTCTCAGTATGAGCAATTTTACATAAAATTAGTATGTAACACACACACACGCATACACTTTTGATCAAACTAAACTCAACAACGCAGCGTATATGACTGGCAACAGTACAATTACCATTCTGTTGTTCATTCATATTTGTAATTTACGCAGTTCTTTGTTGTAGTTTGTCACGCAATTTGCTAGTTTTGATTTGGTTAAAGTGATTTCAAAAGTTTTTTTCATTTCATGACAGAAGATTACGATCGAGATTTGAAGACGGTGCTTTCGAATCCGTCTCAAGCCGTAGCGTCATGCCTTGGACTCGTGTTACGGAATACGAGCTGGTTCAAGTCCTCATAGGGAAGGAATTTTCTCATTAAATTTCGGCCAGGTCTGGGACCGGTGCCCACCTAGTATCGTGATGAATTTGGGGAGTTACTATGGGTAGCGAAATCCGGTTACGGACACCAGCTATAGGCCTAATGGTTCGGAAGATCATCGTGCTAACCATACTATACGTACTTTCTGGCTGGATGATCGTTTACCTCTGCTAAGGCACGTGAACGTGAAGCCAGCAGTCGGCTGGTCGCCATGGATTACTACTGCTACTACTACTACTACTACTACTACTACTACTACTACTACTACTACTACTACTACTACTGCTACTACTACTATACTATTAATAAGACTCCTTTGGTGCTGTACCGGTGAGGTAGGCCTATTGCCGTAACCGACGTTTTTGTAAGAATTTTTTCTTGGAACAGTGGATATATTCAGGCTCAAAATTATAATATATATGTTATATAAAATTGGTATTGTGATGAAATTATTTTGTCATAAATTACTGAAGTGTGTACTTGTTGAAAGATCCGGTCGTCATGCAATCAGTCGACGAAGCGGACCAACGGCAAAATTCGTGGTAGATCTATACGGTATGACACGATATGACTCCCTACGGGCGTTTTTCTTCCCTTCACCTGTCTTTAATTTCGTTTCCTGATACGTTACCATATCCGAGGCTCTGAACAGCCTCTGCCGAATCAAAAGTATATTTAATAAGTTTTGGTCTAAATCGAAATTAATCTTTACTGACGCAATTGTTACACACTTGAGTACTTAGCCTCTATAGTCTCATTAGAGTTTGCCCTCCTTTTTGTTGATCTACATTTTCTTACTAAATAGTCCCGTGACGTGGAGTGAGCACACGCAGATTCTTCCCTTTTATTATTTTTTTTTTTCAATGTCCCGAACTCACCTCTGCGTGACGAAATTGCTGATAGCGAGTGATGTTTGGCAAGATGAGAACGATGACTTACCTGACATTTGCCTTACAGTTGGGGTGTATCTCGAGGGGGGGGACAACCAGGTAATCATCCCAAGTGGGATTCGAATCCACGCCCGAGCGTTTTCTCCATCTCGAGTCCAACTGACTATTGTCTGAGCTACACCGGTGACAATGCCCATATTAAATGACAGCATACTGAAAATGGCTACTGAGGTGGCTTCCACGATCGTGGCCCTCTGGCAGTCACAATTGTGCTTGTTTGTATGCCAATAAATACTGGAAGTGAAGACGAAAGAACTGTTATTAGTTATAAAATAATGTCATAAAGATAACACTAGGAATTGCAGGATATGTCTTGAAGTATGTGCAGAACTGATGTGCTCGATGTACGTACTGTATTTGTTTCATTTCACTATTAGCGTACAAATAAGAGTGAAACACTCTTATTTCTATAAATATTGAGCATTAAAGACAAGATTAAGAGAAGAGATGGATTATTTGAATCAAAAATGTACTGTGCAATAAGTAAAGACATGAATAGCTGTAATTGCGAATTTTAGGATGCCACCAAATAAAATGTAGAGATTAGAGATACATTTGTTTTTTTTTTTCAACGTGGACGTGAAGTACTAATTAACTCTCGAATCATCAGTGTGCCCAACTGTAGCGAAATTTGAGACCTCGGGAGACGTAGCGGCGATAATCGGAATCCTTCCGAAATGTAGCGGAATTTTAAAAAAATCATTTTAGAAACTTAAATTTGTATACTTTCTCTGAAACTTCCCAAATAATGCTTGTAATCACATGTAGAAATTAAAACAACACTGTTTCCCCAGCTGTAGCAAAGAAATAGTCTGTCACCTGCCATTCTAAGTGCTTTACTGAAAATAAAAATAATTAAGTCTGAAAAATAAAAAATGCGTTCTGTGAAACCTACAAAACAAATTACATATGAACCTACATATTACGAGATTCAACCAGTGCTCCAACTTCACAGGCATCACCTGGGAAGAAATCTAATGAACTTTTATATTGCCTACATAAAAACATATAATATATTTACGCTTATCAGGCCTACTTGTAATCCAACTGTGAGTAACATTACATAATAGTATAAGTAAATTAAACTTTTTAGTGTTCTATTACAGAGACAAAAATAAGTAAAGCAGTTGCTTTCAGAGTTGCCTATAAAATATTTTAAAATAAAATAATATTATTAGGCCCTACTTATATTTCTGTTCATAAAATACGCCTTTCTTAAGTTTAAGCATTTCTGAATAACATAAGTATAATTCACAGCTTTGATTTTCAAATAATATAAATTATGTTAGGGAGCACAATAAAACCTATTTCTGTGATCCCTTAACATATTTCTGATTGCTTCATATTTAGTCGTATTCAGTACCCAAAACCGTAGCGGAATTTTGTCGGCTCCGTAGAGGATTCCGGTTTCTAGGATTGGGCACACTGCGAATCATAGACCTCAAGCATTCCCCAATCAGAGTAGACCCTAGATCACTTTCCCGCCGTTGGATGTTTGCTCATAGTGCATCATGAAAGATTTTTTTTTTTATTTTAGTAGGTTATTTTACGATGCTTTATCAACAGCTTAGGTTATTTAGCGTCTGAATGAGATGAAGGTGATAGTGCCGGTGAAATGAGTCCGGGGTCCAGCACCGAAAGTTACCCAGCATTTGCTCATATTGGGTTGAGGGAAAACCCCGGAAAAAACCTCAACCAGGTAACTTGCCCCGACCGGGAATCGAACCCGGGCCACCTGGTTTCACGGCCAGACTTGCTAACCGTTACTCCATAGGTGTGGACATCATGAAAGATGTACGTTATACTAATATGATGATTTATTATTCATGTAAAAAAAGAGGGCTGGCAAAGGAAGCGGAAGAACTTCAAGTCTTTAAACAGCTTCTTTTGTCTAGAAAAATTTGCAGTTGAGCACCGTCATTTGAACCCGGGTCTACGGTGAGTAAAGCACAGTCGCACTCCGTATAATGCCCGGTTTAAACCTTATCTGTTGGTGACATCCCATCGTCAAGAGCACTGCTTTGGAATTGGTGCTGTAGATTCGAATTTGGATCTTTGTTGTGGAGGAAGGTTTTTCTGCATAAGACGCTTCAGCATTGAGAAGGTCGCCTGGTATGCAACCGAAGCTGGCTGGCTCCACGCTGCCGATGCAGTAAGAGCAGCTGATTACGCAAGACGAACTGCTGCCGCTTGCCTTTCAAGACGTAACAATGAAGGAGCGCACTGCACACGGTTCACATTGATAATAAGAAAGGTATACCTTTCCTTAGGGAGCAAATAAACCGTTTCTGCTGCGAGGGTGGCTGAATAAGAAGTTGTTTACTATTCACAATTCTGCCAGAATATTTTTCTCTCCCTCTACGACTTATATATTGAAGAAAAAGATTGTAATGCCTAACCTTCGAAAGCGACCACGTGTGTGTTTTGAACAGCTTTTGCGAACTCCTTCATAGGTCTTTTGGATTGTTTGGCTAATTCATTGCTGTCACGTTGAAGTCTTCTGTGTTTAAATAAATAGTTCTATAAAAACCAGTATAAAATTGTTACAATGTTTACCATTCTTTTACTCGTTTCGCAAGTTATGTTGCCAATTATATTCTCATCTATAGTTTTATTTCTTAAACTATTATTTAAAAGACATTCGGCATGTTTCATAACACCAAAAGCAAGATATCTGATTTTATTAATAAATTGTACGGTTTAATGTTTAAATACATGTATGGACAATTAATTCGACACATTCTTCAGAAATAGTAGCTATTTGTACATTGTAAATCACTTATAATGTTGCGCTGATAATTACGAAAATCGGTATTTAAACGTAATAGAAATTAAAAGAAGTGTTAATGTCTAAGATAAGACAATTACTTATATTATGTAATTTGTTAAATAACTAACAGTAGCTTGGAACCAGGTTGTTCAACAAAAAGTTGCAAACCTATACTCTCCCGGATATTATAAGGGACGTTTATAATTATATAATATAATTTATACATAAACAAGAATGATTAATAATAGTTCTACCAATAACAGAGTCGAAGGACTGAGAACAAGAGGACGAACAGTCATGTGGTGGGAGGATCAATTTGTGGACGTCCTTGAAGACAGAATGGTCTAAGAAAACGAAGCCCTGACGCTGATGATGATGATGATGATGATGGATTATTATTATTATTATTATTATTATTATTATTATTATTATTATTATTGTGATGATTACATGAAAATTGTACCTAAACCGCCTTGAACCCTAGATTATATATACCCAGATAGCTCGGCCTTATAAGCTTTGACGGTAACAACTTTTGTCAGGTTTACTATGCTGCCATCTAGTTGTTACATAAGTAGTCACGTCATAATTCCCATTTGAATTACATCAGCGACTGTACTGCCATCTCGTGTTCGTTTACGGCGGACGAGTGGTGATCCTGGCGGTTGTTCTCTTCAAAGTGCTTCCGATTTTAACATAGGAATGAGCTATCTGTTACATATATGATCTAGGCTTGAACTGAACTAATTTGAATCCAGCCTGTGTTTCCATTTGCTGTTGTTTAGTGAACTGCCCCAAGATAGATATGGACCTCATAAGTGACACCAATAAGGCATCACTCGAGACAACTGGACTAGTTACGCAGTAATAGACCAACCGACAATTTGAAAAAAAAATCAGATATTTACATAAATCTGTTGATGGCAGGCTAATTTAACTCGGAAAAATTCAAGAATGCGATATCTGAATTTTGCTGCTATTTATAAGCAAAAATTCGCTTATTGGATAAAATTAATTTATTTATTTTGCTTTGAAATATTAATTCAGCTGCTGGTCTCTTATTAAAAGTCGGTTAACCTCTTTTGGTATTGTTTTGTGTAATTTTTTGTAATAGTATGTATGTTATAATATTTCTTGCATAAATTGTTTTATAAAAAAAAGATTTATTTCAGTGGTCAATATCTCGAAACAGGCTTTTGGCGCATGGATCACTATTGCTAATCACCATCCAACTAAGCCAGGAGATAATGGGATAGGGTGGCTAGTTTCCCCCCTCCTCCATTGGATACATCATTAACTAGTAACATATGACACTAGTCACACTTCAGATGTGTACAAACAATTTTTTTTCGTCTGACACATATCAAGTGAGATGTACTGCCTGATAATAGTTATACATATCAGCCAGATGAACCGTTCTCGTTTAGTCCACATTTTTAACGTGTATTTGCATGGCCCATCATATTTACCGTTATGACGTAATATAACAGGATTGGTGCGGCGCCTTTGTTTTTATGGACCGGCATAGACCTGTACCACGAACTGGCTTCGAAGTTTTCCTTCTAAGAAGTCAATTGGAATGAAGCGGGTGTAGAAGCATAGGAATGAATGGTAGGCGGAAAGGGTGTGCACGTAATACCTGGAAACGATCGTCGGATGTGAAAGTCTCGCCCATTTTCAGTCAGTTTCTTTTCGATCAAGATTCGAGGTACACTTGGCCGTGTCAGCGGGTTTTACCCACGGTGTGCACACGTAGGCTATATACTGCACGTTGCAGCTCATGTATGTTCCCGCTTTTATTGTAACCTCTTCCCCCAGCATTTACAACCCTTCTTTTATAGTCATTATTTCTTCTCTTCCTCCTTACCTGGGACGTACCGTGTCACACCTGGCATAAACCTTTCTTGTAAGACAATTATCCCTTTCCAATACACTACACTAAAAATAAAGAAGAGATCGTTTACAGCCGTCTGGTTTTGTTTTTGTTTATAAAACCATCACGTTTAATAAAGGCTGTTTAAATCTGGGGACTTGAACTTGAGTGAAGCTATTTCCGAGAACGTAAAGCTGCATGTTCATGTAACTTCTAGTGTTAAACTAAATGCATTTGAAGTTCATTCTTAAGACCGAATATCAAAGGAGATAAAACATTCTACAGTTTTGGGTACGGAATATAAAATTAAGAAATAGTAATATGCGTTACAAGAGCGGTATGTTGAAGTTTTCATGTTCGAGGAAAAGTTTGAAAAAGCGAAACGTAGTTGAGCTTTTTTAATTTCCGAGAATTGAAAGAAAACATACCTCTCGTGTATCGTACATTATTTTGTGCGAAGATCGTTTATTACATAACTGAAAGAGGAATTTCTAATTAGTTGCAATGAAATCTCCATCTTGGTTTCTGTTCAATGACGGCAAATTTGCAAAACAAAAATATCTACCTTCAACATTGTTGCTTTAAAATGTTTTCTGTGTTTACTATACTCCAGCAGACCGTGATATACGTCTGTCTTTTTTCCCCCAGTCTATAAATGCGAACTTAAAACAAACGGTAAGGTTATGTAATGATTTATTTTTCATTTTAATATTTTAACAATATTATTCATATAACATATTGCAGTAATAACATCGGCATCTGGAATCTTGTTGATTTTTTCACGGCTTCCTTAATGTTACTTGCATCACGAATCCAGTAACTTTAGTGGAGTTGTAGAGTTTACTTAATTTTTGCAAATATTTAAAAACAATAATTAACATGCAATTTAGGTGAAATTGCAGTGGTAAGTTTCCAATTTATAATTATTGCTATATTGAACGTCTCTAAAAATAATATGTTAAAAGCCTTAAGCAGTAAAATCAATATGTCACTTAAGCGGTAAGAAGAGGGAAATTGTTATGTGTGTTAGGTTCGGAATACTGAATGTGGAATTTTAGACTTACCGCGGGTTGGTTTTGTGCGGAAACCAAGCAAATACGATCTCGCACAAACTTATATACTGTATTCTGGGACGGACCCCATCTTGTAATGCCATATTGTATTATAGCTTGTACTAATGCGAGATAAATCGATCTAAAGTATGGGCAGTCAAGTAATTTCGTAGGATGGTAAAATAGTGAATAATTTTTCTTAATCTATTGCACAGAAAAAGAACCTGTTTATCCCAACGTAAATGTTGGTCGATATTATTCCGAGATACTTAACTTGAGATTCATTTAGAATAGGACAGTTACAACTATTAGAAGAACAATTTGATTATTTTTAAATACGAGAGCGAATCAGGAGATTTCATACCAACGGATACCAACAAATGAATCGCTATTTTTAATCATAATAATGGGCATGATTGGGCAGTGCATTCTTGCATATAGAGGACTTTGTTTCTCTCTCATTGTTAGATGGTTGTGTTGCTTTTACTGTGTGGTGAAAAGAAAAGACGCAAGGTTCACAAGGGACATAAAAGTGATGGTGGCGTCCCAGAATAACTACACCGCGGAACAAAAGGTAGACGTAAAGCGAATTAACAGACGTATCTTCGCTCGAATGCGGTCAAGGACATACATGCCAGCGCATGCCCATGGGCTCTATAAAAATCGTAATTAAACAAAAACTCACCTCCTGTACTCGATGACCACCTGCCAAAATGACCAATCTTAGGGAAGAAGAATATACGGAGTGTTCTCGATGTTCTAATTTGATGTTGGGGTGGGGTGCCTGCCACCTGACGCTCCGGTTGGGGGAGGAGGAGCAGGTGAGGTTTGGTGCAGGCAGGTGCCACATGGCATAGATGCTATCTCGAAACGAATAGTGTAGGCATCAAGCTGTTAACTTCTAAGGTCTGCTTTGTTATAAACTGACGTACGTTTAGGCGAGTATTTGATTGGCATGTTGGGGCATATCAAGCGTTCTGATAAAATAGCAGCAAGGTGGTCTGTCTCGTTACTTCCCAATACATCGAGTCACTCTTCAGTTTTATATAAGGTGGACAATTTTACTTCATACCCTATCAAATTAATACTTCTAGCGTTTCATTTCGCAACGATCGGCTGGCGCTCTTTTCTACTTTCGTAGTCCACAATAAAATTTTACACGAGGCCAGAAAATAGCGAGGTTTCGTTGAGAAAACTGCGTTTGATTTGCTTCTATGATTTGCCGCTAGGATCGTGTCCGCACAACAGCTACAGGTGCGGTTTTTTAAGCGAAACGTGAAGCGCTGCAGCAAGATCGTTCTTTTATAACATTTGCTTTACGTTCGCTGCAGCAAATCCAACACCTCTTTACGAGTTTGCTGCACAATCCATCATGGCGGAATGCGTGTTTTGGTCTTTTGCGAGGTTTATTATTGTTAAAATCGTCTAGTAATATGTCATTATCATGGAAGTCCAAATTTTAACATGTTCGTTTCTAGGTTAAATTTATTACTGCAGTAATAGAAGCCAATGTTAATTGTCCACCATTTTGCAGTGAGCTGGCCGAATTGCATTTTTTTCGACCCTCTTTTTGCTGCAGCAAAGTCATGAAGCGCTTTAAAAAAACGCATGGTACTTGTATTCTCAGCAATGTCGATCTGTACCAGCAAATTGTATAGCAGTCGACAAATTCAGCCTAATTCGTTACAGATTGGATTATATTAAAACTTAAATAGTTTGTTATGCCCTCTGTTTCAAACATTTGTCGCCCTTGTTAAAAAGTGACGCATGTTTCGCTGCACTTCTGATTGACAAGTAGAGCCGATGCTTTCCCGAATGATATGAAGAGTCCACTGCAAGAATGATGGATGTCGTTTGGAATACATTTTGCAGGAGAAGCAATTGAAAGTTTGAAATGCTTAGCGCTCAAAGCTTAACTGTGATTTTCCGATCATTACTGGACAATGACTATCAGTGTTAATGCCATATAACTCTGAATGTACATTCTATATGTCTTAAGCTATGCATTGACAGTCTTGGTTCATTTTCGACAAGAAAGTGACATCCATCATTCTTGCAGTGGACTCTTCATATTATTTAATTCTTTCAGGGTATGTGGGTTATTTTTGTACACTTCGTCGATCTCAAGACCTAATACCTTGTAACTTTTATCTCAAGGAAACTCTGAAATAAAAACTATCCAACGGTTATCAATTTTAGCGGAAGGCTACATACAGTTCATTAGAATCAATATTTTCGAATTTAAATTCAAAAGAAATCCTCACATTTTTGTGTTCAGTCTCGAATAAAAGTAAGGAAAAATGAGCTATCATTTCTGACAAAGGAGAATATATCCACAGTGGAATTAAAAAAAAAAAATCAGGGTAGGCTATTTCGGAAACAGCTAGTTTTATGCGCAAATACGTCGATGATAACATTGTTGTTAAGCTAAACATTACGTGACATCTCTTCTTTCCATATATCCTGAAAACCCGATATATCTTCGCTGTACTGGGATTCCTAGAAGTAGCCACCTTGTATCTATTGAGAGTAAACATATCGGTTGCTATAGATCAGCGGTGCACCCTCGAGCTAGCGTCTCTTACCCGAGGATAAGACATTGCACTAGCGTGTCTCCGTGGCTGCTGGCGGGTATGCTTCCTCCCTATCCCTTCTGGACAGCGGTGCATAATCAGATAGTCTGCTCCCATTTGCATTGCATATGCCTCGACACGACATTATGCATTTTTCTCTCTTTGCTCAAATTCATTCGTGAATTTTTCCAATTTAACTTTTCGACTGCCGATTGTTGCTTAATTGAGATTGTAGCATGGTTCGTTACGAATCGTTTGACACCACTGCTTATATTTGATCGCTTCGCATTCTCGAGTTGCACTGCCTCGGCTGCCGCGCGTGTCTGAACTTCCCACTAGATGACGTCACACGCTCCAACTCACGGTGGGTACATTGATCCTTCGTCTCTCGATCGACGTTTACTTTACTGGAATGTGTTGTGTAGTTTTCTGCGAATGTATTGAATAAGCAGTTGCGGACAGCCGATAAGGGGTGGTCCTCCAGCTTGGGGTTTGGGCGAAGGGCTAACAACCCACCACCGTAAAAAACAGCTTGTTACGAAACTTCAATAAGGTTAGTTGGGAGGCCGGAGGGAATAAGACCTTTGGAGAGGCCGAGATGTAAATGGGAAGATAATATTAAAATGGATTTGAGGGAGGTGGGATGATGGTAGAGACTGGATTAATCTTGCTCGGGTTAGGGACCGATGGTGGGCTTATGTGAGGGCAGCAATGAACCTCCAGGTTCCTTGAAAGCTATAAGTAAAGTAAAGTAAGTTAGTTGTGTAGTTTAGAAATTATAGGCACGAGAAAATTGTTCTGAAAATGTGTCAGTCGATTTTCTGGCATAGCATCCCAGTATTGGATCTAACTTATAGACGTAACCAAGTCAAAAATAGCCTCACGTTTTCATGTTCAATTTCAACAATAGATATCTGATAGTGACGAAAAATGTACTATTGATTCTGCCAAATGATACCAAGCGGAGACACTGATTTATAATTTATATTTAGGGAATTTGTCTTGTGTTTAACTGAATAACAGTGACGATGATGTAATGGACTGTGTTTGATATTACTGTGTAGTTGTATGTCGTTAAACAGCCTCAGAGTTACTAATAATGTTGTTAATCGTTTCAGGCGGCAATCCTTCAACAGACAGCTGAGTACATCTATCAGCTCGAACAGGAGAAAACTAGTCTTCTGTCACAGAATTGTCAGTTGAAGAGACTCGTCAACCAACATGAAGGTCAGCATGAGGCCAGCTCTGCGAAGAAGAGGAAAATTGACTCAGCCAGTGAGTAACTCATAATTGTCACAGCTGCATTTCCCAGTGGGAGGGCCTGGACCTGTTCCCATGAGGAATTGAAGCACCTTTCTGCTTTGACTCCACCGAAACTATGATGTCATTTATTTCTGTATGACTTTGCACAACGAGTTAGAAGAGAGATTATCTAACTCGTTGACTTAGTACCATATAACAAAAATTTTTACTTGCATATTACGTCATTTCCGTAGGAAGATGTATATCTTGTACGTAAAATGTAAATAGTCGAAGAGTTTTGAAAATTAAAAGTAGAAAATTACTGTTTTGTTGTTATAGAAGTGTCACAGCATTTTTAGTCATGCAGGAGTTAAGTTATGGAAAATCAAAATGCCAAATAAAATTTTGAATTTTAGAATGGCATTACACACACACACACATTGTACGAAATGGAAATATAAAAATTGTAAATTTATCTTTTGAAGAGGTGGAGAAGTTCAAATATCTTGGAGCAACAGTAACAAATATAAATGATACTCGGGAGGAAATTAAACACAGAATAAATATGGGAAATGCCTGTTATTATTAGGTTGAAAAGCTTTTATCATCCAGTCTGCTGTCAAAAATTCTGAAAGTTAGAATTTATAAAACAGTTCTTTATGGTTGTGAAACTTGGACTCTCACTTTGAGAGAGGAACATAGGTTAAGGGTGTTTGAGAATAAGATGCTTAGGAAAATATTTGGGACTATAAGGGATGAAGTTACAGGAGAATGGAGAAAGTTACACAACACAGAACTGCACGCATTGTATTCTTCACCTGACATAATTAGGAACATTAAATCCAGACGTTTGAGATGGGCAGGGTGTGTAGCACGTAGGGGCGAATCCAGAAATGCATATAGAATGTTCGTTGGGAGGCCGGAGGGAAAAAGACCTTTAGGGAGGCCGAGACGTAGGTGGGAAGATAATATTAAAATGGATTTGAGGGAGGCAGGATATGATGATAGAGAATGGATTAATCTTGCTCAGGATAGGGACCAATGGCGGGCTTATGTGAGGGCGGCAATGAACCTCCGGGTTCCTTAAAAGCTATGCATAGCAGAATTCACGTCTTGTAGCATGTGGCATAACGTCAATAGCATAATGCTAAATTGTAGCGTAATTTGGTTGCAGAATGCTCAACGTACTATAGCCGGTACCGTGGGAAATTTCGTCAATATTTTAAAATGTTTTGCACTGTTTTACATTTTTCTCTTGATTTTGAAGTGTGTTTTAGTAATTAAACCTGTTAGAGTACCTTTTACTATAACCACACAAACACACACGCACGCAGACACACACACGCACACACACACACACACCTCGAGTAAAGAAATTATATGTGTTGGACAAGTAAAAACAAAAGCATTTTAATTCAAAATCCTACATGGAGGGAGCACCCCAGAGTCCGCCTTTAGTAGTTACCACTGTATAATTACCACCTACTAGAAAATTGTAATATTTATTTAAAAAAAAAAACACACACACTAAAAATTCCTTCACTTAAAATATTTTATATTAGTACAAATTTAATATACTTTATTACTTTGTAGTACACGTAAATTTAGACACACATTTTGTATTGTGAATTATTTAAATCTTCCGTACTATACAAAATGTATTAGATATAAGTAATGTTCTTTCACATGTACAGTATATTATTAAAAACAAATATAATTAAAACCTTTTGCAAATTTATTTCTTTTGAAGTAGGATAGTTTGTGTTTGGTTTTTTCAAACAAACATAGTAAAAAATATCATTCAATGTGATTTTGTTTCCTCCCTTCATTTCCTGTAAGAGGAAGTTTCTACAGCAAATTCCTCAGTTATTTAATATAAAAGTTAACAACAGGTGATTTATTTATAGGTGTTGTGGTACCTCTTACTGCAGTTCCAGCAACAGTAAGTGAATCTTCGGATGAGGGAATTGGTAGTATGTCTCCTGAACCAGTTGCTATCATTGCCAATGCTTCTGTCACCAACATTAGTGGTCTCGACAACACTGACCCCAGCCGGGAAATGATTGAACTGAGAGTTCAGTTGGACCGTGAACGCAGGCTTCGCATGCACCTAGAAGATCAGGTATGTAATGAAACTTTTAGCTTTCAAAATTACTAACAAATAGTTAAGAGTCTTCTTAGAAGGGGAAGTCGCAAGTGGAAAATGAGATATTTTAATGAAACTCATACCAAGTAGTAGAATTTGAAGAATAGATTCTGACATGTTATAGGTAGATGATTCTCTATGAAAAATTACTTTGAAGAGAATGCTGTCTCCAAGTTTGTGGCTATTTAGCTTTTGCAGCTTGTATACCATTAACCGAGGTAGCTAATGGATAACGACGTGGACTTGTATTCGTGAGGTCTTAAGTTCGTATCCCTACAATTATACATTTTCCGTTTTCCTTTTCTAATTTTTTATCTTTTTACTATCAAATATTGATATGAAACACTCCAACAGTCTTAATAAAGCATTTCATTAGTCTCTTTCTTAGGCCTAGATACTTTTCCAGAGGTCCGCAGAAGATGCCCATTTTTCTATTAAAAGCTGCATTTACCATTGCTATTCTCCTTTTGATTTCCTGGCAGCAGCTCATATTACTACTAGTACACCCCAAGTAATAAGTCCCACGCCGTGGCGTTGTGGTCTAAGGCATCCTGCCTAGGACTTGCGTTACGGAATGCGCGCTGGTTCGAGTCCTCGTGGGGGAAGAAATTCTCTCATGAAATTTCGGCCAGTATATGGGACCCAGCATCGTGATGCACTTGGGGAGCTACGGTAGGTAGCGAAATCCGGTTGCGAATGCCAGCTATAACGGCTGGGGGGGATCATGTGCTAATCACACGATACCCTCATTCTGGTTGGATGATCGTCCACCTCTGCTTCGGCATGTGGGCGTGAGGCCAGCAGCCGGCTGATCGGTCTAGACCCTTCATGGGCTGTAGCGTCACGGATTATTATTATTATTACACCCCAAGTAATTCAAGCTGTCCACTTGTTCTATTGCCGCATTTTGAATTCGCACATTTACCTTCTTTATTTTTCTTCCAATAACTATGGTTTTCATCTTGTTTGCATTTATCTTTATCCCATTCTGCTCACAGTTGTCATTTACCTTAAGGATTAGATACAGCTTACAGCAGAAACATTTTGGAAATATTCAACATTTTTTCCTCCATTACTGTATCTTTTACAATAATGAAAATTAGTATCTATAAAACATTGTCCTTCTGCTATATGATAAACATATTTTTACGATAAAAAAAAATTATATTTTGCTCAAAATTCATAATGTTGGCAGTTAACTGTGCAGTGATGAAGCGTTTTTCTCATAACTCAAAAACTATCCAACATTCTGTGATGAAATTTGTTGTGTGTATTTATACTTGTCATATCTATAATATGATGCAAAATCACTTCTCTACCTTTGATAGATTGTTTGATAAAAATAAATTCTTTTAAAGAAATGGTCAATTATCAGTATTTTCTTCTAACACAAAATAAAAAAAAAATATTATTTATTAAGGAATGTGGTTCAAAGATTAGAATCTTCTCTTTTTGCTTTTCCCTGTCTTTTCTTCAACTCTGAGTTACCTGAAACATAAATGGTCAAGGGCAGTATCAAGAAATGTTAAATTCTAAAATTTTGAATTTAGGTATTCATTTGTGCAAAATGGCATATGTGTTAATAAAATGTTCTTTACCTCTTTTTTTAATTTTCTTATGTTAAGTTCTTTGATTTTCTGTGGAAGTTTATTATATAAACATGATATTGTAAACATGAGTTTCAGCAATAAAATAAAGAGATTGGACATGTAAAAGTTAACAAGTTTATGAGTTGTGAGGGAAATGCTTCATCACTGCACAGTGAACTGTCACTGTTTTGAATTTTGTTAAACAAAAAATAAAATAAAATAAAAAAAAATAAACCGTAAAAATATTTTTTTCATATAGCAGAAAGACAGTGTTTTACACATATACCAATTTTCATTATTGTACAAGATACAGTAATGGAGGAAAAAAATTTGAATATTTCCAAAAATTTTACTGTACCTAATCCCTTAACCCTTTGAGCCAATCACGATTACATCTAGAAGTGCCGGTCACATGGTATAGTTTCCATTTTGCTGTTATTCCTCAGACAGCAAAGACCACTGTTGTTTTGTGCTAAGAGCATAGAGGAAGGTTCATTGGAGTGGTTCACTTGTGTGAGTTTATTTGGCATTATTTACATAATACTATGCAAAGGGGGTCGGCACTAAGAGAGTTAAGTAGCTTATCCCTTAATATCATCTCCTCTTCTGCTAGCAACACCATATCATCAGTAAATATTATGTATTTCATTCTTCTTCCTCTTACTATAACCTCTCCTCTGTCCTGAAAACAGTGCTTCACTAAATCCTCGAAGTAGATGTTGAACAGGGTAGGTAAATAATAAAGGGCATTCTGTTTTATCTCACAAATATTGCGAGGTGACAACATTTTACATTAAGAACTAAATGTAATGCTAGTTTTATTAATGTTATGTTTTTATTGTGATTTTTTTTACCCTAAAATTATAATTTCAGGTGCGTTCATTGGAATCGCAACTCTACCCAGAACGGATTCGTGAAATCACGCAGCAGGTTCAGCTGCAGTATCACCACCAGGAAGTTCTGGACCACTCTGCCCCCACAGTTACAGTGACAACAACATCGCAGAGGTGTCGCAGTGAGTCACAACCACCCATTGCCACTCCACCAGCATCTCACCCAGTCAGTAGCAGCACCAGTGGCAGCAACAATCTTGTTTCTGTGGCCCTTCTCCAAGAGACAGCAGCAGCAGTAGCACAGTTGCAGGTCATTATCATCTAGAATCAATTATGTTCTCTATATGTGTCAGGAAATACGAAAGGGAATACATTTTACAAGCCTAGGAAACGGTAAAAGCATGTACAGATTATTAATTGATGGAAGTTTATATTGTAACAATGGAAATTGAGCCCTGAAAAAAATTTGGAATTAAAGCAAATACAGTATAACCTCTATTATCCATGGTAATGAAAGGGGTGGGCTGGACGGTTAATCGAAAAAATCGGATAATCCATACCATAAAATATTTTCATAAATCAAGCGCATGTTACAGTTTTGTAATTTACTCCGTAATATTGTGTTTAACTTGCTACTCATAGATAGTGAACCAGAATATTAAACGTGACTCTGATTGACTGAACGGTGTGACTTTTGGTGTTCCAAAGTACTTTAATGCGATTCTTGGCATCTCTCGGTGCAGTCCCTACCCGGAGATCCTATGGATGTGAAATATGGGAGGAGCATCAGCAACTCCTCTACAAAAAATTTCTGTTCTTCAAAATTCAGCCTTAAGATTATGCCTAGGAGGAAGTTAAATGCAAAATAAATATGGGAAATGCCTGTTATTATTCGGTTGAGAAGCTTTTGTCATCTAGTCTCTGTCAAAAAATCTGAAAGTTGGAATTTATAAAACAGTTATATAACCAGTTGTTCTGTATGGTTGTGAAACTTGGACTCTCACTTTGAGAGAGGAACAGAGATTAAGGGTGTTTGAGAATAAGGTTCTTAGCAAAATATTGGGGCTAAGAGGGATGAAGTTACAGGAGAATGGAGAAAGTTACACAATGCAGAACTGCACGCATTGTTTTCTTCACCTGACATAATTAGGAACATAAAATCTAGATGTTTGAGATAGGTAGGGCATGTAGCACATATGGGCGAATCCAGAAATGCATATAGTGTGTTAGTTGGGAGACCTGAGGGAAAAAGACCTTTGGGGAGGCCGAGACGTAGATGGGAGGATAATATTAAAATGGATTTGAGGGAGGTGAGTTATGGTGATAGAGACTGTATTAATCTTGCACAGGATAGGGACCGATGGCGGGCTTATGTGAGGGCGGCAATGAACCTTCGGATTCCTTAAAAGCCATTTGTAAGTAAGTAAATACAGTAGAACCTCGATTATCCGTCACCCTATTAACCAATTGGTGGATTATCCGACTGTCTTTCTTGCCCTGGTTTTACCATTACACAGTATTTCATAAGAACGCTTCCACACACTTCCGGGCAAGGCTGTAAAGGGGTGTTTTTCCCAACTTGTAAAATAGTCACTATCTGCTTTCAAAGAAATGATCCCAATAACTTTCATACAGTTGCAAACCCGTGTACCATTTGGTCTTTGTCCTACTGTTCAAGTGGCCATACTGTTTAAATTCTATGCAAAATGTCTTCCATGAATGTCGAAAGAAAAATGTGTTGTTTAGTATTGGAAAAAAAAAAAAAAAAGGTGCAAGTAATTGAGGGGTTTGGGAAAGTAGAAACTATAGTTCATGCCGAATCAGAATACGAGATTGTCATTACAACTGTGCGCTATTTAATCAAAAACTAAGATAAAGTGAATAAAGTACGAGAATGTAAATCTATAACACGATATCTGTATTCCAATCTTTCTGCAGACAACCATCATAAGGATTCCCTTGGCACTCAAAACTCACCATTGGCAACCGGTCTTAAATTAGTGAACTTCTGATCAACCAGCTAGCATGTTAAACATTAGTGCGCATAGAAAATTATGTAACTATAGCCTAAGTATTAGATCTATGCACTTAATTTATGAAAATCTTCTATTATACGGATTATCCGATTTTTTCGATTAACCGCTCAGTCCATCCCCTTCATTACCACTGATAATAGAGGTTCTACTGTATCTTCATACTCATACCTTCTGTTAAACTAATGAATCTTTTATGCTTGTAAGTTGTATTAACCTGCCTGCTTTGTATTGTATATTTTTGATAATTTTTTACTTGTTTTACATCTCAAAGCTACAGTGCTGATGTAAAATTTATGGAATACAATAAATAAGAATAATAAAAAAGAAGGAAAGAAGAATAATGTTGTATCTTTCGTTTTTCAGGTTGTGTCTGCAGCATCCTTGCCTCCCGTGGCACAAAATACTACCATTGTGTCATCAAGTCCACTAAGGATGTCTCCAACACCGCCACCACCGGCAAGCCCTGCTCCGGTAGCCTCAGAATCACCATGTTCTCCACTTCCTCCACCTATGTCTCCTCCACCACCAGAGCAGCGTTTACCAAGTGTTCTGGAGGCAGCTATAAAAGCTGAGCCTAAGGTTGAAGTTGAACGTCTACCATCACCTACTTCACCATCTGATGATGTTACACCTCAGGCCAGGTATGCTTAAATTTAGTAATTCTAGATACAGTGATGAAGAATTGATAGAACAGAGAAAAATTCTTTCCTGCACTGGGACTTGAATCCAGGTTTTCAGCTACATGCTGACGCTTTATCCACTAAGCCACACTGGATTCCAGTTCTTTTGCCGAATCGAATCCTTTCAGTTTAAGTTCTATCTCTCAGTTTTCCCTTTGGTGGCCTACCCTCATGTATTGTGTCACAGAATATGTGACAGTGGCACTATGTACAGAGGTGCACTCATTACGGTAACTAAGTGACCAGGATCCGATGGGATGAATGCTGTCTTGAATCACTAAGTGATTACTTAAGCATATCATATTATTATGATGTACCGAAGTACATAGGATATTTCCGTGCAGAAATTCTGCGTTACCATATGATGAAGGATGGATAGGACAGAGAAAAATTCTCTGGGACTCGAACCTGGGTTTTCAGCTTTACATGCTGACGTTTTATCCACCAAGCCACACCGGATTCTACATCCCATCTTCCTTGCTGACTACAGTGTTGCAAGCTAGTCACATTGTTCAGTGGCTTCAAATTAGTGTTTTTTAAATCAAGTTTACACGAAAACCGTCCACACTATTGAAATACGCCAGAGGGATAGACGATTCTTTTCTAGATTTTGTATCAATTGATTTTTTATTAGATTTTGTATTGATATAGGGAAAAATCACGATCCAACTCGTAATAGTTACCAAATAAGAGATTTGGAGGAAAAAAAAAAATTTCTGACAAAACTATGGACTTTTCACCAATATTTGATATATATTTGATGCCAACACTTATATCTATGTAATGTGTACCTCACAATTTTGTATCCGGTGCCACAATTACATTCATTACAGTTATACCTTTTGTACACGTTCTTATAATTTGACTTTCGACCCCATTTAAATTGATCAGTATTCCCACCTTTAAAACCTAATAACTTAATTTAGATCATTCAGAATTGACATCTTTACAACTCTGTTCTTGATTTTCAGTTCACTTATATCGAACACTGTTTCTAATAATACTTGTTACTAAAACATACTACACCATTGTCCAATATGTTCGTTATTATGTCTGTTTCTTGTGTACATTTCATTTTCAGATCTCACTAATTTTATACATATTATACTTTGCTATCCTAGCAAGCCTCCCCCACCATACTTACCTATTTTCATTATCTCTATCGTTTTACTTAACTTCCTATTACACTCCTCTAATTCATTCAAAATTGACACTTTTATTACTCCATTCTTGATTTTCAGTTCACTTAGTCTATATCGAACACACACTGTTTCTAATAATACTTATTACTAAAACACACTACACCATTGTCCAATATGTTCATTATTATGTCTGTTTCTTGTGTACATTCCCTTTTCAGATCTCACTAATTTTCTACATATTATACTTCGCTATCCTAGCTAGCCTCCCCCACCATACTCCTCACCTATTTTCATTATCTCTGTCGTCTTACTTAACTTCCTATTACACTCCTCTAATTCATATTTTATTTTCTTGCTATGTTCTTAGCGTCTCTGGACCAGACACATCCACTTCACTTCTGTTATAAACTCGTCTTTCTTTTTCTTCTCTTCACTTCTCACCATATCAGCCCTTGCACTCACAGAAACAATTTCACTTCTCGTCTCTGCACTGACCTTTCTTCCCACTAATCTAGTTAAATCACTTCCTGAATCACTTGAATTTTTACTCGTGACACTGAACTTCATTGCATTTGTGGCACTTAAACCACTCTTATCTGATTTCTTCACATATGTATTCTTCTGTATGCTTAATCTCAGCATTTCTTGGTTCTGTCTCGTTTCCTCCACCGCGATCTGCAATTCAGCCAATTCTCTGTCATCTACACATGCCTGGTCAACGATCTTGTTACTTTCTACCACAATTGCTAATTGAACAGACTGTCCATCACCTGTCATGTATATTTTGTCCCATTTCGAATTCCGATCTTCACTTAACCTTTGTTTAGTTGGGCTGGTCGGTATTAATCCATGCCAGTGATTTTCTTCAAATTCCCTACTTTCCAGTTTGTGTGATAACTGCGGTTGCTTCATTTCATTTTTCTCTTGACCATTCTTATTCCTCATGATTGTAATTCCATCAGTTTGCCCATTCGTACCTTGCGACCTCGTGTCCATTTCTCCAGATCTCCTCTGCCCTTTTTCATATTGATGTTCTCGCTTCTTCGTACTTAATCCAAATATTGGATGATCTTCATTTGCCTTACAGAATTCTATGCCATAGAATTTCCCATTGATTCTTTTCACCAATATGGTATTACACTTTTTTGTTACATACAACATGAACTATTCTCTCTGAAAATCCATTCGGTATAATAATGTTATAAATGATTAAAATATGTTGTTTTCTAATGCCAGGCATTTGACAATAAAGTCATTTGACCTCTTGCACTCCAATATTTTTCAAAGATATTGTCATGGTTAGCCACTGACGCACAGATTTTGAGATGTTCTGAATCCATTTCTTGATTTGAGTTGCACAATGGACAGTTAGGAGACTGATATATTCCAATTCTATGCAGATGCTTTGCCAAACAGTCATGGCCTGTTGCCAATCTAAATGCAGCTACAGACGATTTTCGTGGTAAATCGGGAATCAACTGTGGATTATGATGCAGAGAGTTCCATTTTTTCCCTTGAGATTGTGCTACCAAATTTTGTTTGTTGAAGTCTAAGTATGTAGATTTAATAAATCTTTTCACAGAGTAATACGTAGATTTAGTAACAGGTCTGTAAGTAGCAGTGCTGCCCTTCTTTGCTAAAGCATTCGCATTCTCGTTTCCCAGGATTCCACAATGGGATGGTATCCCATTATTAAAATATACGAATAGCTATTTTATGTGAATGTGTGCATAATTAAGCCTTAAGCTGTACAATTTATAAATGTTCTGAATTCTTCTCGCATTACCATATTCACTGGCTGAAATTCATTCTCTCATGCTGATCATAAGCAATGTGAAATTCCTTCTTCATTAAGGGATGCCCATATGACCTTGGAGTAGTATAGCTAACCTCGACAGGATATGTATGACTACACCACTCTCAACTGACCATAGAGAAAGGATTAAACACAAGAATGCCTGAACTCGAGCAGTTTTTGCTTTGTTTCATTGCGTCACATCATGAAAATATAGTTCCATGTTAACGAATGTGACATTATCAAATTTGCGACTGTGGTCTAGCGAGGATTTTATGTATAAGGTAATGGTGGGTAACTGTGTGCACTTAGTTTTAATTCACTCGTAATGTGGTCATCTGTGATTATTTTGTAACATTAAGTAAGTGTCCATACACAAGGAAACTTTAACATGTTAAAACTGCCTATAGTGATAATCATTTATTGTGGCACACAAGTTTTGACAAGTTGGCGAATGCGAACACTTAGACGACATATGCGGATAAGTGTATGCAGAATGTTGGCTAACTGTGCGCACTTTTTAATGTATGTTTTGTTTAGTTTCACTGAGTTACAATGGGCCTATATTGGAACAACTTATTAACAAGGATCACTAAGAAATGTTCATGTACTTCATATGACGTGCACAACTCGTGCCACCACTTGCCACACCCATTACACTGTACCCAATCTTCTTCATTAGATACATCACACCCAGGGCAGATGTATGTCTTCTCTGATGGAATTTGTTTATCAATAGGATGTGCTAGACCTGAATGTCAGCTGTCGTGCAATGAAATTTTCGATTGGGTTTCTTCATTTTTTTTTTAATACCTTTTTGTAATTTTGAACACTTGAGAACCCAATTTTGAAAGCTGCTTTTCAGTTCTTGCTTTCAGCCCATGTTGGCAGCAACTTTCTGGCTAGCTCCTTCATTAATCAATCTTTTTATCTCATTGAACTGCCTTTGAGTGAGACATGATTTTTCAGTTTTTATTTAATACTTCCCCATGTCTTCTTTAACTACAAGAAATAAATACAAACAGTTATCTTCATTGTATATAAAACGATAATGGAAAAGCAAATTAGAGATCTATGAGATAAAGCACTGTAAAATTAGCCTGTCACACAAGCTGCCAGGTGGAAGACAAGTGTACACAAACTTGAATCTGGCACGCACACTTGCCCGGCTGCAGTAATGTCTCATTCAATCTGGTGTAGATGGAACAAGTGCTGCTAGTTCCAGGTAGCAATAACAGCATCCTCACCAGCAATATTAGCATTGTCCAAGGTATTAATAGTAATTCGATACATTTATTGTGGAGAGACCAATACCTTATCTTCTTCGTGAAATTACAGTCAAGTTAGCAAAACATATAAACTTACCATTTTCAATAATGTAATTTTATGAATAAAGTATTCACAGCGTTAACACAATCGCTTACAGATTACACTACCATAATAGACTGTTAGCTGTTGTCCAGTGATGCTAACAGCTGAAAAAAGCGATTGCGTATACTTTGCCACCTGTGCACAGTTACCCTCCATTACCTTACTCTTAAATTTGGTGTGTTTTTGTGCCTAGATTGATGTGAGAACTTCATTTATTTTACCTTTGATTTCATAGTATGATGCAATGGAAATTAAATACAATTAAATTTGTTTGTGTGTTCAGTCATGGTTCAATACTAGAAATAATAGCAGTGACATTTCTTCGTGAAACTTGGTTCTTTTTGGCATTTAGTGATTTCTTTATTCTCTTATGAGGCAGTAATGTAAGTAAACTGTTTGTGGTTGTTTTGCATATGTTAAAGGAAATTATTTTGAAAATTTTAGGTTATACTTGGCCAGCACATCACGGCAGAACTTGGAGACTATTGTGGAAGCAATCAGACATTTGGAGGGTGATCATCTGTTCAGTGACGATCCTTCACCTCGGTGTGGACAGCAGCAACAGCAGCAGCAACCGCAACACTTGTCGAGTAGTGTGATCGACGAGCCCGCCCAAGAAGTTCCCCTAGCCCTCACCACACACAACAAGCCCATTACACAGTCCCAGTCCCCACAGACGCAGGTGCATCGCCTGCTCAAGGTCGAGATGAACCCATTCCTCCAGTTCCACAACTCACCACAGTCAACTCAGCAGCAGCGAACAGCTCTCCAGCAGCAACGT
This sequence comes from Periplaneta americana, assembly GCF_040183065.1. NCBI lineage: Eukaryota > Metazoa > Arthropoda > Insecta > Blattodea > Blattidae > Periplaneta > Periplaneta americana. Next base: position 56,518,904 of record NC_091127.1, read on the forward strand.
CCGGGTGTCATCGTTGTTAAACATACGTGATTGTGATAATACTTCATTAGATAAACTACACGTATCCTATCCTCATCCTAGCAAACCCAACCCCATTATTCACTCAAGTATATCGTCTTACTTGAGGGAAGGGGGCAGAATCTGCTGATGCTAAAAATTGAGTGCCTAAACCAAAGCCCTAATAAAATAATTGCTGTTAGTAAAATAAATTTCTTACATTTCACTTGTGATTATGTCCTTTTTTCATCTCAGAGAAGAGTTCAGTAATGGTACTAATTATTGGAATATCAACAGACAAATGGTTAATCATTTGCCAGCATAATTTTCTCTTTATTCTCAATGTGTTAGCCGCTTTTCATATATTATATCTCTTGTTTTATTTGACCATCCTGTTTTGAATATACGAGCTTAATACAATGTGTAAACGTGATTGAAAAGAGAGGCGTGAAGAGGTTTATGCTCAACTTTTGGTATGCAGATATTTCTTACCCCCTTAACTCTCCGTGTAGTTCGTCACAGTGAAAGTGACAAAGAAACACATATTCTAAATGACATTAATTTGTTCTTCCCACATTATCGCTTGGGTGGAATAAAGAAAGCCGTGTTTCTTTATCACATCTGGTGTTGCATTTTAAGAAGACCTGCGGTGTGAAGGGTCTTGTTAAGATGTTTTGAGGTGCAGTTCTCCTGTTTGGTTGGTTCACATTGAACAAGAAACTCGGGGGCGCTACAGAAGCAGTGGTGATATTGGCAGGATGAAGGTCGTACTCAGTGATATCTAACTCTGCTCTGTTGGCCAAGATCGTTACTGAAGAATTTTTTTAACTAAAATAATGTGCGTGTGGCATTAGTTGAACTTAAATGGAACTTGGGCAGGTTGTAAACTCAATTTTTGAACGTTTCTGCTGAAAGAATTACCACTACATTGCCTGTACGATTCTTTCAGATTGTGATTTTTTTGATGGAGTTATGAACAATTGTGTGAATTGCAAGAAATCCTTGAGCAGTGTGGACCTGCCGATTCCTTCATGTATGACCCTCTCCCATACTTTCTAAACCTGCTTTTGCTCCTTCTGCTTAACTTTGTCTCACTCGGAAAAATTATGTGACATTAGGTTGATAGCTATAATTTTTTAGGTTAAATATGTGAGATAGAGAGAGCTCGGGTTAAGTGGGAGAAGCAACGTGGAACAGATAATTGTAAACTTTGTTTTCCTCATTTTTCAAGGGTAAAAATTGCTTAGATTTTTATTGTTATTTAAAAAATAAGACAAAAGAAATTAAAAAAATCAAGAGTAGAATTGATTTGTCAGTCATTTTGTCTTCTTTCTTTGTACATAGTAAATTTCTTCTGTCGTATGTGTTCTGGTGTTTTGACGAACGGTCAGACCGACTTTAATGGACGGAATTTGGGCCAAGTAGAAGTGATAACTGCTGAACACCCAAAAATGGCTCTGCACTGCAAGAAATGCCTATGAAGTCTCAGTTATATTTTCCTCACCCTTGTTTCGAATTCTGTCCTCGATTTTTTTTTAATTTTTTTTTTTTTTTATTTGCGTTTGTTCATATTTCTATATATTATATAATACTTGCGTGAGTGCGATTCCGCTTGCGTGTAATTGTATACGTATGACTTATTTTTCTTTCGGAGTAATAATATTTGAGATAGTGGCAGTAGTTTACGTCTCGATATCATGTTTTTGTTTTTCATTCATTTTCCATTGTAGATCTATGTTATTCCTTTCATAAACTAGTTTATACTTGATGATTCTAATAATTATGACGTATAATTAAAGGAATTGTGTGCGTGTTGGCTATTGCTATCTTGTGAATGATGGATGTGTGTGAGACTGAATGTTTAATTGAAACATGTAGCGTTGCTATTAATCTAAACAAAACAGTTCCAACATGTGGGAACAGTACTGATAATTAGGTATTAAATATTAATTATTATAATTATAATTATCATTATTATTATTATTGCCCTCTCTTGAAAGGAAATATTTCCAGGTAAGTAGTTTATTGCGTAGGGAATGGAGAGGAATAATTCAGTTTATCTTCTCAAATTAAATTTTCAGACTTTGTTGAAGCTTGGGGCTGATGGAAATGAGTGTATTTTTCCAGGGGACAAGCTGCTTCCCGGCTTCGCCAATTTTATTATTTGATTAGTTTCATAAGAATTCAGACTTTGGGGCAGGGCAGTCACTTTTTTATTATTATTATAATTATTATTATTATCAGTCATTGTGAAGAAAGTTCCTTGAAGTATAATGGATATCATACTAACATTGAGAACGATGGTTGTTGCATTCTTATAGGATAGAAATGGTGTTGGAATCTTAGAGAACATTTTAATATGTATTATAAATGTGAAATATAATGGTAAACAAGAAAGCCATATTCATATTTCCCAATAAAGATTACTGGCTAAGATGAAGAATGATTATTACTTAATTTTAACAAATATGAATTTGTTTTTCTAATGAAATAGATAGAAAATGTTGTTTGGTGTATTTGGGTTGTATGGATTGTTACCATTATTTTCACATAAATAAAAAGCTATTTAATAAAAAATGATTTGGGAGGCCATATTTCATAAAATACCAAATGTTAGATATAAGGTACTAGAAAGTTAGAGTATCCATCCACCATCTTTATTTATGAAAAAGAATGTAATAACTATTGAATATTGTGTTCACTATTCAGATTAACAAATCATTCATCATGTCAAAGACTTCACTTTTTTTTTTAACGTATGGCTTCTTTTTTAAGTGCAGCAAATTCTATATACACAGCATATCTATTCCATTACTTCTCTTATTGAATAAATTTGTTACATATAAAGAAAGATGTCTAAATTGATGTTTAAAAAAATGAAAAAGAAATTTTGTATTGCATTTTTAAGTTCCAAACCCCAGCCACTGTTGCGTATTGTCATGTTTCTGATTACAATTTATTTCTGTCATAATGGTGTCATGATTGGCTCCCTACCACCCCAAGTTTAATTGCTGTGATGTATTATAAATAATTATTAATTATACTTGTAATGATAAGGAGGAGTAATTGTACTGGTATCTTTGCTCAAAAAGCTCTGGTCTAGAGACTATAAAACTATCCCCACTAGTAGAGAATATTTCACACACCAAGAATCGGCATCGAGTCTGTCCATGCACTGCTTGTGTTGTGCCTGCCATAATAGACAGTACAGCAGTCAGTTGAGTAGATGGCAGTGGCACCTACTCCCCATACCTCCACACTGATGACATTAGTTCCAAAACTTAAACTGGTTGTGTGAATGAAGTTTACTTATCTAAGGCCATTCCAACAAGTTACTAATGCCAGTTGGACCCATATACTTCTTTTGTTATGCCTTTTCTTGTTGGCATGTATACCAAATTCTGGTTTGTGTCTGCAAATCTTGCAGAAAAAGGTATGTTTAATTTATAGACAAGGCACTGTTACGGTTCTCAGCAAGCTCAAAGAAAGGAATTCTTTGAGCTTTTGAGTAGCATTTTAATTTCTTGTTACAGTACTGACCATACTTTTAATTTATGTGCAGAGAATTGGTAGATGCGCAACTAGCTTTGGAACTAGTGGAGTCGGCCACATCTTTCGATACCAATTTGTTAACTTGCACATTGATACTTTTTTTTTTTTTTTTGTGAAATTTTAAAAATTCTATGAAAGTACGTGCTGTAGTTACCAGCAATTGAAAACCAGGGATGACATTTTAATACTTTTTTGTTTAGTTTTTTTACATTGATAAATGCAAAACACCACCAGAGAACTAGCATGAACATAAGAATTGATTGCATTAGTTACTTTATTTTCCATTCTAATAAATTATAGTTCTTAATTTACTTACAAGTTTGTGACCTATATTGTTTTATGTAGTTCGAGATGCATTATAAGATTATATGGCATTGTAACAAATTGTTAGATTGTCTTGTAATTTTTATGTTGGAAGCATTTTTTATGTATTGTAGTAAGACTTGCCATCTTTCAGCTTTCTTCTTTTCTTCCTTTTGTAAAAGTTTCATATTTGTGGACTGGGATCACCGACATTTTTTTCTTCAGTATTTTTTTTTATCTACACACTTATACACATTGCGGTTTTTTCATGTGACATCCACTTGTAATTTGTAAAGAAGGTGAACCATGTAAAGAGTTGGCTATGGAGCAGTTAACAGATAAGGATCAATATTTAATTTACAGAAAAATAATAACCACTCTCTTTGGGATCATTCTTGGTACGTATTATTCCCCATTGGGGTGGCATTGTTTTATAATCCATATTAAACACGTTAGTCATATTACTATGGGTGTTTTGATGGCTGTTTATACAGCTAGTAAGTTAAGACCTTAGCTCGATTTTACAGGCAATATATGCTGATATTTTACAAAGGAAAGCTGGAAACGAGACACGTTGCGCACATAGATGAAGTACTGTTACTAATGGTACTGCATTTTTAAAAGAGCTTTACTTGAAATGGAATTTTAACAATTTAATGCTGAATGTTTCTTGAATTATTTATGTTACTGGTAATATTTTAGTTTTTCATGTATAGAAAATCTTTTTCTATTCTTATTTCAAAATTCTGTCTCTGTCAGTAATGAATGACTTGTTAATACGCTATTTATTGAACTTCTAATTCTTGTTTTAAAAACTTAGAATAAAATACAGGCTCGAGTATATAATTTATTTTCATATAATATATATTGTCATAGACATTCCAAAATTACGTAATAAATTGAGAAACTACTTATAATTGGATTATATAATATATTATTTAGGATTTTCTAATGCTGTAATAGTTCATATATTCCATTATGTTCTGTCTTAAATTAAATTAAATTCCAATAAAGCCATTTGTAACAACAAATTAAATTTAAGATCATGAACTATTACCATAATTAGGCAAGAAAACGGAAAAATTTGACACACATGGAGCGATTCTGTGTAATGTTTCTGACGTGCTGCTTTGTGTGATTACATTTACTATATTATCCCCCTGAATCAAAGTCTGAATCTATAATCCAGTACAAAATGCGTGACCAGCTCTCCTTTATAATCCGAAACTGAAATGTTTCATTAATCCAGTGATAATAGCTTTTGTCTTGTATAAGAATGCCTGCAACATGACTCTTGATGCTCATGAAAATGGCAAAATATTGGTTTATATTGGAAACATGGCGCGTATTTTTGCATTGCATCATTTTGTAAAGGAAGAAAATGGTTTGGAAAATTAGTGAATAATTCAGTTACTGAAATTATAAGTTTTGTTCTAGTCCAGTACTCTGCATTATTTCTACAGGAATGAAAAAAATGAATTTATTATTGTTTTATGGCTGATTGAGGTTCTGTGTACTTTATTGCATGAGGCAATGCAAGAAAAAAAAAACTGTCTGTTTCTGTATTATGGAGCAAGAGAATTGATAAACTGACATAAACATAAAAAAATGTTTTATAAACCTCGCAAGTCTGACTGCTTTTGGGTATCGAAAAAAATGTGCAGAGATGGTTGCGCCTAGAGAAGTACAAATCAAAAAAGGTGTTCGCACTCACATTTATTTCGTTGTCTCAATTTTGTGGCTTTTATTTGTGTTGCCTGTAAGAACATCAGTGACATCTTAATTAAAAAACTATATAAACAAATTGTGTTTGTCTTTCATTAATCTTATCCACTACCCATGCCTTTATTTAAAATCCAAAATACTCACAAGAGAAACAAAGATAAGGCTCTATAAGACATTAATAAAACCTGTACTGACATATGGAGCAGAGACATGAGTATTGTCTGTGAGCCATATGGCTTGACTTTGGGTGTTTGAAAGGAAGATCTGTGGACCGACCAAAGAAAATGGAGAGTGGTACAATAGAGAACTCTACTAACTATATGATTCCTCAGACATTATTATGGATATTAGAGTGGCAAGGCTGAGATGTGCTGGACATGTTAAGAGAAAGGAGGGAGGGGATATGGTGAGGAGGATAATGGAAAGCAGAGTGGAGAATAGAAGAAATGTTGGGAGACAGAGACTGAGATTGATGGATGGGGTTGAGGAGTAGCATTGCCAACTCCAGTTTGCAGAAATACACTAAATGCTTAGAAAGCCCACTAAATATAGCATAAAACCCACTAGATTTTGAGATATTACATATTTAAAAAAATAGTAATAATAGGCTATAAATAATGATTAAACACTTATCGAAACTACAAAAGAAGAAAATCTACATAATCATTATCATCGTCTCATTTTCTTTTTCTTGAATTTCAGTTATAGTTATGGAAGTTGAAGCACCTGCAGTTTCTGGTTTGTATGTTTCCATTGTTCCGATTTTTTAACAGTGTGTTCAGGCAAGTCAAAATCATGGCAACATTTATCACGCCGTCTCAGTGCAGCCTTAACTGTCAAAAATTGACTGAGATACCTTTGTCCCGATTTTATTTCTAATTTTGGTATTAATTATATTACTCTGGCTAAATAGCCTTTCTGCTTCTGTATTTGACCAGGGAAGACAGAGCAAAGAAAGTGCGAACTCGGCTAATTTGAATGGGTTCATATCTGAAGCATCTTTATAGACTACTGAAAAAGTTCACACCAAAAACCACTGTTAAAACATGATGTGGTGCTTCCAGGTGTTATGTATGATTCAGGACTTCCCCTTCATTACAGACGAGAGGAATGCTAACACACGACGAAGTCGAGTTTAGTTGTTTAAGAAAAAAACAAATTTCCACTGACCTAAGTGTGAAAAATCTAGATTTCCCACTGCCCACCGTTCATTAATTTTTCCCCACCGACAGAGAGAGAAAAAAGCTAGATTTAGTGGGAAAACCACCGTGTTAACAACACTGTCGAGGAGGATGTGAAATGGTTGGTGCCAGGTCGCCAGAAACAGGGATGCCTGGAAATCAGTTGTGAGGGAGGTTGTGGCCCACTTAGGGCTGTTAAGCCAATGATGATGATGATGATGACTACCCATGTCTTTATCTTTATTACATGCATTAGATATTGCTTCAAGAAAGATTTTTGAGAATTGAAGCTTGTTGAACACTCTTTCAAATAAGTGAGAACATAGAGTCTTATACGGAATTTTGGAATGTTTCCACAAGCTACCTGACTAATTTCCACTCATGTTATCCCATCTGACAGTATATTACAATTATCATAGAAGTTAACTTTAACTTGTGTAGTGTTTTATGATACTGAGAAGGATTTCCTACAGGAAATGTAAAATAACATTTCTGTCGAATATTCTGATTTGCATGAAATTGGTTTTATTGACATTTTAGCAACTACCTTACAGATGATTAACATAATTATATGACTCAAAATAAGAAAGAACTGTAATGCTAATTGACTGTATTTCAGCATACTATTTGAAACTGGAGTTCCTGCTGATGGACTGGATCGTTGAAATAAGTTTTGGAAAATGAGATGTTACTTGTTTATTAACTGTCTTTCAAATAAATATAATTTTACCTTAAATGCCTTTATTCTGTCATATCACTGGATTACAAGCCGTTCTTTACATTGCAATGCAACATTCAAGGCATTTATGTATTCAATTAGGTCAGCCAGAAGCACTGGGTCTCAAAAACCCACTTTGGATCTCTCAGCTCTGAAAGAGCCTTTTGTTTTTCTCCCATGAGGGTTGCTATCTCTTCCCGCAGTTCTAAAAACTGCTACAATAGTTTCCCAGGTCTCAATCATCTCATTTTGCCATAATAAGGCAAGTCCCCATATTCACTTTTGCATTCAGAGAGATAGGCTTTAAACTTGTGGTTGTCAAGACCTTTTAATCATATCGCGTTGGTGGTTTTTATGACAACACTCATAACATGTTGCATTTTAACACTATTTGCACATAAGTTTTGCAGTGAATAGGTTTTATGTTGTCAGTGATGTTTATTTCTTTCATTTTGTTTCGCATCAATTTCACTAGACCACTTCTAGGACTCATCAGTAGCTACTAATATTAATTTATTCCAAGGAAGATTTGCATTTTCTATTGCACCCTGAACACACAAAAATACATCCACCCTATGCTTGTAGAGCCCAATTGCAAACTCATGGCACTTGCGCAAAAGACAAATTGGCATCCACTTACAGGACTCACCCAAGAGTCTTTATAGGAGAGGTTTGAACAGTACATTCGATCAGTAGGCAGTCACTTGAAACAGCCGCACACATAGAACCCCCCACTCTGTCCGCAGCAGAAACCTCAGTAAAAAGCTCACGCAGGTTGGTGCCATGAGTTTGCTCTACTCTTCATTGGAATGACATCTAGTAATTCAACACTTCTAATATAGATAGTTAGCTGTGCTGTGTCACATATGTCTCTGCTTTCATCCAAAGCCACAGAATAAAATTAAAAAATAAGCATTTTACTGAACCAGACCAGTTCATAACAAATAGGATTACATCACTTATTTATTTATATAAATAAACTTACGCACACATAATGCTTAGTCAATTTTAAAGAAGGAAAAGTTCGTCCAAAAGTCTGGATTCAGAAAGAATACCTAAAATGCTCATTGCATTTCCGCATTGAATAGTTATACTTAAGCATTGACTCAAATAATTCGTGCAACAGTGATCACCAGTAAAGGAGATCAAAATTTGACTGATTTGAGATACCAAAACTTTAGCATCATGACTGCAAGGATCAAAGGTCTCCACAGCAAAGGGGGGGATAAAGATATAATTGTCTAAAAGATGAGCATATTTATTGACTTTTTTCTTCACGGCTAATTCAGCAGCAGATGCTGAGAGTCTGGAGGTATTCGGCAAGTAAGATGGAGCTAAAGTGTCAACGCAAATGGAGTCCTAACTTAAAAATTTTCCTTTTAGACCACGGAATTAAAGTGAGACCATCGGGTCTTTTACCATTCGCGCAACTAATACCTGGTGGTTCCAAAAGAGACAGGATGCCACAATAAATCAGATATCTTTTAATGATATTGAGCGATTTATGTCTAGGAATGTGACCCTTGCTCCTCACACAGCTGAGTGTATGATGGCCGTAAATATCAACAGTTCCTCCACAAATACATTGGTGGCAGAGTTTACAACCAAGTTGTATAGCCATTGCGATTTTAAAGGATGTACTATCTATTAGAGTGCCAATGTGAGGAGATGGTAATGCGTGTAACCAAGCTCCAGACTCACTCTTTTGAAGAGTTAGGAGATGTGCAACGTCTTGTTCAGGTTTGAAAGAAGAAAGAAGTTCATCTAAAATTATTTGAGAAGAAATAATGTCCTATTGATTTTGAAATTCAGGATAGGCAGGAGGATAAGTGGTTTGTGAGGAAGTATACTAACTAGTCAAAGCATCACGCACTTGGCAGATTTCAGCTGCATTACAAGTCCCAATCAGCTGTTCATGAACATCTGCAGTGAGATCTTGAATATGCCATATCACAATATTTAATGACAAGCTAATTAATAGCTTGAAGCTCTTGAACTTGTTATGAACACAATTCCTCTACTGCTATTTATTATACATTCCTTAATGAACTCTCCATCTTTAAATGGCCTCATTTTCCTAGTTATTTAAAGAGGAATTTTTATAGCCAAGGTGTACACCGATTCGCTAACATTATACTCCTTCAAATCTTCACTAGAATTACATATTCTCAAACTTGCTTGTTTAAGAATTTGAATGAATTCTTTCTGCTCCTCAACACTGAGCCTAATTCATCAGCATCAATGACATTATGTCTGCAAATTGTATTTCTTCAGTGTGTGAATAACTTTATGATACATTAAACATTTTGCACTGTTATCCTCCTGATCAACAAAAAAACCTAAGTTAAAGTACTGGTACCATAATGGTTTCAATTAACACAGGAAAATTGTTTTATAACAAATTTAACAAACAAGTGAACAGTTGCAGTAGAATTGCATGCACATTGTGACTGCATCTGTGAGCTCCTTAGTGAAATACCCTCTGGTATTGCTGAGTTGGAGATGATTGTGGTTTAGAGGCATTACACAAGAATCTTCAATCTAGATGGAATGATAATGAATTTTATGGTTTTAGTGTAAACCAACATTTGACGAAATTATCTAATTCAGAACAAGAATCGTTAAAGAAAGATGCAGCTAAGATTCACCAGAGAAGTTAAAAATATTTAAAGAAGTGGTTTAATTTTGAGTTGTCCTTCTTTAAGAAATATAGCGTCATAAGATTGAAACGCTAAGTTACTTTTGAGAACATTGTAAACATTAACATATAGAAATGGAAAACATAGAAAATAGGAATAGTCTGCAATGAATTTATTGAACTCTGAAGTGTTGCAGAACACTGAAAACATTAGATTTAAAAACAGATAAAAACGTCAAATTTATTGCAAAACTGAAGCCACAGATTTACTAACAATTGTGAATATATATAGTTTATTATAGAACAACTTCCTGAATTTACAGATTACCGAAAAAGACAAGGTAAACCAAAATACAGTAATAACTTAGGATTTAAGTATATATACAATATATGTTGAAAAAAAATGAGATAAAAATAACATTTAAGTCAATAACAGTAATGCGTTTCTAGAATGTGTGTTTCTCTTAATGAAAAACTTGTGGAGTGACAGCAGAACCCCAGATCACATATTGCTCAGCCTTATGGGGTTTGACGGTAACAACTTTTACTATGTTGCCATGTAGCTACTATGCTGCCATGTAGCTACTGCATAAGAATAAGAAGTCACGTTATAACTTCGACCCTCCCAAGTACTAACATAGTAACTCAATTTTTTTATGGTTTTGAGTTGTCCTAGTTTATATGGTCTTAAATTGTTTCTTTTTCTCCCAATACTATCATTGTATAGCTCTAAACCTTCCCAATTTATGGAAAATCTTATTGTTACTCTACATTTTTGTATACATTAATTTGTCCACACCTGTGGAGTAAAGGTCAGCGCATCTGGCTGCAAAACCAGGTGGCCCGGGTTCAATTCCCGGTCGGGGCAAGTTACCTGGTTGAGGTTTTTTCCGGGGTTTTCCCTCAACCCAATATGAGCAAATGCTGGGTAACTTTCGGTGTTGGACCCCGGACTCATTTCACCGGCATTATCACCTTCATCTCATTCAGACGCTAAATAACCTTAGATGTTGATAAAGCGTCGTAAAATAACCTACTAAAAAAAATATAAAAAAAACATTAATTTACACGAACATTTTAAAACTTCATTTTCATCTCCTGAAAAATGTAAAAAAATGAGTTACAATGTTAGTACTTGGGAGGGTCGACTTATAACTCTCATTTGAATTGCATGTAGCAACTGTAGTACCATTTAGTGGTTGTTCTCTTCCACATGTTACCAATTTTAAAATGAGGATGGCCAATCTGTTATATATGTGATCCAGGGGCGTATTTTGCGGACTACCGGGGCTACCGGCAGTAGCCCAAGGAAATTACAAAAGAAAAAGTTTATAATATAACATAATGTAATAAATTTGTATCATTAGTTTTACCATAGTAATTAAAATTAAAGTAATTGTTAGATTTACATGCGCTCTCTGCTCTTGAAAAGAAACAAGTTGTCAAGGCGGCATCACTGGAGAAACCGCTTGCTACGTGAGGTAGCCTGTGACCGTTTCGCTCACGCTGTCCTTTGAACAACTGCCCGTTCCCCCCACTCCCTTCTGTTTCCATCGTGCACTGTAGGTGGGCAAGTTGCCGCTCTCGTGATCGGTTTCTTCGCAGGCGCGAAGCAGCAATACGCTTAGTACGCTAGCAATTGAATGTGATTGTGTTCTTGCAGTGCATTATTTTAAATCTGTGATTTGTTCGAGTGTCTAAGAGTTATATTAATTGTGAATTATTAAGTTTTTAATTTCTCAATTAAGTGATATTGTGAAAAATATGGCAGAACAAGTTTCTGGAGAGGTTTGTGTTGAAAATGACTGTGTAATAGAAGGTTTATTAAAAGTGCCTTTTAACCGTCGTACATAACAACGAGAAAGTTGAAATTGTGAAAATGGAAAGACCAACTCCTGAGTTAAATTTGTCCATGGACGTAAAAAAAAAACAGCGTGAGTACACACGCCATTTCACTTCAACATCATATGGTAAGTGGAATTGGTTGTGTGGTACTTCTAAACTGTCTAAACTATTTTGCTGGCCATGTTTGTTATTTAGCCGCGAAACTAATGTGTGATCAAAAGAGGGATTTTCTAATATGAACTCCCTTCGAACGGCAGTCCTAGAATACGTACGACAAATCAAAAGCTCATATTTGTAGTAGCATGAACTTTGCAAACTTTGGGAAGACAAGAATTGATTTACAGCTAGATAAGCAAAAAGCTCTACACATCAACCAACACAATGCTCTTGTGAAAAAAAAATCGGGAGATTTTACTGCGTCTTATTAACGCAGTCTGCTTTCTAGGAAAACAAGAATTGGCTTTTCAGGGTCATAACGAGAGTGTGGAATCAGACAATATAGGAAATTATATTGAATATTTAAGTTCCTTAAGTGAATTTGACCATTTACTGGCCAATCATCTTGAGAGTTCAACAGTATTTCGTGGTAATTCTCCCGCAATTCAGAATGACTTAATATTTGCTATAAGTGAGGTTATGATAAAGAACATAAAACCTTTTGTGACCATTGTTGATGAAACAAGTTACTGCTCTAATCAGAGTCAATTGTCCACTGTTTTAAGATACGTCGACAATACTGCCAATGTTCAAGAACGGTTTATAGGATTCACAAATGTCAGTTCGGACAAAACTGCTGCTACTTTGTTTCAGCATGTGGAAGGTGTTACAGCAGAATACAGACAAAACTGCTGCTACTTTGTTTCAGCATGTGGAAGGTGTTACAGCAGATTACAATGTCGGCAATAAGTTAATTGCACAGACATACGATGGTGCTTCAGTTATGGCGGGAAATATTAATGGCTTAAAAACAAAAGTTCAAGAAAAGTATCCTCAAGCACTATTTGTCCATTGTTACAGCCATGTTCTCAATTTAGTTTTGCAACAAACTACTTCATCCATTTCAGAATGCCGCATTTTTTTCAAAACACTGTCGGATTTAGCTGCATTTTTCTCATCATCTCCTAAAAGATCAGAAAAACTCAAGGAATTTATGAAAAAGAAACTCCCAAAAGTAGCACCAACTACATGGAATTTTACATCTCGGCTTGTAAATACAGTAAAGAAATACAGAGAACAACTAACTGCTTTCTTTGAAAATATCATTTGTAATGACTCTGAAGAAAACTGGGATGATGATGTAATTGTGCAGGCTCAAGGACATTTGTATTTTTCACACAGTTTCAGAATATATTTCTTCTTGAAGTCTATGCTAGAGTGTTCGCACGTACAGATGTGCTCTACAATATTCTTCAGACAAAAAGTCAAGACATAGCATACTACTTGCAAGAGGTATCAAAGTTAAAAAAATACTATATCCGAGTTCAGACGTAGTGGGTTTCCGTCCATATGGAGTAATATGGAAAATGAAAATTCTTCAGCCAATACAATGGAACCAACATTAAAGCGAAGAAAAGGAGATGATGAATTGAAATACAGGCAGCTGTACTACAGCATACTAGATCGTATGCACATGGAAATTACTGACAGATTTTCTGATTATGGAAAGCTTCAGTTCACACGTCTTCTAGATTCTCAAAAAATTTCTGCTTATAGAGAAAACCTCCCGAATGAGGCACTAAACAAATTATTTCAGTCCTATAACAGTCACTTTGATCAAGTACGTTTGAAAAATGAATTAAGTGTAATATATTCAGCAGAAGTCTTTGATTTTTCGAACAAACCTATCCATGAAATATTATCTGCCATATATGAAAACCAGCTGAACCAAGTTATTCCTGAAGTCCTTAAATTGGCAACATTAATTCTGACAATACCAGCTACGTCAGCATCGGTAGAAAGAACATTTTCTGCATTGAAGAGAATAAAATCCTACTGTAGATCAACTCATACACAAGAACGTTTATCCGGCTTGGCACTAATATCCATTGAAAAGTCATTTCTACAGAAACTTTGCAAGTGGCCCAACTATAATTTCAATGACGAACTCATCAACGTATTTTCGTCCCAATGAAGACGTCTGAAATTCACAAAAATATGTAAGGAATTTTATTATAGAGATTTTAAAATATATTTTGTGTAATAATAGGGTCAGTGGTAGCCCAAACCCTTTAACCAGTATACGCCACTGATGTGATCAGGGGCAGAACAAACTTAAGGTGGAGGAGTAGGCCTATGTGGAAAGTGAACTATTGTTGAACTATGGCATGAACCACCATGAGGTCTACCAGTATGTTCAGCACCAGAAGCCACTTCTCAATGCTGCCGCATAGAAAATCGTGTAAATATATTTACGTAAAAATGTATCATCCCAGATCACTATATAACAAATTGCCCATCACCAATGTTAAAAATGGCAACATGTGAAAGAGAACAACCACCAGGATCGCCACCGTCGATTGGGAATGACCACTAGATGGAAGTACAGTTGCTCCATGGAATTCAAATGAGAGTTATAACTGATTTCTTATGCAGTATCTAGATGGCAGCATAGTCAAATTGATAAAAGTTGTTGCCATCAAAGCCTATAGGCTGAGCAATCTGTTATATATGTGATCAGGGGGAAATCATCCCTGATGACAAGAATTTCTCTCTTGTTGCTACATGTTTTTCGCTATTTCCCTCCAAGATATGACATTTTACACATTGCAGGAAATTTCCTGGCAACATTGATTCACAGAGAGCTCGTTGCAGAGAGCACAGTGCACACAGTATATTGGATCGCTGCGACAAAACATTAGATGTACAAAAACCTCAAAAAGTACAGAACGAAGATGATGTTGCTGCACTGATCAGTGATCACGAATGTTTTTAAATGAAGAAAATGGTGGTTTGAAGTTTATGTTTATGAATCGCATACGAAGTTTGTAGGCTGTATATCGTTCACTTACAATTTTGGATGACAGGAGATTAGTGAAGCAGTGAAAAATGTCGGGAATTAATGATGAGAAATTAAAGCTCATGGAGGATGAGATGAACAGGTAAAAACTTATTAAAATATTGACATAACCTCAACATTTATACTCGTAAAGTTGTTCTTGTTATAATTAGGGTGGGTTATATTGCATTGAAACACAAACAGGCGTAAAATTTAAGGAAGCTACTAGGCAAGGTTGGATGTCTATTAAATTGATTGCTGTTTGTGAACTAAGATAAATAGGCACATTGCTATTAATTTAAACAAAATACGCAAAGTTTCATTTAGTAGGCTATACATTTTTTTTCCCGGCGAAACTAGTGCACTGAAAGTTCAGGTGATTTTGCAAGTGAAAATTGTTTAATTTGTAAGGGATTTATTTAAAGTAGTGCATCTACCCGCCAACGAATATTACTCACTTTTGTCACTGCCAATCAGGCGCTATAAACCAGAGGCTAAATCTGAAAGAACAGAATTGCAGTAGGAGAAGTTATCCCCACTCTCGCCGCACAGCAGCTGCTCTCTCTGTTTACTGATCTCCCTCGTCTCGGTGGCTCACCCTCTAACACAACACAGAATAAATCTACGTTCGCCAAAATGAAATGTGTATTCGACATTCTCGTATTTAGTATAACACAACACACAACAAACCTACGCCCGCCAAAATGAAATGTGCATTCGACACTCACGTACTTAGCATAACACAACTCCATATTACTCAATATGATATTTGATTACCTTGGAAGGGTTTTTCCGAGGTTTCCCCCACCGAAAAGGCAAATGCCGGGTAATATTTTGGCGAATCCTCGGACCTCATTTCATCTCACTACATCTCGCCAAAATGTAAAAAAAAATTGTACAACATTGTAAAAATTGTAGAAAATTACTGAATTGTAAAACTATAAAAATTTGTAAAAATTGTAATTGTAATATTGTAAAATGTTGACATGTTCCACATCTTAAAGCTTCATTGCTCATGTAAGATCTATGGAATAAAATAAATGAATGAATGAATCCTAGGCATTTTCAAGGTATATTTAAGCAATTTCCTCTTGGACCAAGTGAATAAGTAACCTTCACCAAGGATTTTTCGTGTGCAGATTCAGTTTAATATATAAGGTGCTATAGGTAGGCTATTTCAGTGAGCCACGGTAGTATTTTCGTAAAAGATGAGTATTTCCCTGAATCAAAACTACAACACAATCACATACTTAAACTTCTTGTGCACTAGGCTAGTTTCTCCTTATAATCATTAAAGCCATTATTCAACATTGGAGGCTTTGTCTAATCTAATTATGTATAATAGAAAATCAGAAATTTTTGACAAAGTTATTGTTCCTGAAAGCAGAAAAACTATACTAAAGGAGGCTGTGTGACTTATGTGAAATGTATACTGTATTAGTGATAAGCAAGTGGTTTTAGTTAACCACAAATACTTTCAACATAAGAATATTTTGATACTTACCTGTAGCCTATATCTAACACACTCTTGTAGTCCCTTTCTCCATATTTGTTACCAATATAACATTCTAGAGTCCAGGACGCAATGCTTAGGAATCGGACCATTTCTCTAGGCAGTATTCATTCTGGACCTCTCGCATGTTACCGGTATGTTGGTAAGTAGAGAGGGGGAAGGGACATTCTCCAGAAGAACTACACTAATGGAGTCACGTCTCCCTTTCCCATCTACTAATTGCCAGTGTAATATGCGAGAGGTCCAGAACGAATTATTAGGGAAATGGTCCGTTTCCCTATTATTGCTTCATGGACCTCTCAGTGTTTTATCCTCCTCAGTCCTGAAAGTATAGCATACTTTACCATATTTTATACATGATTATGATATAAGATGTAGAGACCCAAGTATAGTATAATATACGTGCATTTGTTCCCTAACCAACCTGTAGAAATTTTTCAGCATTTTCCTCATGTCAATGACTTTTTTTTTTGAAGTATAGAATTATATTGAACTTTAAAAATAAAACAACTGTCTCTGGACTCAGAAGGATATTGATAACAATAAGAAATGAAGTTGCGTTGGAAAGAGTGGATGAAGAAAGAATGATGCTGAAACTGATCAGAAAGAGGAAAAGAAATTGGTTGGGTCACTAGCTGAGAAGAAACTGTCTACTGAAGGATGCACTGGAAGGAATGGTGAATGGGAGAAGAGTTCGGGGTAGTAGAAGATATCAGTTGATAGATGACATTAAGATATATGGGTCATATGAGACTAAGAGGAAGGCAGAAAATAGGGAAGACTGGAGAAAGCTGGGTTTACAGTGACAGACCTGCCCTTGGGCAGAACACTAAATGAATGAATAAATGAATCCCGCAGTTCAGTTTGAGTAATTTTTGTCACTTCCTGTCATATTGTGTCCTTCAGTTGTTCTAAAGTATGGGGATTATTTTTATACACTTTATGCTTAAGTTTCCCCAAGATAAAAATCATAGTAACTGAGGTCAGGGAATCTAGGGGGCCACAAACTTATGCTTATTATCTGGTCTTCGAAAACTTCCTTTATGGTAGCCTATCCATTGAATCTTCGGCAGTATGTGGGGTAGCATTGTCCTGTTGAAAATAACAGTATTGTTTTTATTCGTCTGTAAGCTCGCTGAAAAATGGAGTATTGTATTCACATACACTTCTGTATACACAGTTGTGTTATAAAATATTGGCCCGATTATTATTTGTCTCGCACTAACCGCACACCAAACCCCAACTTTATCACTGTGTAATGGAACTTGCTGTACAATATGCAGATTTTTATCACTCCAATATCGCTCGCATCAGAGAACTGACATGAGCATTGAGATAAAACCAGGCTTCATCAGTAGTCATAAACATTAGCTGTGGATCAAGGTGACCATTGTAAACATTTTCAAGAAACCAATTACAGAACCATATTCTAGGGGCAAAATTTATTTGCTTGATTTCTTGCACAAACCATATTTTATATGGTCGGAATTTAATTAACTTGGTTGCTTTGAGAGCTGACCCGCAGGATATGTTTGTTTCTTGAGTTAGGTGATGAAGAGATTTCTTTGGACTTAATTATATTCGCATTTTAATATCTTCAAGTTTTTCTGCAGTTAAAACATGTCATTTACACTCTCTAGGCTTGTCACAAACTGAACCTGTTGTATGCCACTTTTTCATTAAATTCGAAATGCAAGACTGTGTAGGAATCATTGAATTGGGAAATTTGCGCACAAATCTACGAATACATTTGCTATAATTGTTTTTCTTTACGTAACATTTCACTATATATAATTTTTTCTTCAATAGTATATGTCATTTTCTCACAAAATATGCGTACACGACAGTGAACCTCAAACTCAACTGAGTCAAGATATGTTGTAACTCGAGATTTTGTATAGGACACATGAAGGTCAAGGTCGCTTGCACAGCGCACAATTTTGCTGCCGCTTGGTCCATAATAAAAGGATTCCACGTAAAATGAACCTCACTTTGCACTATGTGTAAAGACAATACCCAGTTCATGTATGATATATGATATTGTGGAGACAAATCCACCACAGTCCCCCATTATATTTTCGCCATAACCCTTCTGTGTTATGCGTAAGCTGTCAAAAACTGACGTAATACATATCATATATATGAGTGTTAATCCTAAACCCCACATTTCCATGCTTGTCTCATTGAGAGTACAAAAACAGTATATATGAGTCAACAGCATATTATGGCTAATTACTGAAGAAGTTGTGGTAATTGAAGGTACTGTATGAGATATTGTACAGGGAATATCTTTTAACTATCCCGGAGAATTGGAATTTTCTGGTTGCGGCTGCAGAGCGACTGTCTCCGACTATGCATGCACCCATTGTTTGCCTGGTAGGCAAGCAATGTACAATTGAGGACCATTTTTGCAAAACTTGCTAACTGCAAAATTGAGATTTTGATGGATTCGTTAACATAAGGCAGGCCTCTACATGATGTTCAAAGCGTCTTAGTGAAATTGGGTTATTTCTCTTCATTGTAGTGTGTCAAAGTGTGATCGTTTTTTTCAAAACTTGCTTTCTGCTATAAGTGAGTCATACAGCAAAACTTGCTTACTATAGTGTTTTGTCTCTCCTGTAAAATTTAGTTTTTTCAGTTAGCAAGTTTTGCAAAAATGGTCCTCAATTATTTGTACTTACCCAGCTCACATTTTATGCTCAAAATGTCCCCCATTGACTGCTACACATTGCTGACACTTTCTTATAAAATTATTATTAACTTTCACAAGTTCAGCAGCACTGATTGACTCCATTTCAGCTCTTATGTGGTCTTTTACGATCATTTATTGAACCTGTTTCTTTCAATTTTTTAGCTAGGTTTTTAATTGTTTTTATGCAAGGTGCGGGTCTGTTTGGAAATTTTTGCTGGAACTTGAATTGCATTTTCGCACAATATTTTCTGTATTTTGTGTAAGTATTATAAATATACACATGCTAACATAATGAAAATGGCATTGGAACTAAACACTTCATACACTAATCACTAACTTCACACAAATAATTAAGCACAGCTCAGAAACTAAAGAGCATTGGAGTATGCATCCATCCCGTAAAACAGCCGGTCTAACACTGAGACTATCAACTGGGAACTGCGTCATCAGCGTGTTAGTCACAAGATCGCCTGGGAGCCGGAAGCTACAACTCTCCGGGACAGTTAAAAGATAATCCCAATATTACAGCAATATTAGACACTTTGTTGTACTAAATGTAAATAGTTAATCAAAAATTTATAATGTAGATGACTCATTGCTAACTGTAACTTGTAGGTTTGAAGCAGAAATTGCTCTGCCTGTTCTCCCTCCTCCACCACCTCCACCAGCAGTGGCACCACGACCAGTCATTGGGTCCAATACTTATACGCAAGTGCAGCGACGTCTGGAGGAGCAGCAGACATTGCCTCCAGCTGTTCCAGGACCTGAATTTCCAGGATGTCCTCCAATGGGATATCCACCAATGATGCCACCATCTGTACCAACTTTTCCTGGAATTCCGCCACCGCCACCACCTCCTCCACCATTGCTTATTCCTCATCAAGTTCAACGAGGTCCACCAATTAGACATCGTAAGTATTTGCAACCAGGACATTTAATAGTATCTGTCAGTAAGCCAGTAAAGGAGTTCAGAACTCCACTAGTTAACAGCAGTACTAGTAATCATGCCCACTTTCTCTATGGTTTTTGTTTCGAGAAACAAACTATCGAGTTAGATGTATCGCCACTGTTCTAGAAGGATGAAAGTATTTCAAGAAAGCATAGATGCGAGTTGCTTATGTTATCGAATCTGCTGGAGGATGATGTCACTAATAGATATGATATGATATTTATTATACAGTATTGTAGTTCACAGACAAAAAAGTACATACATATAATCATTTGAAATCTTACATTATACACTTAATAATTTTACACATAGATAAACTATTTTTTAATACAATTAACATAATACAATTTAAATATTTAATATAAGATGTTTTTTGTTTGTTTTAAGTTATCTTGCACTTGCGTCTAGTTTTGTGCAAGACTCAACTCATTTTAGTAAGTTGTTACAATTAGTATTTGTTCACTTACCTAAGTTGTACTTCACATTTCAATCTGCAATGTGCAGCTAGCATATATAAATCTTCCCTTATTCTAGTCTCTTCTATTCCTCTTTCGGTACAGAAATACTTATACAGTTCATATAAGCTCTCTCTCGTTGGTAAGCCTTCATTTCTTAATTTTATTTCATACTATTCTTTTGTCGTACCTTCAAAACTATTAAATTTAGAAATAAAAAATATAGCTAAGTAGTTTCTAATCAAGTCAAAAATTTTTATTATCGGTGAGTCTAGAAAATGCCGAAATTGAATCAGTAACTTTACTTTCATTTAATAATTCCTTCCTTTTAGTTTTTATTTTAGCAATTTTCTCCGGTATTTTAGTTTCAGTGTATTTGTTCATTATTAAGAAATGCTGGCTTTCTTCCAATTTCTCCATACTGCAACACTTGATACTTTCTTCCATGCATAATTCTACATCTATAACACAAAAACAAGCGTATAAACATATTTGTGTAATTATTATTATTATTATTATTATTATTATTATTATTATTATTTCATTCAATTATAGCAATTTCATTTTTATTCTTTCCATTTTAATTTTTTTTAGCCAAAAATAGATATAGACCTATTGCTTTTGTAACTTTGTGTTATTATTATTATTATTATTATTATTATTATTATTATTATTATTATTATTATTATTATTATTCATAAATTTTCTTATAGCTATTTCTTTATTCATTTGTAGGAACTTTTCATTTATAAATTTCATCCGTATATCTTTTGTATGTTGACATTCAAGAACGATGTGAATGTCATCTTCTCTCTGTCCACATAATGGGCACATGCCTTGAGGTATATTACCTCTGATGTCACCAGTAATACGTGCACATTGAAACAGTAACAGTACAGTCACTACTAAATATAATGGACACCATTCTGGTTCTGGTTCACAGTTTTAATCACACGCAATATCACACACTATAGACCTAACAGTGCATATTGTACATTTATCTACACCAAAAATTAATCGTCCTCTATTTCTTCCACACCTGACATGTCTTCTGTTGGTCCTTCTCATGTTCTGTATCTTCTTCACTGCTTTCCATTCCATTGTCTTCAATTACGATTCTTTGAATTCTTTCTTCCACAATACAATCTTTCTCATAATAATGCAGTTCATTTCTTTCAACGTGACTGCATATATCTTTCCATGCTTTCTGGCTGATTTGCTGATATAGGTCTTCGATGCCTTTTATTATAAGTGTCACATTCCTATTACCAACTCACTGTTTGACATGTCCCGAAATTAGGCCTAATTCAATACGATTCAAATCTGAATTTGGTAAACTGGAAGTCTTAAGGCTCTGTGATTATTTTCAGCTAATATCCGGTCAATCAAATATGTTTTTTTAATTAAATAATATAATTTTTTTAGTGCTGTTTTCATCGAATGGGATATGATGTCTTGTTAACCAGGCTTTCATGTGATTTTTTTAAAGGAATTTGATATTGGGGGTTTTTCTACTTGGGTGCTATGATATGATGCGTTGTCAACAGCTAGGATGGCATTAGGAAGTAAATTAGGTAATAACATGGTACGGAGCCATGTAGTGTAATTTTCGGCGTTAATTTGTTTGTGAAAATCTTCAGATGACATCTGTACATAAGGAGATTATTTGGTAAGAAACCTTGCTTTCCACCTGCATACAATGATTATAAGACTTTCTCCTATCGCTATGGGATTGCATTAACTCAAAACTGTATTATACGTGCAGTGGAATTTAATTCAGAGAGCGGTGTTTATTTCCATTGCATCATGTGGACATGGGGGGAGGTTTATTGCAACGAAGGCAATAAGCTGAAGAGCTCGCTAGTTAGACAGTGAATTAAAGGTCAATCCTTCAAGAACAGTGGTGATACCTATATCTGATCCATTCCGATATTTCTGAGTTCCAATAAATATATCCGTGAAGGTATCAAAATTGGTACAGTGTGAGGAAAAAAAAAGAAAATACCGTACCGTAACTTCTAAGCACTAGAATTACTTAGTGGAGTTCCATCTCCTCTTTTACTGGTAAACCACTTACCTCACAAAACTTAACAGTGTATTACTTGATGTATCAGTATGAAATATATTGCACCATAATTGTTGTTATAATTTGTTTTTTATGTACAGAGGTAAAATTTCAATCAAGAATTTTAAAGCTTCCATATAGTGCTGTTGGTGTGCTCTCGAATTCTTTGAATTTTCTTGGACTTGGCTTGTCGAGGTCATCCAAAAATGCTTTATTTGCCTGCTATTTGTTATTACTTGTGACCTGGCTTCGGTGACTAATATCTTCTGTGTCTTTTTTTTTTTATTTTGTTAATTTTATTGTGTATATGTATTAGTGCTGTTGATCGATCAAAATATTTAATCAATTAACTATTTGAATTTAATCGATTAATCGATAGATTATATTACAAAAGAACTATTTTAATTACTTACTAACATATTTATTATGAGGTTTATAATTTACTGTGTTAATTTCTCCGGGAATTTTTGAGATAAACATAAATAACAAAAAGTATGAAGACTCACCTAGTTAATACTGCTTCATCCATGATTTTAAACATGTGAGTGCATTCATATGCTCCGAATTAAGTGCTGCTCTACGTTTAGTAACAATGTTTCCTGCATCACTAAACACGAAAAAACTTTTTATCTGTCAAACACTTCTCCATGATCGTTCAATTTAAATCCAAATGTTTCACCGAGTTTACCTCTCGAACTCTCATATGACAAAGGAGTTTACACTTTTCATAAACCACAGAAAACTGATTTCTTTTCTTTATAAAACTAAACACATAATCTTCATATATAAACTCAGTACAGAAACTGTAACTGCAAAAGTACAGCGATCGAAACAGAAGACTGGCCTCTATTGTAATTGTACCAGATTTTAGAAAGAGAAGAAGGTAGTTATGCTCTCACTTGCACACAGTGTAGACATGGCTATTTTATAAAGGATGAGGGGGACGAATCCCAGAAAAGTATGTAATTCATATGCTAGGAAGATGAGCTGACAACAAGGTAGACTCCATTTTATTTCAAGGAGTGCAGTTCAGTGGCTCCTTTGAACACCCACTTACAGATTTTATGACTTCCTACACAAACACCTCTGACAATTCCATCCTGTCCCCTCGTCCAAACATTGCACAGTTGCCACAATCCTGGTGACCCTTGAAATGAGACAGTAAGAGAGACGGGATTCTTGGAATTCAGAAAAAATGCGGCAACTCTGCCTCCACGTGGATTTGACTGGAGCCTGTCAATTCTTCTGAACGAGGGTTGTGATTGGTTACTGACAGGAAAAGACAAGATTTCTGTCACAGTAAGGAAGACATTTATTTATGACAGCCAATTAGCAGGGGGCAGTAGAAGGTCTGTCGGCAAAGTCCTTTCTGTGAAACTGCACTCCATGAAATAAAATACAGTATAGAAGTTTCCTTGGAAAACCATAAAACTTAATAAGGGTTTCGCATTGTGTTTCGACTTTCAATAGAGGTAGACTAGGTCACTGTCTTCATATCTTCATCTGTTTCTGAAGTGTTTGTGCAAAGATTTTCCCTATGCTACCTGGTTTACAGTTAGGAAATAACAGTACTATTGTACTTTTAAGTAAACATTTTCCGAGAGAGAAATATTGTCGGAATTTTTAGTATGAGTTTGTATTAACAAAATAATAATTAATATCAACTACAACCAATTAATTTTAATTGACTCGATTATTCGATTAAATATTTTTATCGATTAATCATACAACACAAATTGATCGATTATTCGATTAAGTCCCACAACACTAATTTGTATATTTATTGTCACCAAAATCATGTACAATTTGCGTATCATTTGTTAATGGTGATCCTGTTACATTTGTTTTCCAGGAAACCACTCTTAACTATATTTTACTATTCATAACATCTTACTATATATTCTATACTACATGTAATCATTGTAGTAATTTATTAACAAAAACTCTTTTCTTTTTGCTAATATTTCTTATATTTCTTATTATGTTTATTGTAGCTATGCGAGGAGTTGGCATGGGTCCTGCAGGACCAATGATGGGTGGCCCTCCACCTCCGGGATTTATGGGGCCTCCTAACATGACTCGTCCAGGTCCTCCATTTATGGGACCACCTGGTCCTGCACCTGGTCCTCAAGTGATGCCAATGGAGCGTTTACCTGGACCTCTGCCACCAACACCATCCCAGATACCTGCTATTGTAAGGTAAGGACTTTTTGGCTACCTTCTTATGATCTCTTCTACGCTGTGAAATATTTTCACTTTCTATCAAGATGTTACAGTGAACAACACTTGGCAGAGATTCTCAAATAAATCAAATAAAAGTGATAGTCTATGGTCTGTTAGTAAAGATTTATATAAGCGCACGCACGCACGCACACACACACACACACACACACACACACACACACACACACACACAAACAAACACACGGGGGGGGGATGGAAGGGAAATGGGGGAGAACGA
Source organism: Periplaneta americana (assembly GCF_040183065.1). NCBI lineage: Eukaryota > Metazoa > Arthropoda > Insecta > Blattodea > Blattidae > Periplaneta > Periplaneta americana. Next base: position 56,543,993 of record NC_091127.1, read on the forward strand.
CATATATATATATATATATATATATATATATGACATGGAAATTAATGTTCTGAAACATTGTTAATGTTGTTGTTGTTGTTGTACGTGTATTAAGTTTAACAGATTATATGTTTACATTCTATATTTTGTGTGTTTGAATAAACTTTATTTATCTGCATAAATGATCCTTCGTGACACTAACAATTACTTCTATTTAATATCTGAGTCTCTTTACTGTTCCTCTTTATGTTTTTAATAGTGCCACTCCAAAGCTGTATCTTCCAAAGCCTACTACCAAGGCAGAATTAGAGGCAGAGGAACAGAGAAAAGGCAACAAGAAGAAGGGTATTATGGAGAAGACACCAATGTTGCCGTCAGAGATGTCACGAGCGAGGGACATGGCTGAGAAGGTGAAAGCAAGCACAGTGATGGTATCTGTTGGACCAGGAACGCAGCAGTCAACAAACACAGATGATTCTCCTGCAACAGGACGTAAGAAGGAGAAAAAAAATAAGAAAATGATACGCATGGCTGGTGGCCAGATTTGGGAAGATAATTCTCTTCTTGAGTGGGAAGATGGTAAATATGATCATTGTCTGTTGAAAATAACTATTGCCCATTATATGAACAAATGTAACTGTTACAGTTAATTGTTATTGATTGCATTCTTTTATAAAATGCACCTGGCATTTATAAATTGCATGAAGTACAGTCAACTCCGGATATAGTGAACCTCTGGGGACTTGCATATTTCGTTCACTATATTCGAGGTTCACTAAATCCGAAGTGTCTTTCCCCTAACCTTAAATGACAGAAATGAATGAAAACAAGGACAAGAAAATAAAATATTTCATTTTTGTGGAATGGATTTACACTGTATAATTTATTCACAGTTGATTTGCTTAAACTATGCTGTCGACCCATGTCCACTTGCGAAAGACCACGTTCAATGTCACTTATATCAGAAGTAAACACTGAAATACTAAAACAATTGTCTTTAGAGACAATTAATATTAGGTACTCTTCACAAAACTGGCTTCATTTATACACTGACGGATCCTTGATCACCAGAGAACAAGGTGCCGGTGTAGGTGTTATGTGCTGTCTCTTCTCACTTTATAGATCTCTTGGGTATGGAACAACAAGTTTTGATGGAGAAATAATTGCAATATGTGAAAGTCTCAGGAATCTTCTATGCCACATCAATAAATTTAAGAATGCAGGTATATTGTCAGACTCCAAAGCAGCTATTCTATCAATAGTCTCTAAACACACACCTTCCTCTCAAACAGCAGAAATAACTAAAATGCTCTCTCAATTAATATCACTCAATAAAAGAATTGTATTCCAATGGATACCATCCCATTGTGGAATCCTGGGAAACGAGAATGCGGATGCATGGATAAATATATAATAGGATGCGAAACTTAATGAGTTTCCCGTAACACATACTAGAGGCGCTGTTGTAGAAATTGATCTTGCTGCCATCTATTTTTGGGAGAGCCGTTATTACATCTAGCAGCGCAACAAGTAGCGAAAAGAGTAATTACTCCATGCATTTAGCAGCGCACCTGGTGACGAAAATGTTAAACTGTGCAGAAAGTATTCCCTCCCACCCTCACTGATATTCAAAACTAACCCAATTTAAAATAAAACATTTACAGTTTTATTCCTCACAGCATATTCTACTGAAAATTCCTACTGGAGCCAACAGGAAGATAAAAGAGACGATGTGTTTTACACTACCCGATTAAAATACAACCAGACAGAGACAAAAAATAAAGCAAAAGGTTAGATAATTGGGATTGTATTCTTTGGGTATTTATTGTACAGCACAATGGAAAAGTCTGCAAGAACTACTTAGATAGTTCAATTTATTATATTACTATTACTTTACAATACATTCAACACTATTTTACAACGTCCATAAACATCACTGTTTAACATACACTGCTTACACACACACACACACACACGTATCACTTTATGTTCACTTATTAGTAAGTTTCAGTCCGCCATCTTCCTCCTCGACTCTCCCGTACAGCAATATCTCGAAAGGATAAATAGAGAACTCTCGGTAATGTACCCAACACGTAGTTCTAATATTCACCACCTACGACGTCGGGCGCTGATCACCTTATTTCAGACCACCAAATCTAGATGGTGTTGACCGCAGTTTCGCATCCTATTATATATTTATCCATGGCGGATGCTTTAGCAAAGAAGGGCAGCACTACTACTTACAGACCTGTTACTAAATCTATGTATTACTCTGTGAAAAGATTTATTAAATCTACATACTTAGACTTCAACAAACAAAATTTGATAACACAATTTCAAGGGAAAAAATGGAACTCTCTGCATCATAATCCACAGTTAATTGCCGATTTACCACGAAAATCGTCTGTAGCTGCATTTAGATTGGCAACAGGCCATGATTGTTTGTCCAAACACCTGCATAGAATTGGAATATATCAGTCCCCTAAGTGCCCATTGTGCAACTCAAACCAAGAAATGGATTCGGAACACCTCAAAATCTGTGCTTCAGTGGCTGGCCATGAAATATCTTTGAAAAATATTGGAGTGCAAGAGGTCAAACGACTTTATTGTCAAACGCCTGGCATTAGAAAACAACAACAACATGTCATTTATAATTTATAATATGTTGTTGTTGTTTTATAATGCCAGGCGTTTGACAATAAAGTCATTTGACCTCTTGCACTCCAATATTTTTCAAAGATTCATTTATAATATGCGCCTGATCTCCCAAAGAAAACACTTTACGCTTAGACATTTTTATACATTACATTCACTGTTGGAACGCTAGAAACAGACTGCTCAGGTAGAAATGACAAACGCTGTTATGGTGTGACTGCGTACTCAGCCTTGGAATTTCCTGGGTCACTTAATGGAAACTGGGAGGAGTTGATGGAGTTTGAAAACCATCGAAATCTTACCTCCATTTATGCTCTGGACATAATGTCCTTCCCCTTTTAATAAAAGAAGGCAATTTCATTTTCCGTTGTTTCGATGCTATCCGTCATAATAGGAATATTTCTGATTACAAAAGGCAACCCTTTGACGATGGAGGATTAGAAATGACAGTAGAGTAGAGTGCCTTGGAACAGAATGTCAACCTTCGACTATGGAGTGAGGCAAGGTCGTCACACGTTGCCTGGATTTACAGTACAGCTCATTGTCTATGAATCACTAATCCTACCTTTGTCCTTTGACTAAAAGAGTAAGCAACTTAGAATGCTGTTCTCAACACATCCTTTCAATTTTATACAGGAAGGTCTGACTTCAAATAAGAATTTGTGAGGGTACAAGGTTCACTATAACCGAAACGAGGGTTCACTATAAACATAAATATTAATGTACTTTTTAATGTATGCGGGTCGGGACCAATGATTTAGGTTCACTATAGCAGAATGTTCACTATATCCAGAGTTGACTGTAAATAGTTTTCATTTTGAATTTCTTCGAATAAGATAATCTGTTTTTACCAAATAAAATAAGCAATTGAAAATCCAATCTACACCTCTTCTTCACAATGCACCATTGTTTCCTCTCTTTTAAATCACTTTTATTATACTTCATCATATGTTAATATTCTTCAGAAGGTTTCTCCATATATCAGCTGCTTTTAACTATTCCATCTCCTTCTTCATTCCCAGAACTACCTACACGTACTTTGTAAATGGTAGGCCTATGTTAGTTGCAATCCTTGAGAGGCCACAATGTATCTGCCATTTACAGTATTATCCACTTTTTAATCATTTAGCTCATTATTGTTTCATACCATCTTTTTAACTGTCTTTCCATATTTGTACGTTTGGATTGAAATTTCATAATAATTATTTCTTTTGGAATCCTGTTAGTCTTATTCTTCTATACCTTATCGAAGTTTTGCTGCAATTACCTATAAGTTTTGTGATTGGTCTAACTTTTCATTTATTTATAGTTTCTTCATTTCTCTTATGGTCTGAAAGCATAAAACTAGCAGTTGTCATGAACTTCATTTCTGGTGATTAATATTTTTTAACCAGCCTTAATTACCCACACCTCAATTCCCCTATCTATGTGCAATGTAATCTATACTAATAATAAATCTGTATGCGACATTTTTCTGGTAATTTTCGATTTTCCAAAAATAATTGGTCCTAACATATATAATTAACCGTCCTGAAACCGAAAATCGCTTTTTTGAAATTTTTGTTTGTATGTCTGTCTGGATGTTTGTTACCTTTTCACGCGATAATGGCTGAACCGATTTATATGAAAATTGGAATATAAATTAAGTTCGTTGTAACTTAGGATTTAGGCTATATGGCATTCAAAATATTTTATTTAAAAGGGGGGTTATAAGAGGGCTTGAATTACATAAATCGAAATATCTCCCTTATTATTAATTTTCACGAAAAATATTACATAACAAAAGTTTCTTTAAAAATAATTTCCGTTAAGTTTTATTCTATACAAAATTTTGATAGGACTGATATTTAATGAGATAAATGAGTTTCAAAATTACAATAACAACGCTATCTAAGGCGGTGTAATGAAATAAAAAAACAAATGACTTCGTCTGTAAGGGGCCTTGGACAACAACAATCGAAAGGTATGAAACATAGCCTACAGAGAATGTTTCTGTGTTTGTATGAAGTAATATCGGAAGCTAAATTAACCGATTTGTATAATTAATTATTAATTCACCATTGGAAAGTGTAGTTTCTCTAGATGGACATAATGCTATAATGTTATTACAGTAACTTCTGAATCAAGGACAGGTAAGATTAAAATAGCTTCTTATGCACAGAAAACTTGATAGGCTATTCTGTACATTCGTTTCCTGTATTTCCTAAAATAATTTTTATGACCAAATGAGTGGTCTCTGGATCAAAATGATCGCATTTTAATTTTTTTAATACAATTTAAATTAAGTAACATAATAAACGATTTATTCTTCTATCAAACACGAATGTTCCCTGGATCAAATGTCCTATTTTAATTATGTAATTACATTATATTTATTTCTAACGGGTGCAGCGGAGCGCACGGGTATGGCTAGTATTTATATAAGAAATTAAATATTTAAAGCTGTTCAGCATCTTTCTATGTTAATATAGTTTAGTAGATTAGTTTCCGATTTCATTAATGTCTTGGGTATTATTCCTTACAGATGATTTCCGAATTTTTTGTGGTGATTTGGGTAATGACGTTACGGATGAAATTCTCACCAGAGCCTTCAGTAAATACCAGTCTTTCATGAAGGCTAAAGTTGTGCGTGATAAGAGATCAAACAAAACTAAAGGTTTTGGTTTCGTGAGCTTCAAGGATCCACAAGATTTCATCAAGGCAATGAAAGAGATGAATGGTAAGTACATGTTCCATGTTTTTTAAGACTAATATAATACAGGAGGCAAGACCTGTCCTGTGACCTTATCATGTGCCATGGCTATATCACCAGTGGGAATGGAGGGGGAAGATAGGTTTTAGTCTGAGATGAACTTCCATGTCGGTAGATTCGTATAATATTAACCATCATGAAAGAAACTCCCTTTGTGATTTATTTTATTGTTTTATTGGGTTATTTTACAACGCTGTATCAACATCTAGGTTATTTAGCGTCTGAATGATATGAAGGTGATAATGCCGGTGAAATGATTCCGGGGTCCAACACCGAAAGTTACCCAGCATTTGCTCGTATTGGATTGAGGGAAAACCCCGGAAAAAACCTCAACCAGATAACTTGCCCCGACCGGGAATCGAACCCGGGCTACCTGGTTTCGCGGCCAGACGCGCTGACCATTACTCCACAGGTGTGGACTCCCTTTGTGATAGCTCACGCTTTCCCTTCTCACACAGCTCACATGCCAGGTCTCGCCTCCTCACCTGTATATAGTAGAGATGTTTTAGCTTAAGTTTGAAGTATGTGGGCATTATATTATTATATGATGACTATATTTCGAGGACGATGAAGTTGAGATGACGATGTATAAACATGCAATATATAATTTCTTATTTGTATATTAAAGCAGGCATATAATTATAGTGGATTGTATGGGATAGGTATGGGAAAAAGGAGAAAATAATATAAGAAATGTATGGCGTAATGTGAAGATGCGTTTAATTGATATCGAGAGGGAAGAGATTGAGCTCCAATGTTCGGAAAAATTCTCACTACATTTACAATCAAATCTCATGCTTAACTGGGGGAGGTATGACTACATAAATTCTTTTATCAAAAACAATAGAGCAGGTTTGGCGTGGCTAAGAGTATGGAAGGATAATAAAATTTTCAACGAGGAAGGAGAGCGCCTTTGTTCACTGTGCGGGGAAAAGGACTCCTGGAGACACATTTTATTCCAGTGTGTCGAAACATATCCAGAGAAAATATCTACCACCCTCTATGCTAAGTCAGAATAGGAGTTTGCTTGCATGTCTTGACCTCATGGGGAATAGAGAATGCGAACAAAAGACTGGATTGTTCCTCTTGAAGGCGAGATGGATTAGAACTTCAGCTGTTGAAGTTTATGATGCGAACTGACGTTATCAAAACCAAAGCAGCTTACAAAAACGTTTCTCAAATGTATTTCTCATTCAAGTTCTTGTGGCGCTTGAAATAGGCATTCGAACAATTGGTTACCAACTTGAAGAGATGGCAGTGCACAACTTCTAATTACTAAATTGTGCACGAATATGCCTGGGTTAAATCCCAAATCTCTTCACAGTGCATATGAAGAGAAGGCATATGTCACTGGGGCAAATCGTAAAACAGCAAACGCTAAGCTCCGCCCACGACCCCTTTCCACTTTTCCCCTACAAGCTCCCAACACACTCCAGCGGGAAAGAGTGGAAATAGGGGTTTAGGGTGGGGTTGACATCTAGCGGAGGAAAGTGGAACAAAAAGAATGAATGCGACATCTACGAAGCAAAACAGGAACTTCGTCCTGCCACCCTCTGTCCCTCTCTCTCCAGCCTCTCCTTCTTTGTTCCTTGCTTCATGTCTCTCTCTTTTTTTTTTTTTCTTATGACTTCGCAGTGGGTAGGATTCGATCCGGGTATTTTCCTAACGAAACGCTCACACACTTTTTGGTCACGCTTTAGACCTCTTGGCTACCGAGGCTAGTTGGTGGTAGAAGGGAAAATGAATCTATTTATGTTCAAGGGAACTGCCGTAACGTATTGCAGAAATACGATTGGTGCAAGGATTCATAGCGGGAGACAATGATGGAATGGCGCGGGGGACAATGACCGAATAGCGTGGGTAGAAAGTGGCGGGCTGGTGAATTTAGCTTGGTAGGGGTTGACTGCGGGGGTGGCATAAGTGCTAACGCGCGCTGGTAAAGCTTCATTGTGTCCGTGTCATTGAAGGCGGATACTATAAGGTACTGTGAGGAGCATGGATTATAGCAGACGAGGCTCTGGTGACTATTTTGTTACTTCGAGGACAGTGCAAAGTTAATAGGTTAGTGTTGTTTTATGAAAAACCCACATTACATGTGGCTGTTGTCTAATGCGCCCTAATTTGCTTGTGATGTGTTGTTGTGTAATGCATAATTTGATTGTGTTGTGTATTAGTACGCGTTAGTTCAAGGAAAAAAGTATTGTGTTGTAAAATATGAAATACGTGCGAGGCGGTAGACAGTGATCCACAGAAGCGGGACAGATAGTAGAGAGAGAGAGCAGGCGAGCGAGGTGCCGAGCGGCGAGGGTAGGGATAACTTCCCCTACTGGCGTTCGCTGTTTCACGATTTATCCTGTCACTGTTTATAGTGATTGGTCCGTTAGATGGGGATGTTAAGCCTGGCTGTCCCCTTGGCACTATTCGACAGGAGTAGGCTATGTACTGGCACCGGGTTTCACCTTCTCCCTTCCTTACCATCATCATCCTCCTCACCCATTCCCTACACTTACACATACTCTCACCCTAATACACGAAATTACTCTTCACAGATACTCATAATGCATAATGTGGCCCAACTTGAAAATGGGTCACAGTCCTGCCACCTATCCGCAGTATGTGGAACCCGAATCACGCAAGTGAAGTGAATAGGCATTAGACCACACATATTATACAGAGTGTAAATGATATAAACTGCTAAAAAATAATGGTAATAGAGCATAAATTACTGAACAAAAAAGTATAATAAATTTTTCGTTAACTATTGTGATTTCCCTAGAAAAATGTTATATGTGACTCAAACGTTTTTGGAAATGGTAGTAGATCACCACTATTTACTTTGGTCCACCACGTACATTGCAACTGTGGTGATATCCTTGTTTACAAATCATGGTACTCTGTTGTGATGGTGTTAGCATGTGTTGAACTGAAGATCATTGGCAATGACATTCATATTTACTCGAACAGTAAATATTAGACTGCTATCACTTATAAAAACAACATGATATTTTAGGAATTAAAAACGATAATAGAAGAAAAGACAAAATTTCACTACACATGATGTTTAGTAGACCAAGATGTACAGTCTATATAATTTTGGCAGCTTATATCGTTTACACCATACATGGGCACAATTTTCGGTTACGTGAGACACTCGATTTGAAATAGTTTGTTTACTAGGAGAGGAGACTGCAGAGTAGGATGGGAAATATAAACTGCTGTGACCTGCGTCACCTCATCGTAATCACTAAGGCGGTCAGTGGCGAATTATTAGGAAAGCGCTTGGTTAACGTGAGAGACTTGAAAACTTTTATTCAATTTGGAAAATTAATTCGGCAGCTTTAATCATAAACCTCTTTACTATTTCTCCATGATTGAATTGATTTAAATCACAGGCGAGAAATTGCGTAACTAGCCAATAATATTCCATCACGTTGTCTACGTTTATTTTCTTGAATATTCTGGCATTTCTCAAGATTACTTAATAGATTTGCATGTTCTCGACCTAAAATAATTTCAGAAAATCATATTTCGTTTTCTACGCACATTTGATATTTTTTTATAAATTTCTTTTGGAAATAATACGTACAAACAACTTCCTCGTACCTTTTAATGCATCGTGTTTAAGGTATAATGTTGTATTTAGTATACTATGCAAATGTTAAGATCATAAATTTTCTTTGGAATAGTACGAAAAATAACATTTAATTTGTCTTACCTTCTAATTCAGCATGTTCTTTATGACATAAGGAGTAATGTCGTTGTATAGTAAATTTATTAATGCCTAATAGGATTGTCGAGCATAACATACATCGTATGTTCTCCCCTTCTAAACAGCAAAAAAACTATTCCTCCCATTTCTCATGAAATAATCGTTTTCTAACGCATACACACTACTTTGATAATGCCATTATGCCACCACTGATATTGGTTATGAAACTGATATAGAACCTGCCCATGCCTAGGAGCTACGTGAGGGAGGAAAGGGGTCTGTGAAGATGATGTCACTCAGAGCGATAAGCTCTGTGAAGGTCAGTGAGGCACAAATTCTCAATTGAGGCATGATGCCCAAGTATGGTTTACACCCTGTTATAATATATACTGACGTCTGATTGAGGTTATGGCTGATACATACAGTATATTCTCACTTTATTAGGCAGTACATCTTACGTGACGATATGTGTCAGAGGAAGAAAAATTGTTGCATACATCTCGAGTCTGATTAGTGAATTATGTTACTAGTCAGCAATGTGTGCATTGGAGGAGGAAAGGAAGATATACTACATTTTCTATGTCTAAAAACTGACTACTGTCGGCTGGGTTTATCTTTTCAATTGGTGTATTTGCAACATATTGAGTTTTCATGACCATTTGTCGGCCTTGGTAGAGTAGTTGGTATAGCGCTGGCCTTCTGTGCACGAAGTTGCGGATTCGATCCTGGCCCAGGTCGATGGCATTTAAGTGTGTTTAAATGTGACAGGCTCATTTCAGTAGATTTACTGGCATGTAAAAGAACTCCTGCAGGACAAAATTCCGGCACACTGGCGATGCTGATATAACCTCTGCAGTTGCGAGTGTCGTTAAATAAACCATAATTTAAATTTTTCATGACCATTTTCATTTTATTTCCTAGTGATGAAATTGGAAGGTGAAGACCATATTCATTGCCTTGGTAATCTAAATTTAGATTTAAAGCTATTGGTAGGATGAATGCAATTAAAGCTGATTTGACTTGCTCAATACCATCTTTTAGTGTATTCAAGCTGAAGTATGAAACAAAAACATTACATTGTTCTGCTATTCTTTGTGCATCATTCATTGAGAGTCAATAAGTTTTACCTAACCTCAGCAAAATTGTGTGGTTTTGAGTTTAAAAGTTTCTGAATTTGTTTAAATTTTGTTATTCTTTTCAATTTCTCTTGTATGAAACTAAATATCTGCCCATAGTCCTTCTGATGAATTTGATAGTTTCTTACATGCTTTCGTTGCACATAAATTTGTGACATATGCATTTGGTGATATAATATTTATTTAATGATTTAAGAAAGCCTAATAAGTTTGCAAGAGGCGCCTTCAGCTTGTTTAACAATTCTTTAGGCCTAGTATCTTCAAAGCTGAACTTGTTGCGGCATTAACATCAGTGATATTTAAAAAAGAATTCACTGATTTTGTGAAATCATCATAGTAACGATTCACTACTGCTAGAGATTTATTTGCTGTAATGTCAGTTGACTCCACAGTAAATAATATAATTAAAGAAAAATGAGTATTTTGAAGGGTTTTTAATTGAGTAAATCTACAGCCAAAGCATTTATATAAAGTAGTTCACATTTAGTGCATCCACACTATATTCTTAGCATTTTCACTATTAGGTACAACTGTTTTCAATAGAGTTGGGAGAGTATCATAAGCCTCAAAGACAGACTGTGTTCTGCAACATCAAATTCTAATAATCTTAATTCTGCCTTTTTAATTTGTTTAACACTGACTGGTACAGTATTTGAATTGAATTTAAACATTGGCATTATACCGGGTGTGCTTCTTTTAGAGTCCACCTTCTGCTTGTGTTTTGAAGTGTTTGCATGACGAATCACTAGACTTTTGCTAACCATTAATGCTTATATCACAAAATGTATATTAAGCAGAGTATTCTTAACTTTTACAAGAACTGATCCAGAGTTTAAAGATGTGATCTTCCAAACTTTCTTCTTTACATTTTTGCTTAAAGTGGTTCTTAAAGTGTGTGAGTTCGAGGATCCCTTTCATATGATGTGCATTTTGCCAGACCCCTTAACATATTAATTTTATACTTTTACTTAGTATAAATTAAGAAAATATTTTTATGTGTATGACCTATTTATTTATCACTTTACAAAATAATTTTATTATAACTCAAATTTAGTTTGTAAACTTTGCAAAATTATCTTTTAATAATAAATTTTTACTTTTTTTTAAACAGAATATTTAATGATGAGAATCCTCCACCAGAAAGTTGGCAAAGAGCAATAGTGATTCCGGTACACAAAAAAGGTGTTATAAGCAACTGTGATAACTTTAGAGGAATAAGCCTTCTCAATTCTGGCTACAAATTTATACCAAATTATTAAAAATTAAATTGAACCAATTTTATAACACTACACTGGATGAAGCACAAAATGGATTCTGAAAATGCAGATCACGCGCAGATGGATATTTTACACTGAAGCTTTAGATCAAAAAACATAGAGAATTTAATATTGAAACCCATCTGGCATTTATTGATATGAAGAAAGCCTTCGACAGAGTAGATAGAAACAAATTATTGAATATTTTAGCACATGATGGTATTCCAAATCAATTAATAACAGCTATTTACAATATTTATAATAATAATAATAATAATAATAATAATAATAATAATAATAATAATAATAATAATAATAATCATATACAGGTTAGGATTGAAAACAAATATTCAGAATGGAAACGAATAAATCAAGGAGTGAGACAGGGTTGTAGTTTATCTCCTCTATTATTTATAATAGGCGGCCGAGTAGCTCAGTTGGTAGAGCAGCTGGCACGGACTGGAAGGTCCGGGGTTCGATCCCAAGTGGTGACAGGATTTTTTTCTCGTTGCCAAACTTTCAGAACAGCCCCGAGGTTCACTCAGCCTCCTATAAAATTGAGTACCGGGTCTTTCCCAGGGGTAAAAGGCGGTCAGAGCGTGGTGCCGACCACACCACCTCATTCTAGTGCCGAGGTCATGGAAAGCATGGAGCTCTACCTCCACGCCCCCCAAGTGCTTTCATGGGATGTTACGGGGATGCCTTTACTTTTTTTTATTATTTATAATATACTTGAATCACATTATTAAGGAATAGAGATTGAAACCACATGGAAGTATACCGATAAGTCATTTGTCCCAAATAGATACCTTATTATTTGCTGATGATATTGTGTTTATGGCAACTTCAGAAGATAATTTACGTTTGATTTACAACTTTAATAAAATGGCAGAAAGTTTCAATATGGAAATTTCAACTGACGAATCTAAAGTGATGGCTTTTGTAGGAAAGGAACCAGTCCGTAGCAAAATTTGCATCAATAATAAGATCGAACAATTAAAAAATTTTAGTTATCTCGGTTACCAAATTTCATATGAAGAAAAAAAAGATTTGAATGAGAAAATTATTAAATTCAACTGAGCAATGGGGATAATTAATCAGATATTCAAACCAATCTTAGTACAAAAACACACGCCCACCAGAATTTATAAAACATTGGCCAGACCCGTACTCTGTTTTGGTAGTGAAGCTTGGACGATTCGTAATATTGATTCACAAAGATTAACAGCGGCAGAAATGAGATTTATGCGTCGTACAACGGGATACACGAGAATGGATCACATTAGAAATTTTGACATTATGAAAGAACTGCAGATTGAACCGATTACGGAATACCTACAGAAATACAGACAAAACTGGAGATCACATGTCACCAGTATGCCTCGTTCTAGAATTCCACGCCAAATTTTAAATTATCATCCTGTGGGCAAGAGATCCTTGGGCAGACTGTTCAAATGTTGGCAAGAGACTGTAACGGGCCACTAGGCCCAATACATGCAGTCTATCGATTAATCAATTAAATTCAAATAGTTAATCAATTAAATATTTTGATCGATCAACAGCACTAATTATTATTATTATTATTATTATTATTATTATTATTATTATTATTATTATGGCTCTCAACGCTTGGTCGCACTGAGTTGCGTGTCTTGCATCTTGATCATCCATTAGCAGGCTTAAGATAAGACTAGTAATTCCTAAGTTATTGATTGTTGTCAGCTTGCCGGTGATGATAATACATCAATATTACTTTCTTTGCTTACTTTATAAAGTATAGCCTTCTCGTATAAAGCAATTATACTTTGTGAGGGGGATAGAAGTTACCCTGGCAGGGATATTAATATGAATTTATGAGAGGGGAATAATTTTCCAACGGGGGGGGGGGAATCTCCCCCATCGCCCCCGTTAATTCGCACCCTGCTATTACGATTGATATGGCTGTATATATATATATATACACACATATAACTGAAAAATTACTAACAGTATTAGTATAGACATCTAGGGAAGACTAGAGGTACTAAATATGAAGTTGTCTGAACTGTTTGTTACAAGTGCTGATAAATTTATATTTCATTTTCTGAGAACTCTTGGAAATTAATTACTGGTAATATTATGGATTTTGATACCAAATGATAAAACTAATGAGCTCATATTTAAGAAATAGACCTCAGTATGTTAAATATTATCAGTAAGTTATATATTTACATTGTTAATTTCGGAGTACCTCAAGATTCAAATTTTGGCCCAGTATTATTTCTCATTCATGCTGTATTAACGATTTGTCTAACAAGACAATTAAATCTACTTTATGCTGATGAACCTAAGATTTTTAAATTAGTAAAAAATATTTATGATTTAGAATTTCTACAGTTTGATATTAACAATGTTTATCAATGAATTTTAAACAATGGATTATTTTAATATTAAACAATGTTGTTACGTGGCTTATGCAAGGAGTACATCTTATTCAAGAGCTAGTTACACAATGATTGATGAACCATTAGAACGAATATGTGTAAAAGATTTAGTTGTAACTATTAAATTGATAGTATTAATCATAGTTTGACTTTTAATAATCACGTATTTAATATAACAAATAATGCTGCCATAAAACTGTGATTTATTATTAGGAACTCAAAAAATATACATTTCGACTTTGATACTTCCCTACAAATCGCACCCTTGTGGAAGGTTTTCTCAGAGCACTTCTATTTTTCCTGCAGTCATTCCGTTATTTCTCCATTAATCTATACTAATAATAAATCTGTAGCCGAAATTTTTCTGGTAATTTTCGATTTTCCAAAAATAATTGGTCCTAACCAAGCCCCTACAGTCTCGGCTGCGCGAAACGAGGAAACCGGGGCAAATTGAACGCTGCGCTTGCCGCCATATTGTTGGAGAGCAGACGCATAATAGCAATACGTAAATCACGCAAATTAACGCTGTGATGATCTAAAATTGACAGATTATGGCCATTTTCGACATTTAACGTAAAATTAGGACGAAATAAACATATTCAAAGTTTCATTGATATGCGTTAGAACATTAAAGAAAAGAAAATACGTACGCAGCAATTTATAGAAAACATACTCATACATCCATAATTAGGCCTACACAATACACATTATAGCTTGTATAATTTTACGATAATCAGCAAATTGTTAGGTTTCAGAGAATCTACAATTATATTAACATACATTACTCTTAGATCACAAGACAAATATATGCACCTTGATTACACAAGTTCTTATTATAATCAAATTCTTAAGTGAAATAAATATGTGATAATCAGTATAGACTTGTTAAGTTTTAAAGAATCGAAAATTATATTACCGATACTTCTAGACCACAGGACATAGGTAATCTGGCAAAATATAATGTGCGAAGGTAGCCAAATTACATTGAATTCATTCTTCAATTGATCTGTATAGCGCTAAATGCGCTGATCGATCAATAAATCATTTTAAAAAATCTTCAATTAATAAAGGGAATGCTATCAATTATAAAAAGTATCGGTACCTAATACATTGCAAACAATAGGTAATTTGAAGACCTAAAAACTAAACAATCACTTTATGCAAGATAAAAAAACCACATTTTTTATGTGTGGATTTTTTACATTTTGTATTTTTATTTTAAACAAATAAAATAGATATATTATCATTGCTTGTGGAGTGATGGTACATAATTTTTATGCACATATATTATGTAATATCAATAAGATGCCATTCCTTGCTTTTGTTAATAAAATATATGTCCGGCAAAATGTAAAAGAGTTATTTATAGGTGAACTCTGTATCATAAGTTCACAAAGAAGGCTTAGCTATTATAGCTATTTGCTTATTTATGTATTTATTATCTGTATATTTATTTATCCATATATGGATCTTATGGATCTTGAATGAAAGTTTATAATCTTGCAGATACATTCATTTACATAATAAAAACAAAAATTTATCTTTCCACTATTGTTTTAACATATGATGTGTAAGTCTAAATAATTCACTCAGTATGATTTCTCTACAGTCTGATAAGTATTCTTTATTGTCGTAAACTACTGATTGATTTTAATTATATTAATATTGTAACAACAGAGATAATATTATGTCGTACCTTTTGCAAATGGCTTGGAAAATGATACAGGGATGGTATTATCGCCACGCTCTCATGGTTAACATTCGGCAGGTCTTTGAGCGGCCTCATGCACCAACATTCGGCAGGTCTTTCAAATTTAATTGTATTATTGTTTTCAATTTCTTCCATTATTAAATGACACTTACTTGTCTAATCCACGTGGACTAAAACCGAGGTTGCAATGTCTTGTGCTGAGGACGAACATTAAGGTATGTGATTAAAAATTATTATTAAAGAGTTATTATTAAGAGTTAAGAAAGCCAACATAACAAACTAGTGCTTATTCTTATCGTGGAAGTAGACGTGACAACGTGACGCTTAGAGTGAAACCTACAGAGCAACAATCGGGCGGCAAAATTATGTTTTAAAAGCACACCGCACGTTATTGTATGATCCCGACATGTTAAGCATGAGTCCGCGGCGATAATATATCATCTTTCAAAATTCTATTGCCATTACTTTCACACTGTTCACTAAAAACACCCGAGACAAAACAAAGGTCAAGTATGACAATCGTGTTTACCGCTCTATTTCTACCAGTAGCATGGCGGCGTAAACATGCGCAGACTGGTTTCAATTTTGGACAGCACACCAGCGCTCTGTGTGAGTCTAGTATACTATTATAACGTCTTTGGTCCTAACACATATAATTAATCACCCTGAAACCGAAAATCGCTTTTTTGAAATTTTTGTTTGTATGTCTGTCTGTCTGGATGTTTGTTACCTTTTCACGCGATAATTGCTGAACGGATTTCGATGAAAATTGGAACATAAATTAAGTTCGCTGTAACTTAGATTTTAGGCTATATGGCATTCAAAATACTTTATTTAAAAGGGGGATTATAAGGGGGCCTGAATTAAATAAACCGAAATATCTCGCTTATTATTGATTTTTGTAAAAAATGTTACATAACAAAAGTTTCTTTAAAAATGATTTCCGATTTTTTTATCCCAGGCAAAATTTTGATAGGACTGATATTTAAGTCTGTCTGTCTGGATGTTTGTTACCTTTTCACGCGATAATGGCTGAACGGATTTCGATGAAAACTGGAATATAAATTAAGTTCGTTGTAACTTAGATTTCAGGCTATATAGCATTCAAAATACTTTATTTAAAAGGGGGGTTATAAGGAGGCCTGAATTAAATAAACCGAAATATCTCGCTTATTATTGATTTTTGTGAAACACATTACATAACAAAAGTTTTTTTAAAAATGATTTCCGATAAGTTTTATCCCAAGCAAAATTTTGATAGGACTGATATTTAAGGATATACAAGAGTTTTAAAATAACAATACAATACATTTCCACCGCCGCCTCAGATTATAGTGTCGTTGTTCCGTAACTTATATGTGCAAAATATTAAATTTTTTAGTAGGAAGAAAAACAAATTTATTCATTCTATGGCAGTAGTGCATAGGAGATCGTGAATTCTTACATTTTCGAAAGAAAGAAATATAATTAAGTTATATATAGTAGATTGTATTATTTGCTGCATCACTATTTAAGTTATTTAATAGAGCAAAAATCTTAAAATCGATATATGACATAGGAGTTATTGCAGGAACGACGACGATGGTTACAATGAAATCAAAACAAATGACTTCGTCTATTTAAGGCGGCCTTGACGTTCTATCAATATTAATATACAGAGAATATTTTGTGTGTTTGTATGAAGTAAACTCAGAAGCTAATTAACCTTCACTATTTGAAATTTGTAGTTTCTCTAGATGGATGTAATGCTACAAATGAGGAGTGAGGTAAGATGAAAAGAAATCTGTACGCACAGAAAACTTGATATTCTGCGAAATATTGTATAACTTGATTATTGCAACTTTATTTGGTCCACATAAAATACTCTAATTTTATACACTCATTTTACCATAGAGATCACTGGAACTGAGGTATTTTAAAAGGTGTCATGAAATGGCGTTCCTGCGCTCATAATTTACCCATATTCTTAAAATAATATTTATGTAGGGTACCTCATTTTTTTTATTTGCATAAACAATGATATACAACCGAGTGAGTTGGCTCAGGCGGTAGCATTTGAGACACGCATTCGGGGATCCCGGGTTCAAACCCTGTGGCCGACCAATCTGACTGAGGTTTTTCATGATTTCCCTTAGTCATAAAGGCAAATGCTGGATTGGAAAGATACATGCCATTATACACCGTGTTCCGCTTATAAGTATAATAAAAGAAATAGTTATAATTTCATAACAATGCATGCAAATGGGTTAAGATTGGTACCATTGTAAAGAGGAAATTGGGAAGTTTTAATCCATTGTTGTTACTTATTTTTAGAAGACTCACGCATGCGCAGATCATTAAATAAGAGAATTCGTATCGTATCTTTAGTCAGTCAGCATGTGGACGCCACAGCAGAAAGCCTTTTGTGTGCTGTCATTAGCAGAACATAGATCCATAATTCGTGTACAGCGCTTCAGATGATTATGCCGAATGATAAACTGGAACGAAAACGCTTTGCAGAAACAATGTTGGATAAAGTGGACGATGACGACACATTTCTAACTCGAGTCTGTTTCTCAGATGAGGCAACCTTCCACGTCAGTGGAAAAGTAAACCGACACAATTGTCGCATCTGGGGGTCGGAAAATCCAAGTGTCGTAATTGAACACCAACGGGATTCCCCTAAATGGAATGTTTGGTGTGGGATCATGCGTGACAGAATCATTGGTCCCTATTTCTTTGCTGAAAAGACAGTCACTGCAAACACGTACCTGGATATGTTGCAACTGTATGCTGTGCCACAACTCCCAGATGGAGCAATTTTCCAGCAAGATGGGGCTCCACCACACTTTGCCAACATGGTTCGCACATTCTTAGACGAACAATTCCCTGCAAGATGGATCGGAAGAGGATCACCGTACATCACATGGCCTGCCAGATCACCAGATCTAACACCACCTGATTTTTTCCTGTGGGGGTTTGTTAAGGACCAGGTCTACAGGACGCCAGTACGTGATTTGGCAGACTTACATGAAAGAATTTATGCTGCTGTCAACAATGTTACACCACAGATGCTTCATAACACTTGGGTCGAGGTTGAATACCGGTTGGATATTTCCCGTGCCACCAATGGAAGCCATGTTGAGGTTTATGGAACATAAGGTAACAAAAATTCCCAGTTTTCATTCTTTGTAGCAGTTGGTTTCAACTACATACTTGTATTAATTCAGAAGTTATAGCTATTTCTTTTGTTATACTTATAAGCGGAACACCGTGTACATCACCGCCTCAATTACCAATACCAAAAACATTAATCAAAGTCTATAATCAATTACATGAACACAAGCCATCTACAACACACAATAGAAACAGGAACTCAACAAGAGTAAAAACGGCCTACTGATATACCCACACATTCTAAACACGCAACATGACCACAGATGTTAAGGCGTGAATAAAATAAACTTAACAAAAGAAAAAAAAAATGCACAATAAGGTTAACATAAAAATAATCTTCGTACACAACCAACTCTATTCATCAAGTAATTAATTCATTCATTTGGAGTGATTTATTAAAGGATGCATTCAAGACTAATTTAGAAAAATGTTAAACGAATTATCTTTGCACCAAATGAGTGGTCTCTGGACCAAAATGATAGCATTTTAATTATTTAAATACAATTTAAATTAAGTAGCATATTAAACGATTTATTCTTCTATCAAACACAAATGTTCCCTGGACCCAATGTTCTATTTTAATTATGTAATTACTTTATACACCGTGTTCCGCTTATAAGTATAATAAAAGAAATAGTTATAATTTCATAACAATGCATGCAAATGGGTTAAGATTGGTACCATTGTAAAGAGGAAATTGGGAAGTTTTAATCCATTGTTGTTACTTATTTTTAGAAGACTCACGCATGCGCAGATCATTAAATAAGAGAATTCGTATCGTATCTTTAGTCAGTCAGCATGTGGACGCCACAGCAGAAAGCCTTTTGTGTGCTGTCATTAGCAGAACATAGATCCATAATTCGCGTACAGCGCTTGTTTCGCCGTCAGTACAATCTTAGACCGAGGGAAGCTGTACCGACGTACGTCTCAATAATGAAATGGGATAGGCAGCTCAGAGAAACAGGAAGTTTGTTGTCTAATGCAGGTAAACATTCCAAGCGTAAAGTGTCTGACGAAAATGTCGAACGCATTCGCGAGGCATTTCAGAGAAGCCCGCGGAAATCCATTCGACAGGCTAGTGTGCAGTTGAACATCCCACCAACAACAGTGCATACAGTGCTCCATAAAAGATTGCGTTTGCGAGCGTACAAGCTGCAACTTCATCAGATGATTACGCCGAATGATAAACTGGAACGAAAACGCTTTGCAGAAACAATGTTGGATAAAGTGGACGATGACGACACATTTCTAACTCGAGTCTGTTTCTCAGATGAGGCAACCTTCCACGTCAGTGGAAAAGTAAACCGACACAATTGTCGCATCTGGGGGTCGGAAAATCCAAGTGTCGTAATTGAACACCAACGGGATTCCCCTAAATGGAATGTTTGGTGTGGGATCATGCGTGACAGAATCATTGGTCCCTATTTCTTTGCTGAAAAGACAGTCACTGCAAACACGTACCTGGATATGTTGCAACTGTATGCTGTGCCACAACTCCCAGATGGAGCAATTTTCCAGCAAGATGGGGCTCCACCACACTTTGCCAACATGGTTCGCACATTCTTAGACGAACAATTCCCTGCAAGATGGATCGGAAGAGGATCACCGTACATCACATGGCCTGCCAGATCACCAGATCTAACACCACCTGATTTTTTCCTGTGGGGGTTTGTTAAGGACCAGGTCTACAGGACGCCAGTACGTGATTTGGCAGACTTACAAGAAAGAATTTATGCTGCTGTCAACAATGTTACACCACAGATGCTTCATAACACTTGGGTCGAGGTTGAATACCGGTTGGATATTTCCTGTGCCACCAATGGAAGCCATGTTGAGGTTTATGGAACATAAGGTAACAAAAATTCCCAGTTTTCATTCTTTGTAGCAGTTGGTTTCAACTATATACTTGTATTAATTCAGAAGTTATAGCTATTTCTTTTGTTATACTTATAAGCGGAACACGGTGTATTTATTTCTAATAAGTGCAGCGGAGCTCACGGGTACAGCTAGTAATAATAATAATAATAATAATAATAATAATAATAATAATAATAATAATACTTATGAGTTCTAGAGAACCCAGAGGTTCATTGCCGTCCTCACATAAGCCCACCATCTGTCCCTATCTAAGCAAGATTAATCTAGTCTCTACCATCATATCCCACCTCCCTCAAATCCATTTCAATGTTGTCCACCCATCTACATCTCGATCTCCCCAAAGGTCTTTTTCCCTCCGGCTTCCCAACTAACACTCTATATGCATTTCTGGATTCACCCAAACGTGCTACATGCCCTGTCCATCTAAAACATCTGGATTTAATGTTCCTAATTATTATCGCCGCGGCCTCTTACTTAACATGTCGGCATCATACAATAATGTGCGGTGTGCTTTAAAACATCATTTTGCCGACCGATTGTTGCTCTGTAGGTTTCACCACAGTCTACTATATACAGTCGCGAAGCTCAATATGTAGTAAGAATGCAAACATGGGTAGTTGCCCACCACTAGGATCGCTACTATCGCCTCATCATCGCAGATCTCTCTCCTAGCAGACGACAAAATATGTTACACTTTCGTTGTCGTGTTCTTTTGGAAAAATTAACACCTTCCTTCCAGTATTGAAATATTAAATGCATAAAGTTAATTTATTATTTTAATGAAGTATATTAAATTCCACCATAAACTCGAAGATACCTGCAAGAAATAAGTTAATATAATTTTTGTTTGTACAAAACGAACCGAAATTTACTATAATAGCTTCACTCATTCAAGATTATAGCGATAATTAACTATGAAACCAATAAATATTAATTTGCATTTCCTTTTACAACAATAATAATGGAAATATGAATTAATGGAGTAACTTACGTGTACCGGTACTTGTAGTGTAGGCTTACGTAGTTAACAAAGTGGCATGAGGTTAAGCAATAATAATCACACCAGAATTGGAAATAAAACGTGCTCAATAAATTTTATTGTAACAGACTTTTTCTACGTCTCTAGTAAAGCAATAAATAAAAATAACAACAAAATTAACAGCTATAATTAAAAACATATCCTTCGGAAAAAAAAAGTAGGCCTAAGCAATAATAATCCCACCAGAAATGAAAATAAAACGTGCTCAATAAATTTAATTAAAACAAACTTAATTTTTCTACGTCTTTAGTAAAATAACACATAAAAATAATAACAAAATTAATAGCTACAATTAAAAATATATCCTCTGAAAAAAAGTAGACCTAACCTTTATTTCTCTGGAAATTTAACAGCCTAAGTGACAGAACTTTAACCGGTATCTAATGTCCTTTCGGTTAGACTGAAACATTTCATTGTGAAATTTAAGGATATAATGTATTCTAACAGTCACAAAGAACTTCAAAATTAAGAGTTTTGTTTCTGCACAGCATTCTTGTGGAAACCCAGGAACCTTTCTGAATCGTTCGGAAATCGGAAAAAGGATAACTCTGGCCTCTTTCTCTTACTGCTGCTACAATTTATAGCACTACAAACGTCTCCTCCTTGTCCCATTTTATTATTCCAATTATTATATTTTAGCCATTAACATTTTCATTGCAACCAATAACGAACATTTCACAAGCAATGTGAAATACGCAACGAGCTAGCACTCAATAGAAATACGACACAGTCCAAAGTCGACCATGGACAGTCTATTGTTTCTAGTTGCTAACCGCTTGGAGCGCTTTATCACGAGATTTGCAAAAAAACACCTCAAGCTTCGCGACTGTATATAGTAGACTGTGGTTTCACTCTAAGCGTCACGTTGTCACGTCTACTTCCTCAATAAGAATAAGCACTAGTTTGTTATATTGTTAAATTATTATTATTATTATTATTATTATTATTATTATTATTATTATTATTATTATTATTATTTTTATTATTATTTCATATGCGAGTACATTGACATTCTTAGCTCTTTTTTTTTTTACAAAGATTTTATTGCAAACAAAAATTACATACAATAACTAATATTTTACAATATTATTGTAATACTCGTATATGAATATTCTTCAAAATTTGAGATTAACAATCTCATAGTAAAATAGCCTACATATTATTACAGTTTATTGTATAAATACAATGTAACTGGGTCACACCCGAAAAAGCAAGATGCTTGAGGTCGGGTGTGACCAAGAATGAAAACTGGATAGAAGAAAAAAAATAAATGAAATAATAGGCTAATAATAATCTTAATAATAACTGTTTAATAATAATTTTTAATCACATACCTTAATGTTCTTCCTCAGCACAAGACATTGCAACCTCGGTTTTAGTCCACTTGGATTAGACAAGTAGGTGTCATTTTATAATGGAAGCAGCTTATTGGTTGCAACATTGAAATTGAGGCGAGTGATTGGAGCGCGACACAAGAAATTGAAAACAATAATACAATTAAATTTCAAAGACCTGGCGAATGTTACGCACGAGGCAGCTCAAAAACCTGTCGAATGTTAAGCATGAGACCGCGGCAATAATATGTCAGGTGAAGAATACAATGGGTGCAGTTCTGTGCTGTATAACTTTCTCCATTCTCCTGTAACTTTATCCCTCTTAGCCTCATATATTTTCCTAAGCACCTTATTCTCAAAAACTCTTAACCGGTAATATAACTGTTTTATAAATTCTAACTTTCAGCTTTTTTGAGAGCAGACTGGATGACAAAGGCTTCTCAACCGAATAATAGTAGGCATTTCCCACATTTATTCTGCGTTTAATTTCTTCCCGAATGTCGTTTATATTTGTTACTGTTGCTCCTAGATATTTGAATTTTTCCACCTCTTCGAACGATAAATTTGTAATGTTTATATTTCCAATGTTATAGTCACGAGAAATAATAATAATAATAATAATAATAATAATAATAATAATAATAATAATAATAATAATAATAATAATAATAATAATACTGCAGCAAGAATAATAATAATAATAATAATAATAATAATAATAATAATAATAATAAAGGTAAAAGGTAAAAGGTATCCCCGTAACATGCCATGAAGGCACTGGGGGGCATGGAGGTAGAGCCCCATGCTTTCCATGACCTCAGCACTAGAATGAGGTGGTGTGGTCGGCACCACGCTCTGACCGCCTTTTACCCCCGGGAAAGACCTGGTACTCAATTTTATAGGAGGCTGAGTGAACCTCGGGGCCGTTCTGAAAGTTTAGCAACGAGAAAAAATCCTGTCACCACCTGGGATCGAACCCCGGACCTTCCAGTCCATAGTCAGCTGCTCTACCAACTGAGCTACCCGGCCAATAATAATAATAATAATAATAATAATAATAATAATAATAATAATAATAAATATAATGTCTTAAGATGACAAATTGATTTCAATGTCATTGAAATTCATACCATGCCACTAAAGAGAGAGAAGATTGTTTCTTCAAGATACACTCAGTATGTTACTAATTCGATTTGTTGATAATATGAAAATCATTAATGTGCATATCTTTTTATTTACGTCAACAGGATTTACCATCAAGTACTGTTCTTTATTTTGTAATTACTTGTTTTCACAGTGAATCTATTTGTCTGTCCTCACATCAATATATACGCGAACGTTAACAGGGTTTTAATTAGAATCTGGTATGCAGGATGAGCGACAAGAATTCAATTAACGAAAACACAAAGAGTTGTAATTACCTTAAGTTTCAATCACCTTCTTTGAATCACTCAAGTCTTCTTGTTTGGAACTATTGATGGGTGCTCTTCTTTGAAACAATGTGCTATGTGCTCATACGAAATTAAAACAGAAGTTGGTTTCATAAGAACGTTTTATTTTCATGTTGTTCACTTGTAGGTCTAGTTATGATGTTAAGAATTTATCATCTACTCACCACCTCATAGAAGTTCACTGAATTCCCATATAAGGCAGTTGATAACACGAAGTTTTAGGACCCATGTCATAGAATATTATTTTCGAAACTGTCTCATGGAACTGGAATGAAAGACTTTTTACTCGTTTAGTACTTAGTAAGTGACGAATATTACAAATGATGAATTTTGTCATATTGATGTTTTATTTTATTTTTTTTTGGCAAAGTTAAAGTCATAAGGCCTTCTCTTTCACTCAACCAGCCTTAATACAATAGTGACATAATGTCATAATAAATATTTGGAGTAGACAAAATTTTGCAACAGTAGCCTTGAGTTAAGTTTTGTCG
This sequence comes from Periplaneta americana, assembly GCF_040183065.1. Classification (NCBI taxonomy): domain Eukaryota; kingdom Metazoa; phylum Arthropoda; class Insecta; order Blattodea; family Blattidae; genus Periplaneta; species Periplaneta americana. Next base: position 56,568,963 of record NC_091127.1, read on the forward strand.
ATTAGTACTGTATATGTTTGCTTAATTCACTGGCGCAGCGAGGGGGAGGTTTTAGAAGTAAACTCCCCTGAGGTTTTAGGAGTAAACTCCCCCCCCCCCCCCAGAACCTTCTAGAAAAAGAAAAGAGCGCTGTTGAAGCTCAGCAACATTATAACAGTGACTTACTTCCAGTAATACACTTGTTCACAATAATGGTAACTCTCCCTGCAGCTACCAGTACTTCTGAAGGTCATTTTCAACTCTAAGAAAACGTACCCTAAAAAGGGCACAGGGGAGGAGCGCCATAATGTACTGGCTCTCATGTACATACAGCACATGCAGGAGAAATTTCCTGTGATTGAAAATGATATGCTGAAGGAACTAGTTAAGAAATGTATAAAGTTGAAATACAGTGTTTCTGACTTAAAAGTACCTATAACGAAAGAAATATGGCCATGATCATTTCGTCATACTTAATTTTTTTATTGCAGCACACAAGTACTTTTAATTTTGTCGCATGGCAACACTGTAATGAAAATTTAAATTTTTGCTCACCTATTCTTGATATCCCATGCTCCTCAATTACTGTATGGGATATCTCTTTTGAAGTTTATTATTTTTTTTACTGATTCAAGATGAATAGTTCATTATGTGTTTGTCCATTCTGCTTCTTTTTACTGTCCTTCCCATTTCTATTTCTCGCAGTTTTAGTATCTCTTATGTAGTCTATATTTTTATTTTAATACATCTATGACCATGAAGATAGGTGGACATGTCTTACAAAATTCGTGTTGTAGTCCATTGTCCATTGTTGTGCCAGATCTGTAGTTCATACAGTTCAAAATTGTGGTGCTTCAGCCCATTTGTTCAGGGGAGAAGGTTGATGTTTTAATATAGTTTTACAGAATATAATGAGAAAATTCAAGAATAGGAAAAACCAAAAAATAAAAGTTTTTAAGTGCTTTCGAATTTCAGATATTTTGTTTCGGAGCTCCTGATTTGATATCCTGTTTCCTTTAATTTTCCTAAACCAACTCTGTTCTAAGTGAAATTTACGCTCTATGATCTTAACACTGGGAAAATTAATTTTGGCAGCATTGTGTGATGTTATTCGTAATCTAACAAAAGTTTTGAAATGATTAACTACTTTCCATATATTTGGATAGATAAAAGAATGCAATAATATGTATGACAAGTGGAAGTTCAAACAAACCCATTCATACCAAGGCCAATCAGGCGTGTCCTTTGTATTGTCTCTGTATATTGCCATGGGCAGGAAATGTCTGATAAAGTTTTCGTGGTGCACTCTCATTCAGGGGCAGGGTTATTTTATGAGTCGTCAATACACAAAGTAGACCTTCTGAAGGACACTATACTAAGAATATACAATTTCGTTGCTCTTTGACTGGATTTGAACCAGTAGTGGCCCGCGGTTACAAAGGTTGGCAAATCTGCATGAAAAATAGTGTATTTAGCAAACGCATGCTGTTTATTGTATCTAAATCGGATAACGCTTGTAATTACAGTGCCTTCTCGAAGTTGACTGTGCACCCGAAATTGTACTCCAACCATACATGCGCTACACCTCTCCCACAACTAGTCACGTAGTGGAGATGTGCCCCACAAGCTTTTCTAGTTTTTTAAGTCAAATTAAATAAATCCTTCACTCCGGTGTTTGTCCATGTATTTTCTCTTCTAAACAGAATACACGGGTGGGGAAGAAAGTGTTTTCGTGAGCGCAGCAAAAAACCAATCGTTTCCATTACACATTTCGGTATTAAAATGACTAGTAGGCTACATGATTTCAATATTTAAATTTTGTGTAGGACGTCTCAATTTCTTAAGTTAACATGCAATTTCTCTTTTAATTTCGAAAAGGGTTGCTCGATTAGGTTTTCATTTCATTCATTTTTAATATAAAATATTTTCTTAGACACACTGACTAATCACATCACATCACCCACAGTACTCTAACACACTGGAACTGTAATGATATACAGTTGTCCAGAAGCCTATGTGTTCTAATGCAGGTCATAAAGAGATGAGGGTGTTGAAGGTTCTTTTGTGTATTCGGAGAGAGCTGCTTCGGTTGCAGCTCTAATGCAGTCTTATGGGATGGTGAAGAAAACCAGTTTTCTGCTGCCGACTACCTTACGTTGAGCTCCAGGAACTGCCGATCACAGATCCGAAAAGTATACTACAGACTAAAATTCTCGAGCAGTTCAAGGCTCCTACAGACAGTAAAATCTCGAATCGAAGGAGAATGAATTGGAAAAATAAATGAAACAATGAACTAGATTACATAAAAGCACGTTTTACATTTCTAATTTTTTCAGGTCCATTCAAATGGCGGTTCTGCAGCTCTGCAGTCCTTATTGTAGAGCCGCCCCTGGTTTGAACCCACAGTAAATAGTAAATAAATATGAAATGAAATAATAAAGAACAATAATAAAAACAGACAAAATATCAAGTTCTTTCCACAACATTTTTTGTGGGTGTGGAAGTTTTCAATCAATTTTACAGAAACTATAGAAGTTCTTATAGTACTTTGTTTTGATTTAACTTTTATGGTTGTGATAATAATTATAATCCACAGTACGAAGCAAATGCAGATTATTTTGTACATTTATAATCAGTGTTAGATATTTTCTTACCTGAAACATATTTATTTAATGAGAATTATTTGTTGTACTCGTTGAGTTCAAACACTACATTTTTCAAGTGGAATTCACTTTATACAATTCAGTTGCTGGGCATTTATTTGCTATGCTTCATTGACTGCATAACTAGCATTTCATACATAATAGTAGTTACAGTACTTTTCAGTAATATATTTATAATATAACATACAACTTTTAACCGTGGCATTGTCATATCTTGAACAGATATGCTTCGGGATAAGTTCCATACATTTATTTCTCTCTTACACCTTATCGTTTCTTCCTTGATAGGTCTTGTACCAATTAGCAGCATTTTCAAATCACAGCATACAAACCTTTGAGATCTTACACAGCATAAGCTCATTTGAAATTATGTTATTATCACCATATTCTATGGAAGATTTGAACATTTGGAACTTAAAAATGTTAAATCAATATCAATTGCTAAATTATAACAATACAGATACCATAATTACTTTATTATTTGCAAATAACTTTATCTACATTTTTATCAATTATTGTGGTTGACAACTTTTTACAAAAGAGATCTATGAGGGAAGGAAGTTTCCTAAAAATACATACAGTTATATCGTTGAAATATAGGATATGGATTGTTTTTATTGTTCGTAGATTTTGAGAGAAATTGTTATTGCAGAAATATTGGATGATAATATGAATTAATTTCTGGTGTTCAGATATGAAATGTCAGCACAACAAACAATAACATTCATAGCATCAAATTTAGAAGTGCATTAGTCATCTCTTTAAAATGTCGATGTTAAAGATGTTTTATATTCTGTAAACATATTGTGTTGTACATATGATGGTTTTAAATAAATAATAAATAATCACATAGATTTCACAAATAATGTAAGTCGTATTTCTTAATTTACTATAAAATGATTAAAGAGCAATTTTAAACTATTTAATGTAGTCCTTTTTCCATTGTAAAAATATGTGATAATACTTTTCTAGTGTTGCTTTAATAGAAGAGCATATAATCGTAAATTATTTTCGATTGACATAAAATAATTGTTTATGAAGCTAAATTTAATTTGATTTTACGTAATTGTGTAATTAATTACATATGTGTATAGTTTGATGCAAAGAAGAACGTATTTCTTATAAAACCATATTTTGCACATACTAGCCAGTCAGAGAATGTGCATTCTAGTTATCAAGTGGAACAGTTCGATATACATTAGCAAATGTACTTAATGCTAACAGAATAGTTTTGGTGAAAATTTGACAATATAATAAGTTAACATGACAGTAAACTATTGCGCTTTAGAGAAGGTTGCAGAAATGAACACATTTTTTCTTCTAGTCGCTCAATTAATTTGGGACATTAGAGGATTTCATCTATCTTCATAAAAATGCCAGAGAAATTCTTTGGCTTATTTGTCTTTGTACCTTACTAATTAGTTTCACATACAAGATATTACTAATCTGGGAAATACAATGAGAAACACGGATTCATAATTGCTCATTTATTATTATATCTTCCAAATAATTTCAGACACGCAGCATCTGCTGCTGAATTAGCTGTGAAAAATAAAGTCAATAAATATGCTCATCTTTTAGACAATTATATCTTTGTCTCCTTATCTGTGGAGACCTTCGGTCCTTGGAGTCATGATGCTAAAGTTTTGGTATCTCAAATCGGCCAAATTTTGATCTCCATTACTGGTGATCATCGTTGCACTACTTATTTGCGTCAGTGTTTAAGTATTGCAATTCAATGTGGAAATGCAATGAGCGTTTTGGGTACTCTTCCCGAGTCCAGCCCTTTGGATGAACTCTTTCTTTTGTAAAATTTATTAAATATTCTGTATGTAAATATTTGTATTTAGTTTTATATACTGTATTTTTCAAATTGTTTCAAATTTTCAGGAAATCTGTAGCCATTGAAAATGTAGAGAATGACCTACTTTAATGGAGATATAAGCGTAATTTCATAAATTTTAAGTAAATAATATTTCATTATTATAGTGGAAATTGTTTCCAGGATTTCTTGCGTTTGTATTTAACACATATTTACTAATTATTACTTAAGAAAACACTATGGTAAGTTAATGGTGAAAAATTAAGAAAATCCACTTAAAATTTATTGTGGCTCTTTGTTTAGACTGAGTTCAAAAAGCTAATTAATTTATATTCCCATGACTATTTTGAAGCTTTTGAGCCAATATGAACTAAAAATTTTGAAAACTTTGTTTTCAAGGAGTCTTTTAGTGATGTCAATATAAAATATATAAAAAAAAACATAATTTAGCAACTATTAGCCCTAATGGCACCAAATTTTCTACAGATGATAGTATTGTAGGCATTTTTATGTAGGTATAATTTAAAATTAATCAATTTTGGATGAAAATTGCAGAAGTTTTAAAAATCACGTGTCCCCTGAAACCCTAGATCATATAATGTAACAGATATGTCGGGATTATAGGCTTTGAGGTTAACAACTTTTGTCAGGTTTACTATGCTGCCATCTAGTTGTTACATAAGGAGTCACGTCATCATACCCATTTGAATTGCATTAGCGACTGTGCTGCCATCTCGTGTTTGTTTACGGCAGATGGGTGGCGATCCTGGCGGTTGTTCTCTTCAAAGTGCTGCCGATTTTAACTTAGCGAGGAGTTATCTATTACATATATGATCTAGGCTGAAACTCATTGTTATTGTTGCAGGTTTTTTCAGTTCAGTTAGCTACTCTATAGTTTGAATGTTAAATTCTAAGCTAGATATGTGATATAAAAAAGCTTAAGTTTATGTAACTGGTAACATGCCTTATAGGAAATTAAATATAATAAAATAATTGTATATTTTATGCATGTGTGTTAGGAAATGGCAAAGACATATACAGAAAGTTATTAGTTATATTGTCTGCTCTCTATTTGGCACACATAATTGTGCTTCTAGCAGCAAGCAACTCGTTATATGAGGGCTGAATTTGGAACTATTAGTGACTGGAATATACCAGTTTGGTAATATCTCGTAAGAAGCACACATTAGTTCATTACAAAGTGTTCTGATGTGAATTTTCTGTGAATATTTGTATTCATTTGAGACAATTACCAGACTGAAATGTAAATGTTCTTTTAGAGGATAATAAGGGATTTCGAAATTATTCTTAAAAATGAAAATTTTCTAATCCATATAGTAAATTTGGATTTCATTTTATTTTGCAGATCATAAAGTTATTTTTAAATATAACAATGTTAAGAAAGGAAATAAGTCACATATTATCTGACTGGCTGGTTTGTTAGTTTTGTGGGTCAGTCAGTCAGTCAGTCAGTCTCCTTGCCTTCGTATATGCCATTTAGACCTTCCTATACTGTTACTTTGGTAGTCTGATTGATTCCATTTCTTAGGTGAGGGATCTGTAATGCGGAATCCATGTTTGAAAGAAAGTGAGAGTAGTAAATACACTAATTTGAAGAATGAAATGCTAAGAATATATTTTCATACTTTCATAATTGAAGAGGTGGATTTCAAATTGTCCTGAGTCATTTTTTAAGATTTTAACTTGTTTTATTCACGTTTTAATTTATCGTTTTCAAATCCACATATCTGTAGTGCTCGGAAAAAGTGATACAAGTCAAAAATGTTAATTTTACAGGAAAAGAAAAAAACTGTCTTCACACTGGTTTATGTGGATTTGATTTTCTTCTGTATGAATTATTGTAATGGAAGAAATACTTACCGGTATGTCTCTTTTCCCAAGCGAGCAGACATTTCGTATGTTGTCAATAAATTAATAAAAAATGTTTGCATTGCAGATATAACTGTGTAAGTTTAACAAGTAAGTCTTGACTTAGATCCGTTTTAAAGAACATATGCAGGCACTAGGAGCATCAAATTTGTTTTATCAGTTTTTGTCATTTTTATCATAACTTGTCATTTTGACTTAGGCCAGTTTCGAATCCACCTTTTCAATTGTAAAGCTCTTGTGAAGTCAAGGAGTCAAGAATGAAGCTATCTCATCCATAAGAAATAATTTTCCAGTAAAGTCTATTGTAGTGACATTTTACAATTGATATTGTGGAACAAGTAAATTAATTGTAATCATTATAAAAATAGAATTACTCATGATTAGGCTGCTTTTGTTGTCTTGATCTTATAAATAGGATTGAAACAGTGTTCTGGAAATGCTGTGCTAAATTGAATTAGCATAGAACTTCCTTATTTTCCATGAGGTCCCCAACCATATGACACATAGAGTTGTGGAATGATGGAATACTGCCTCCGTGTGGGAAGTGGGGCACTTGCACCTCCTCCGCCATTATTTCCCGCTGTCAGTGCACTGCTAAGTGCATTCCTTACAGCTACTTGTCTGTATTGACTGGCAGTAGGATAATCTCGAAGAGGTGCAGGAGCCACCAACTGTTGCGCTCCGGCTATTGGAGATCTTGATGCCGGTTTCATGTGCTGCTGCTGGTGCATGTATAGCACACTGAACGGCATTCCTCCAGCACCCCAGCCACGAGATGTGAAGATATTTTTTTTGACTTTTCGAACTGGCTGGAACCCATTTTTGTTTTCGGCTCTGTCTGTCAATGCTTGCCTATCCATCCATTCTGTGACTTCTGGCTTCCGCAGTGCTAATACAACGACTCCAGGGATTTCTGAGTTATATTGAAAGTTGTGAATATTATTTACAGCCTCTGAGTTTGCATCTGAATCTTTATTCATGTCTTCTTGAGAAGGAAGTGTGTAATATATGTTACTACCTGTTTGGATTCCTTCTCTGTCTGGTTTTATCTCCTTTGCCAAGTATCTCGTATAAGGATTTGAAAAGGAACCATCTTCACTGTACTTGAAGTTGCTGTATTCTTGATTGTCTGACATCTGGGAGTTGAGGGTTTGTTGACTTTCATCATTATCGTAGAATTGCTTATTGCAGAGGCCTGTATATTTACACTCATCTACTATGGTATCCATATTGTTTTCTTGGATTGCAATTGGAAAATCTTCTGGAAATTCTAATGCTTCAGCACTTCGTTTTTTAATACCTCCTTTGCTGCTGGACACCTTTGAAGACAAAATATCTGTTAGGCCAGTTTTTGTATAGCTATGATCAGCGCGTTCAGCAGGTTGTTTTGTGTTGATTGTCTGTCTCTGAAGGTTGACAGCTGCATTGTCAGATGATGCGGTGATTGAAATCGCTGAGCTGGGCACAATGTAGTGAAGGAGAGTGATGCAATACAGACCAAGAAGAACCTGCGCGTTTCTTCTCATCTTGGAGTTGTGTCGATTGAATGTCACTAGTTGGCCTTGTTGTCGAACCTGGAACAAACATGTTGTGTATTTAGTCGTCTTTCGTTTGACAGTCTCTTGCACTTAATTAGAATCAGCTTAATTGGTGCCTTCCTATCTTCTCGTTACACAGAGTATAAGGAGAAAGTAATGTGAAGGTACAAAATTTCGATTTGGAGATTTTCACGGAAATACATGTTCTAAGCATCCCTGATACCGAAAAGTGTTTTTTGACATGTCATCGTCTTTCTTTTTCTTAAAAAAAAAATAAATGAAAAAAAAAACACTGGGAAATTTTTTTTATATTGTGTATGTATTAGTTCACATTACGTATAATCAATTTCAGTGAAGGTTAATCCATATTAGAGTCCTGCACAACGGGTTAAAAAAAAAGAGGATATAATATCGTCGGCTTGGAGTGTAAACCTGCTAACTGCCAAAGAGAAAATTTTACAAGGGAAGCAAAAAAGTAAGCTTAAATTAACTCTGAAACTTTAGGACCAAATCCAAAGTACAGGTGGCCTTTTGTACGTGTACTTTGGATTTGGTCCTAAAGTTTCAGAGTTAATTCAAACTTACTTTTTTGCTTCCCTTGTAAAATTTTCTCTTTGGCGGTTAGCAGGTTTACACTCTAAGCCGACGATATATTGTTGGCGCTGTAATAGTGTGGAAAACTCTTCCATATTGCTGATTGCCTCAAGATTCGGTATAACGAATATTCGAGTTGTTTCTCGCTCTTTGTGGGTGGATGGCTCTGGGATAAAAAAAAAAGGCAGATCACATTGAGTCATCTAGGACTCCCAAGAGCTCTTGCAAGGTCTTGATTATCATTGCTTACCTTTTAATTTATATTTCCTCTCCTAGTGATTGATTCACTCACTCATGTATTACAGTTAGGTATCGTCAAGAGCAACAACATGTAGCGTGAATCAACAACTATTAGGAGCCAGAGAGTACTTTTCCTTTTGTTAACATTGTATCTTCTTAAAATTATTTCTTGATGGAATAATAATGCATTTGCTTAGAATAATTAAAAGAAATTATATATGAACTTTTTTGTAGTTTTGGAGGAGGTATACATTTTGGTTTAAAGTATAAACGTTACAATGGAATGTATGTACTTATTTGGTCTTCTCTTTTGTAAGTAATTGTAATTAATTATTGCATTTGTTTATATATCATATTTCGTAGCGCATTACGCTTACTTCGTTTGCTAAATACGAGTGTCCATTTGTTCATTCTCTTATCACTTATGAAATTACAGCAAGTTAAGATAATAAAAAAACATTTATATATATATATATATATATATATATATATATATATATATATATAGTGTACAATCAATCAATAAATAAATTGTAGACGTATTTCAAGAAGCACATTTTTAAAAATTAAACTAAGTAAATTTTATTCAATCGTTACCCCGTTTGTGTACTCAGAATATGTTAGATTTCGTGTATGATGAAGTATGTCTGATGGGTCTAGCCTGCAAAACGAGGTAACCGTTTGAAGTTCGAACATTCGCGGACGCGGTGCACAGCGCAGCGAGCGTGGAAAGATAAAAATGTATGCATGGTGTACGCTGTTTCCAAATTTTTGCTAGAGAAGTAATAATAATAATAATAATAATAATAATAATAATAATAATAATAATAATAATAATAATAATAATAATAATAATATAAAAGTAAGAGTTTAAAAATAACCTCAAACATCATCCATTCATCCAGGAAAGTAGAGTAAAAAGAACTTTACCTTTTTTTATTTATAAACATTTAATTAATGTATATAAAGTTATGCCTTTAATTGAAAACTTCAAGAGTTTATGGCTTAACACCGAACTACTTTATAATTATTGTGGCCCTGGCTATTACGGAAATAGAGCAACGAAAAGAGTAGTGTTATTTTTCAGTAAAAATGTTACTTTTCTGTACAAGTCGCATGGATACCGCTTGATCAAAAGACGTAGGTTTTTGCAGTGAAAGATTACCTGCTTGTACAGTCGGTTATAAAGGCTGGTTTTTTATTCGCGGTCTAATACCCATAAACAATTTCCCTCCTGAACAGTTTGCTTTCATAGTTCTGTTAGTTGCTTAGCAAATACCATTACTTAGTTGAAGTTAGTACATGATTAATATCATAATATTTTTTTCAGTTTTAAATACTGAGTTGGGTCTTCGTAAATTGCGCAGTGATGTTAGAAGCGACTACAATATATGAAGAGCTTATAGCTTATGAAGAGAATTTATATAAAATTATTGCTTTCATCTACCTAAATCGTACAATTTATATTTTAAGTCAGATGTGTTACGTTTGTGATTAAATGGACGTTTTATGAGCAGTACATAAAGTTAAAAGTTGCCTTCTTGTGTTCACAGGTAATGGTTTCATTTTCGTGTGTTTTAAGTGGTGGTTGTAGAATATGCATTAAATAACAAACAATAATTTAATTGGTATCATGATAAAGAAGAGTGAATTGTTGCGAAACTCGTAAAACTTATAGTGAGAAAGTGTAATTTTATGACACTTTTTTTTTTGTAAATTATACGTATTTTTGTGGCAAAGTTATTTTATAAGCATTTTTAAGTACTAATAGTAATGTTCTTAGCTGACTGGTTGGCAACACTGGCGTGGAGATTTATTTAATCGAACTCTGAAGCGCTCGTGTACCGTTAAATTGTCTCGTTATTCCCATGAACTGGGAAGCTTACCGTTTGTTGTGTAAGTTACGTCTTCCCCACACTTTCAAACGAGCATACGTCACATAATCGGATTTACCTTTCCAGAGACTTTGCATTAAGAATTTGCAAGCGGCAATTCATTACTGGATATATACCTAGTGTATCTGCTCTGTGCAGCATCTTTTAAGGGAATTTAACCTGACTTGTCGCCATCCTCGGAAATCTTCAAAGGGACTGACTATATTTGTAATAATTGCTGTGACCTCTGTTGTACTTGGCTTTATCAGCAGAACAAAGTTCAGAGGAATGTAGCAGTTTAAGGAGGTGGATTTAGCCAAGCGTCATTTAAATTTCTCATTTCAAATTATGTAAAGAATATAGTGAAGTTTCAGGAGAATGGAGAAAGTTACACAACGCAGAACTGCACGCATTGTATTCTTCACCTGACGTAATTAGGAACATTAAATCTAGACGTTTGAGATGGGCAAAGCATACTGGGTGTTCATTTCAAAGTGTGTCATGACGTCACTGTTGTTGAGTCACCGATTTGAAGCGAGTTTCAGCTTATATGTCAGAGAAGTTGCCTATTATTCAAGGCGTTCTTCAATCTGAACTTGGGAACGTGTACGTTATAACTTGAACGTCGTAGCAACAGATGGCGGTCTGTACGGTCTGTGTGCTACCATAACCTCTTTCGAACTGTGTTTTGCGCCGGCAAGTCGTACGCAGGGTATTTGTTATCAACGGTTGCGTACGGCAACATTCCACAACACAAATCAAATGCTCCGTGTCCATGTTGACCGTCGAAGTTAATGTTAACAAATACGTAAGTAATCGTCCTAACCCTCTCCCCATATCTCAACAGTACGTATTTCCAAACAGTTCACATTCCTGCCACTACCGGCGTTACCGTACGTATCGGTACGTACTCTTCAGAATGAACGCCGTACTTGCTAGGCAACTTCTCTGCCTCATAGATAATACACCTCTGCGGAAGTGTAGGAAGATTGAATTCTCTAGGCTCATCGGCTAGCCACATGACGGCATACAGCGAGCCATGACACACTTTGAACTGAACTTATTAAGTTTCCATGCGCCTCATTTGGAAAACGTAACATTGTTTATAGCTCATGCCTGCAGAGTGCCCAACACGCCAATATGTCGATGACATGTTAACCAACGCAACTACTTTCGAAACTTCAGCTTCCGTACTCAGATTGTTTTCAATACGTATCGAACGAAAATTGCTTGAAAACAGAGATCGTATTCAGTACGGATCGTATTCAGATCGAATTGAATACTCCATGAAAACGTAGTTAATTGTAGAGTGTTAGTTGGGAGGCCGAAGGGAAAAAGACCTTTGGGGAGGCCGAGCCGTAGATGTATGTATGTATGTATGTATTTATTTACATTGCAATGGGTATATACACGGTGGCAGTGGTAACTAATTACACTCAATAATGACAATAATAAACACAATTAATAAAAATACAATTAATAATACTAATAATTAATAATAATAATAATAACAACAATAACAGGGAACATCCTAAATTAAATGAAGCACGATTACTTAAAATAACATTTAAAGTAAATCTAATTTGTATCTTAAATCTAAGTTCGAACTAAAACCCACGAGCATGATATGTTTATATCTGCACAAGTACCTTTCAGCACTACACTCATTTCGCTGTCAACTCACTCATTGCACTGGAACTACGACACATTTCACTGATTCTATCCTGATTTCGCTAACACTTTAAAAACATTTCACTGTTCAAATACTTTGCACTGCCACTATAAACTATAAAACTTCACTGACAGGAACACGTTTCAGTTACACAACACACTTCACTGACACAACATAATTCTTCACTGATACAACACTTCAATAAGAAAATATCAATTACACCCTTTATTTGTATTTAATAATAATAATAATAATAATAATAATAATAATAATAATAATAATTTTCTGTGATCTTTTATTTTTTTATTCTTCCTAACATTCAATTTTATATTGACTTATAATTATTTCCCAATTAACATGAGGGAATGTACGGATGGCTGTGACTATCGATAGTTTTCCACCATTAGTACCTACGTTGTTGATTACTGTTTTATTGCAATACGTGCTAATTAAAAAACAATTTTTTTTACAAATTTAGCAAATTTACTAAGTGTCAAGTAGTGAAATGACCACTGTTTAATTCCCGATAGCTGTATTGTAATCGCAATACAAAATACCACTTTCTTGGTAAATAATATGAGCATTAAAAAGGGTAAATATCAATATAAACTAAGCTATGAAGTATTAGTCGTATAAATCTATAGGAAATTATATCGACTCCTGTCAAGATTTCAAGATACGCGGATGTTTTTGCCGTCTGTTATGAAAATTTTGTTGCTGGTCATCAGCGGCATCCCGATGCTCTTACAATGGTAGAGATTTGCCTTTGTACTGTATTATCTAGGAATTCATGTTGCACAGTATAGTTACAGCACATTGTCGTGTAGGTTGCATATTTTCCTGTTATTCACTTCCCTTTGTGGACGATAACGGCATTCACAGTGCCTCCAACTTCTTCCTTCCGAATGAACAAGGAAGGACATCCGTTGTCACGTGTCAAGTTATAATAGACCAAATTTTGCTTCGGATGCAATAAATAGCTACCTTTGTGTGTCATGTCCTCGACAGCTCACAACTATGTCTTGGACATTATAATGGACTTCCAGGTGTTACAAGTGATCACAGAAGTGTTAGAGAGAGGGATTCCTTTTCTCTCTCTTCTCATTTGTTCGCTTGGAATTTCAGTTTGTAAATGCGAGTATTAGCGTTGCCATCTTTGCCATTTGAATTGAATGGAGGGAAAACTGGCTCTTAAGTTCTGTAATTTTACATTAAAATTCCATCTGCATAAATAGTTTAGTATTTAAAATTGATTATCACATGTAGTTTTACCTTCAATACTGTATATACGTAAAGATTAATTTTTGGTCCTACAGAATATATCTACTATGGTAACAATGATTATTAGAGGATCAAACCCGGGTCTTGGTTCTACGTACCAAGTGCTCTAACCACTGAGCTACGCTGAAGTTCAATCCACAGTACCGGATCGGATCCCTCTCCTTTAATGTTTTTCCCTTTGTTGCTTGACTCCAATTTCGACATATATGTTGACATATTAAGTCAATTGCCTTTATACGAGGAGCGCACTCAACTGAGTGACTTGGTTGACTTAATATATACTTAATGTATGTCAAGATATATGTCGAACTTGAAGTCAGGCCACAGAGAGAAAAACACTAGAGGAGAGGGATTCGATCCGGTACTGTGGATTGAACTAAGGCGTAGCTAAGTGGTTAGAGCACTTGATACGTAGAACTAAGGAGCGAATTTTTTTCCTCTAATAATAATCTTCAATATTGTAGTTTTTTTTTTGCTAATCCGAATAATTATAACATACTTTTATTAAGAATAATATAATAGGCTTGTACGAAGGATGATTTTTATTAATATTTTTAATTTGACATTTTTGTTGTATTTTTGTAAAAAATGGACCTTTAATTTAAATCACCACAGCTCATAGCCGACTAATTTCTTTGTTATATAGGCCTAAATGAAACGTTAAACTCATAGAGAAGAAAAAAATGGCTTTATCTAAAGGAAGTTATTATCTATAGAGTTATTTTCACATTCGGTTGTGATATCCAGCTATGTATCTACTACTTTCATCACGGAAGAATTGTCACAAACGACCACGTGACATACAGATAAGCACACTGGACGACAGTAGTTCCTGCTCTCTCTTAAAAGATTAGCGGTCACTAGTACTAGGCCGTCTGTTTTGCGTGGGCAAATAATAGTTCAGAAATATAAACCAGAAGAGGGAATATTATTCAAAACATAACCCAAAAATTATTCATTCCTTAATAACAGAACTAAGTCGTACTGGAATCCTTATCTGTGAGAAAGTATGTGTCATCTTGATGATATAGAATTTTTATTTTAATCGCGAATCATAGAGTCGGGACATTTGTTTGTTTGTTTGTTGTTGTTTTTTTTTTTTTGAAGAAACACTGTCGGGGTGCGGGACAAATCCTTTGAAATCTGGTAGATGGTAAGTGTACGTTATTGTCTTCGACATACAGTAAAATTTGGATTGTAGGTTCTTTCTTTTCTTCTGTCTTGGAGAATAGATATTGCTACAGGTTTTCCTTTTCTTGCCTTTCTGATAACAGAACCAATTCCTAAGATTCTAAATGTTGAATTGTGCATCTGTGTTATTTAACTCCTACTTCGTTTTAAAGTACATAGTTTTCTTGCGGGAGTTAGTAAGAGTCGTGTAGAGTATGGGTCTCATCTTATTCACCCCTGTTGCCAGGAGGCTCTGTCGTAGGCGGTGTGCTGTATAGAATGTGGGTTATATTAGCTCAGTTTTTCATTAAGCGGTTGTTTATCCTCATGACGTGCTACTTCTCGATTCTCGGGGCGACCACCAAACCTTATTTCCTGCATTACCTATCTCCTTTATTAGCTACAAAGACACTAATGCCTCAGGGAGCGAGTCATTAGATTCTTTGGAATGTATTGATCGATTAGTTGGAATGGCTATTTTGTCTCAAATAGCTGTGGCATGTGGGAGGAATGGTGATAATTATTTTGTTGAGTAAAGGCTCAGACTCTAGTCGAAACTTTCCGATAATTGAATTGTATAAATATTTTTACTAATTTATTTTCCTGACTTTGAATGTTTAGTAAATGCAACTGATTCTTACATACAGGGTGATTCGGAAGGAATAGTAAATATTTTTGACGGTGGTGGTATGGACTGTTCTAAGTAAAAGAGTTCAATGAGTATAGAGATATATGGGTAGCTTTTTGAATGCTACGCTTAACATGCTAAACGGTATGAAGGAACGATACATGACTGCACTCTATTAACTACGTACAAAGGAAAGTACGCGTCGCTCTTCTGAGAGCAGCACTGTTCAGAATGGGTATAAAGAAACATCTGTAGTTCCCTTGGCTACAAGGATGGACATGTTCTTTCAGCATGACGGGGCTCCTGTGCATTTTAGCATTCAGGTGACAATCTAAATATCATATTCCCCGAATGATGGACCGACCGCAGCGATCACGTTCATTGGCCACCAAGGTATCCAGACCTCACTGCTGTCAATTTTTGTCTGTGGGGTGGATGAAAGACGAAGTGAACACAAGGGACGAATTGGTCGCTCGCATTATGAATAGTGCTGCCCTCATGAAAGAACAAGATGATCTCAGAAGAGCAATACTTAGGCTTATTGTTGTCAACAAAGCGGAAAAGTACATTGAAGTGTTGAAATGTAGTGATATCATGTAAATAAGTAATAAGTATAATCATTAAGCGATTTATCCTTCCTTCTTGCCACTTGTAACGCTACGCGTAACATTCAAACAGCTGTATCCACATCCACTGAAAATAAAATTGGACATATATGTTTACATACTCAGTCCATATTACGAGTCCCTAAGATGTTTACTATTCATTCTGAATCACTGTATACACATACATAGCCCTACATATATACATGTACGTGCATGCATACATGCATACACACATACATAAGGAAATATCAACATGTTCAAAGACTAATGAACATAAAAATAGCGAAGGCATTTAGAACACTTTCATATGACGCCTCATGTGTAATAGCAGGAGTTCTTCCAATTCGTCTAGTCATAGAAGAAAAGGTCAGAATTTATAGAGCCACCCACAAAAACATGGAGTACGATGCACCTCTGGAAGTGATTCACTGGCCACACCCAGCTGAAGAACCACTCATAAGAGCGCCTATGGAGGATACGGCAAACAAAATAGATATATACACGGATGGAAGTAAAATCGGAGGAAAAGTTGAAGCTGCTGCGGTCATAATCCAAAACGACATGGTCATCCACCGATCCAAATACAAACTGCATGAAAAATGTTCTAACAATCAGGCAGAACAAATAGCAATCTTGAAGGCACTACAACATATTGAGAATGTAGAAATAACAGAAGAAACAGAGAAAATTGTAGTAGTTAACACAGACAGCAAAGTGACACTGGACACTTTACAGAACAAGAATAAACATAATCCAATAATTAAAAATATAAAGAGAGAATTGAAAAAATTGGAGAGACAGCAATGGACAGTTCTCTTTAGGTGGGTGAAGGCCCATGTCGGAATAGTAGGGAATGAGATAGCTGACCGTCTTGCCAAACAAGCCGCCATAGAAGATGGAGAAATAGCTTATAACAAAATACCGAGAGATACCATAGTAACAGAAGAGAGAGAAAAGACCTTAAGAAAATGGCAAGAGCAGTGGACTATCTCAACTAAGGGCGCAATAACGAAATCATTCTTCCCATCAATTAAAGATAGATTGAAGATAAATTTACCTGTCGGGGCAGAATTTACTTCTATTGTGACAGGTCACGGCTTCACAAGATCGTACCTTCACAGATTCAAGATTATTCCAACTCCAACGTGCCTTTGCAGACTAAAAGAAGAGCAGACAGTCAACCATATAATATTAAGATGTGCCACACTGATAAAAGAAAGAAGAATCCTACGAGCTAGTATAATACGCACAGGTCAAACCTGGCCTCCACCTTTTGATCAGTTCACAACAGCATACCTCAAAAGCTTCAGAAAATTTATAAAATCCATAGAATTTGGCAAAATGTAACAGAATTGAAATTAGAAATAATATTAACAATGATGGTAACCTAAAATATAAGAAGTACAATTAGGCAACACTTGTATCTATAAGAATTTCAAGATCGCAATCAAAATTGTAAATATCTTGTTCTCATAAATTATGTAACTAATTATTGTAATATTTTATGTAAAGCATGTAGTATTACTCCAATGTAATGGAGCATGCTGATATACAAAAAAAAATACATACATACATGCATGCATACATACATACATACATACATACATACATACATACATACATACAGCTGTATTAAAAATTGAAAACTGGCCACCTAAAAAAGACGACCTCATAAAAAAAAATATATACTAAGAAACTTATACAATTTGTAAATAGGCCTAATATACCTTTTGAGAAAATTAGCCAGTTGTAGAAAAAAAAAAAACAAAACAAAAAAAAAAATAGAATTGTAAATAAGAATGTAAAGTAGGCTATAAATTGTAGAAAATGTAAATAATTGTAAAACTAGAGTATCTTAAAAAAACAATAATTTTAGAATCTGCAGGAACATCACAGTCTAACAGTAGATTGTAAACTATAAACTGTAGATAGCTGTAATTAATTGTGACCTTAGAACATTTTTATAGAGAGAGAGAGAGAGAGAGAAAAGAGAAAATTGTGGAAACAAAATAATCCAAATCAGATTGTAAATTTCAAATTGTAGAAAATCAATATAAATGCAGCATACATATATTTTGAGAGATATAAGTGAATGGTAAAAACAAAATTACCTCATCTTCAAATTAGATTGTAAACTTTGAATTATAGATGATTGTAAATAATTGTAATATTATAAGAGAGCTTAGTGCATATAGTATTACTCAGAATAATGGAACATGCCGTTTTTAATAAATACATTAAAAATGCTTACATACATAGCCTACATACATACATACATACATACACACAGTACAGTATGTATGTATGTATGTATGTATTAGCCTATGTGAAAAATATTTTCTCTGTAATAATATTAAAAATGTTAAAACACAAAAATTATGTTTCCAAATTCATCTTTTTAAAAAGTGTAAAAATGACAAAACATAAAAATCGCAAACTTTGGTGCCACATTATTAATACAAACTCCAGAAAAGTCGTTGGTCTCTATTTCGTAATTTCTGTCGTTAGACACTCCCTCAAAACCGCTAGATCTAGCGACTTGTCTCTGTAGTTGGCAACAGTGACGAACTTATTCGGCCTTCACTCATTAGGGATAGGTTCCTTCGACTACTGAGGAATATTGCTCTTCTGCTGTTAAACCTGTTGCTGATGGTGCTCTGCGACATCTCTCTCCCTTTTGTGGTACCTTCTCTCTTCAGAATTTCTCTAGGTTTCTTCTATGGAATGACGACAAACGGAGTGAGACAAGTGGCCTATCGGCTTGGAGTTCACATACATTCTATTTCAAAGTCCCACATACCATTGCAGAGACGCGCGCTCACATACGTTTTACTTGTTATTCTTCCCTTCATTCTCTGATTTGAATTGAATAACGTGAATGAATATAAGCTGAAGGAATTTGATACGAAAGATGAAATTGAGTGAGTGTTGTGTTAATGAGAAGTAAGTAAACTTGGTTCATTAATATTTGCGAAGGAAAACCGTTGATTTGTCCCCGTGTCAAGTTTCAGCTTGCGTTCTGTTGACCCTGCAGTCACGACGACAGACGACAAATGAGGGTGAAGGATCACTCGTACTAATTAAACAAATGAGTGGGTGAGCTCAGAACTCTCCAGGAACGGTACAATGGAAATGATGTAAAAGCGCAATATGTGAACTTCAAATTCATAGAGTGGGATTATCCTGGAGGATACACATCAGGAGAGCTCATAAGTCTCAAGCGGTGTAAGCAGAAAGGTACACTAATACTGTCATATTTGGTTGGTCAGGTCATAAATGTGTAGGGGATTTTTTTAGTTGTGATATTTGAGGTTTGTGTTTACAGACAAACAGTTTTAATGTGTAACATATTTGAGATGTTTAGTGCTAGTATACCGGTGTTATTTGCGTGTCATTGATAAATGTTTTGGACAGTAAGAATAAGTACATACTTAATAGAAGAGGAGATTAATCTAAGAGATATGCTACTGGAGCTAAATGGCGGTTGTGAGCAGTATAAGAAGCAGATAAATGTAAACAAGACGAAGACCATGGTTGTCGGAAGAAAAATAAAGAAGGTAAACGAGCGAATAGTAAATGAGGCAGCTTCAAATACTTGAAGTGTAGGCCTACTGTAAGCAGCAATATAAGCTGCTACCAGATAGTCAAAAGGAGGATAGCAATGGCAAAGGAAGCTTTTAGTAGAAAAAGGATCATCTTCTGCGGACCTCTGGTAAAATAACTAAGAAGTGTGGAGTGCGACATTGTATGGGGCAGAAACATGGACATTACGACATTGCGACTAGAAGCATTTGAAATGTGATTATGGAGAAGAATGGAGCGTGTGAAATGGACATAATAAGAAATGAAGCTGTGTTGGAAAGGTTGGGTGAATAAAGAATGATGCTGAAACTGATCAGGAAGAAAAAAAGGAATTAGTTGGGTCACTGGCTGAAAAGAAACTGCCTACTGAAGGATGTACTGGAAGGAATGGTGAACGGGAGAAGACTTCGGAGCAAAAGAAGATATAAGGTGATAGACAACATTAAGATATATGGATCATATGCGGAGACTAATAGGAAGGTAGAAAATAGGAAAGATTGGAGAATGCTGGGTTTACAGTGAAAGACCTGCCCTTGGGCGAAACACGTATGTATGTATGTATGTATGCATGCTTAAAAACAACCTTTTGCTTTAGTTATTTGTATCTTTTAACAAAAATATGTAATAGGATGTTAATTAGCTTTTATTTTTTGTAGTAAAGGTGATAATCTGTGAATAAAATTAACAATAACAAAGTCAATAACAGTAGTGCCTCCCTCACTGCGTCTCTCGCATTTGCAACGTGTAATTTATTGCATCATCTTCAAACAATGCCATTTTTTTATTGGTTTTCAGTGCCTTTGTGGATGCAATAACTTGTGTAGAAGTGTTAACTACTCATTTGTCTTAAAGTAATTAATAAATGTAATAAAGTATCCTTGATGGTTATTGGTGCATGTAAACAATTTTTACGCTTGTCGGTTTGTCGGTCTTATGTAGAGACTTCGTGTTTACACTCAGAGTTTTATAACTTTTGTTACGGAGTTAATTCAGTTCTTTTACGATAACAAATTAAACATGTATTGATATAAAGGAACGTATACGTTTCTACTCGATACGTCAACTAACTACTCTGTAAAGAGATACGCTTAGCGCAGTCTGAGATAGAGCTTTCACTACAACAAAGGATCTGCCAATCTTTTCTTCTCCTTTATCCACTAATAGAATTTTAGATCAAGATTATTTCAAGATCGTTTCTTACAAAGAGTTCGTTTATTGAATAGTTTCATATGCTTAATGAAATAGCTGACGTCTTTTACTTAAAAAAAAGCAAAACTTTAATTAAATGAAATATACTTTTTGTTTATTCCTGTGGATCTTTAAGATTTTGTAGTACACGCTGAATTTGCAGCTTTAAGGAAAATTATGTCTATTGGAAAATAATTCAAGATTATATCATTCAAATTCTTAACACGGTTTTCGATACATCTGCAGTCTTGCCTTGAAATTCTCCACGCCTCGCCTAATCATGTTTTGCGGTCTTGCCACGATTTCGTGGTAAATATTATCTTTGAGCTCTTCTGTTGTTTGTGGTCTATTGGCGAACACTTCCGCAGGTATCCCCAAAGGAAGTAATCACAAACTGACAAGTCAAAGGAACGAGAAGGCTATGGGTGGTCACTGCGTTGAGATATGACACGCCCGGAAAACAGGTCACACACGACCTCCATGGAAGCTCGCTTGATAAGAACGGTAGTTCTAGATCCATGAAGTTTCACAGCCGGTGCTTATAACGAGCAAAATCCATTGTTATCACTCGTTGATTTTCTTAAAAGAAATGTGGGCCCACCACACCAAACATTGCAACATAACTCTAGTGACATGCTGACAATGAAGAGGTTGTTCATGAAGGTGCGATGAATTTTTTCCAACAAATAGCGTAGGTATCGACGCAACCAGATAGGTGAACGTGCGCCTCATCACTCATAAGAATAATCACATAATCATTTACAATTTCTAGAAAGTACTTGCAAAATGCTTGACGGTTTTCCTAGTCACATTCATGTAAAACCTCTGCCACACCATTTTATTGGGATGGAAATGCAAATCCAAGCGCAAAATTCTTTGTACGTTGCTATCGGAAATTCTTACGCAATGAAAATGTCAAAACGATGTGGACTTATTATGAATGCCTGCCGATTTTCTGAATATTCTCCCTTATTCGAATATTGAACGCAGCACCCCGCAGTTTGAGTTTCTTTTTCTATGCCGAACCTGTCGTTCTGAAATGATTTACCCACAACAATTTGGTATTCCAGCTGGGAACTCTTCCATGACGACCTATATTAAAGTGCGAAGAAAATAATATCCGTTGTGTTTTGAGCACAGATTCGCCAGCCAAGAAACGTCTTGACGACGGACGCACGCTGTTGCCCGGTCCACTGCTCCACAGCTACTGAAATGATATAACGTCCAATCACATCGAGCTCGTACTGCCCCCTATCATCTACAGCCGATCTACAGGCAGACAGGTTTTCCTGCCGGACCCTGTTAAATACCCATTTTCACTTTTATCATACTGCATACAAACTGAGGAAAACTTTATCAGTGGAAGAGCTAACGAGTATTTTATATATTTCATTAACGCGATGCCGGGTTGGCCAGGCAACTATGGTATCAACTAGACGGTCCTCCAGCACATTTCGGACTTCCAGTACGGAAATGGTTAGATCATTTTTCAGGTAGATGGATTGGAAGGAGTGGTCCCATTAGCTGGCCAGCCCGGTCCCCAGACCTAACACCATTGGACTTCTTTCTTTGGTGCTGCATGAAGGAGAAAGTGTACCAAACGGAGATAGGAAGTAGGGAAGAGCTTGTTACAAAGATTAACACGGCTGCAATGGAGATACACCAGCACGGATTGGATAATGTGCAACGAGAGGTCAAACGGCGTGCTGAAGCGTGTGTTCGTGCGAGAGGGGGATATTTTGAGCATCTGCTCTAGACAACTAACAGCATTCCTTCTGCAAAACAGACAGGTCCATTAGGTGTGGAATCAGATAGGGATAGATACGGTACGTGATATTCATGTAACTCGGAAACGGGAATGAATATTGAAAAAGTGTATTAGGATTTTTTGTTGCAAATAAGGTCCTGAATCACCTCCTTAAGGATTGACCTGATCTTTTGATACACCCTGTATATGTAGAAAATTATATATTCCTATACATTATTAACGATGTTAAGATAAGAAAGAACAGGAAAAGGGCAAACACTGATGTAAAAGATACAGATTGTAAGCGTGGGTAACTAAAGTAAATGAGTAAATATAAATAGGTAAATAATAAAATTAAACTGTACAATAAATATTTATAATTGAAATCAGATATCTAATTTTTTGGTAATTCAAAAGATGGCTTTTTTTGTGAAATATAGAACGCGGAAGTTAGATTTTATATATTAAGGTGCACAATGTATGACTTCATTTCTGTATGTTTTCTAAATAGTTGTTTCCAATGGCCGGAGCTTGACCTATGTCATTTTCCTTCTTGCCTCTCAGTAGAGGCCTGGAAAATCCTTCATCTGTTTGGCGCAAAACAGACGTCAACAGACCAGAGGGTAATCTTTCACATATGATGCACAGATTGTATGATGAAAGTCGCATTCTGTACTGTGCTCCAACTAGGAGAAAGTCTCAGGAGAATGAGACGCAGCGGAGTAATGCTGTGAATGAATATTGATGTCATAAGGTCACACACGTGGGTACACGCATCTCCATTGGCTAACTCTCAAAGCACAAACGATAACACTGATACACACATGCTTATACTACTCTAGTTACAAAATTAGATCACGGTTAATCTCCTGGTCTTTTAATCTCTCCATACAGGAAATAACATATGCAGGAGAGCGCATGTTTTTTAAACTGACGTTATAACGGTAATATTACCTATCTACTTCACTCCAATAGACGACGCAGTAGTAAGCACATTCCTTTCAAGGGTTGGAGAACAGTAGAGGTGTTCGTTGAGGAAGTCTGAATAGTTGTTCAAGAAAATAAACAAATAAAAAAGAAAGTAGTAGTAGTAGTAGTAATAATAATAATAATAATAATAATAATAATAATAATAATAATAATAATAATAATAATAATCCGTGGCGCTATAGCCCTTTAACGATCCAGGCCGACCAGCCGGCTGCTGGTCTCACGTCCACGTATCGAAGTAGAGGTGGACGATCATCCAACCAGAATGGAGGTATATCGTGTGGTTAGCACGATGATCCTCCAGCCTTTATAGCTGCTATCGTAACCGGATTTCGCTACCTATCGTAGCTCTCCAAGTGTATCAGGTTGCTAGGTGGGCACCGGTCCCATACAGTGACCGAAATTTAATGAGAACATTTCTTCCCCCATGAGGATCAGAACCAGCAAGCATTCCATATCGCGAGTCCTAGGCAGGATCCAAGGTGCGAGACAAAAAAAAAAGATAGAATTGGTAATAATTAGACTTCGTTGAATTGCCACACGCAGCATGCAATCAGGTTGCCGATGTACGGTAGTATAGAAGAGGTGAGCGACCGCCCGGTCTCGTGGTATAAGCAGTTCATGTTAAGAGTTGTGACCGGTCCAAATAGATGGAGCAGCTACAGCTAATGTATACCTATGTAAGCACTTGTTTTTGCATTACTGTGGTTGGAATAGTCAAAGCTTAACATTTGTTCAGTGCAGACAAGAATTCAATCAAACATACTACAATGAGAGTGTTGCTGTTCCAAACAATTTCCCCTGGAATACCCTTACCCCCGCAGCCAGTCTTGACCCGTTGGAAAACGTGGTTGGATGCTGTTAATTATTATGCAGAATATTACGGCAAAATAATGGAGGTAATTGATGCATTGGATAGCAGAGACAGTTCCGCTTTTGCAGCTGTAAAATCATTGCCTTCTGAACAGCTATTGGAAGATATTCTGTTCATTGATTCTAATTTTAAAATCGTGGTCAAAAGCATCACCCTGTTAGAATCTTCTAAACTACAACTCTCAGAAGTCCTTAATATAGTGTATAAAGTATCACAAACCGTTATCCAAAATAACAGTTTACTAATTTCAGAAAAAGTGAAATGTAAGTTGAGAAACATTATTGCTAAAAATTCTGCCTATTCACAACTTCGTATTATAAATGATGTACCATCAGGTCACGACAAGACGTCTGAAGTTGGTGTACTAAAAAGTAGTGACTTTCCGTTCTTCGAATATGCACCTATTACATCGTGTGATGTTGAACGTACATTTTCCCAATATAAAAACTGTTTGAGTGACCATCGGAGGAGGTTCACTTTACAGTCGCTCAAAATGTGCGTAACTCTTCACTGCACATATTCAAGGATGATGTGAGTATATTACATTAAATTTTAAGAGTTAATATATCTCACTACAAAATAATTGTGTATTTACATGTTTAGACATTTCCTACTTCAATGATCATTCATTATATTTCTTGAATGCAGGATACAGGTTTTATTGTAACCGGAGTATACTGCTCAGTGTTTACATCAGAGGCATACTCCATCCGTTGCACATCCCCTTCTCATACAGTCTATACCGCGTGCGCAGTAAACCTTACGATTCTCGTGGCAATTCCACGAAGTCTAGTAATAATAAAGATTGGAATTGTTGTAAAATATATTTAACGTGTAATGAGAAAGTATGTGTCATATTTATAACACATTTATTACATTTTATCCGACAATATGAATATGTTTTCAGCTGAATTGAATCGTAGATAATATGGAACATAGAGATTACCTACCCAGAAGTTAAGGATGAACTTCACGCAATGCTTGCATTGTCGTTTCTTATTAACTTTTTATGGTAAATAATGTGTAGTTCTTTACGCTTTCTAATATTTGCCGAATGAGATTATGATGATGGATGAGTGATTATAATTAGATTTTGCAATATTATCTATTTTTGTCCTTATCTCACAAAACATTTCTGCGAGGTTCTGTGTAAACATATGCACTAATTATTGCATGATCGATGGTTCTGTATAGGTTAGGGATATTTTATAAGATGAAGAGTAACTAGTGATAATAATATAACGTATCTTATCATGAAACTTCCTTAGATTTTAATTTTGGCATTTACAGTCATATACTGTCAAGTAACCTGATTTTCACGCCAGTTTTAAAGACCACTTTTGTACTTGCGGACATAAAATATTTTTCGTCTTGCGCAGCTCAGCTTTTTTTTCCCGTGATTCTATTAGTTAATTTACAGTTAAGTAATCTATACTAATAATAAATCTGTAGCCAAAATTTTTCTGGTAATTTTCGATTTTCCAAAAATAATTGGTGTTAACTTGTATAATTAACCATCCTGAAACCGAAAATCGCTTTTTTGAAATTTTTGTTTGTATGTCTGTCTGTCTGGATGTTTGTTACCTTTTCACGCGATAATGGCTGAACTGATTTATTTTAAAATTGGAATATAAATTAAGTTCGTTGTAACTTAGATTTTAGGCTATATGGCATTCAAAATACTTTATTTATAAGGGAGGTTATAAGGGGGCTTGAATGAAATAAATCGAAATATCTCCCTTATTATTAATTTTCGTGAAAAATGTTACAAACAAAACTTTTTTTTTTTTAAATTATTTCCGATAAGTTTTATTCTATGCAACATTTTGATAGGACTGATGTTTAATGATATAAATGAGTTTTAATATTTATATAACGCCGTCTAAGGCGCTGTAATGAAATAAAAAACAAATGACTTCGTATATAAGGGGCCTTGGACAACAACAAATGAAAGCTATTAAACATAGCCTACAGAGAATGTTTCTGTGTTTGTATGAAGTAATATCGATTAAAGGATATACAAGGCTTTTAAAATAACAATATAATACATTTTCACCGCCCTCCTCAGATTATAGCATTGTTGTTCCTGCAATAACTCCTATGTGCAAAATATAAAAATTTTGAGTAGAGAAAAAAAAAACACATATTTATTAATTCCATGGCAATGGTACATAGGAGATCGTGAATTCTTACATTTTTGAAAGAAAGACATATAATTACATATCACTATATGTGCTGTATCACTATTTAAGTTATTTGAAGGATTCAGAACCATAGTGGGCCAAGCGCCATTTACTGAAGACGTATAAAACAAGCGTTAAAATTAAGTTATTACCATAATTCAATGGAAACATGTAGCAAGTAATATAAAGTATACACAATAAATCTAAATGATCTCAATCTTCATTAAACTATGGTTGCATGTAATAACAATTAAGAAACAATACATGTTAAAGGAATTGTCATTGCATAAAATGAGTGATCTCTGGACCAAAATGATCGAATTTTAATTTTTTTAAATACAATTTAAATTAAGTAACATGTTAAACGTTTTGTCCTTCTATCAAACAGGAATGTTCCCTGGATCAAATGTCTTATTTTGATTATGTAATTACTTTATATTTATTTCTAACGGGTGCAGCGGAGCGCACGGGTACGGCTAGTACTATATATATATATATATATATATATATATTTAGAATCTCACTGAAAACGACTAGTACCTATTAATAGTTCCATTGGTTTTCTTCTTCTTTCATCTAAGATTTGTGTACTTATTTCTTCATTCGGAAGCAGCAGCAACAGCAACTCTCATCACTTGCTCTTCCAATCTCTTTCTAGGTCTTCCTTTTAGTTGTTTTTCGATAGGAGTTTAATGTAAAGCAATTCAGATATTGTAGATCCTCATCTGTCATTACATCTACGTTTTTCTTTCACGTACAGCGATTATTCTGGATAATACTGTCTACAATATTAACTACTTCAAGTGGTGATCTGTTGTAGTCACAACGGTTGCCTTGTAACGGGCAAAGATATCTTCAATATTTTAAATACCGAGTTTCGTAAACTTCAAAACAATTTTTGAAGCAGACACAAAATACGAAGATCCATATGATGGGAATTTGTACAGAATTAATTACATACATACATGTATATCTGAAGTCTGATTAATATAGTAGCCTATGTTACTAGTCAGAGAAAGGAACTATCCACACTTCCCCACTATCTCTTGGCTTAGTTGCTTCAAGAGCGATGCCTTATTGGTGTCATTTATGAGGTTCAAACCTGTCTTCGGATAGTTGACTATTTCTGTAGTTGAAACTTATCTATACAGGGTGGAAGTGAAATAATCCTGCAGATTGAAAAGGGTGTTGGGGTACACTTAAATTAATAGAAAATCTGTATTATGTTTTGTGTTCACATTCACGGTTAATTAGAAAATTAAATGGGAAGTTTCAGCACTTTGGAATATCGCCGCTAATATACTCCTATTTGTTCTTGTAATACAGATGTGAGAGGTCAACGAACTCAGATCTGTCTCCCTAGGTGAATTACCTTCCACCTCCCTCTCTGGCTACAACGTTGCAGCCTGGTCGGATTGTTCAGTGACTTGAAATGAGTGGTTTTTAAATTAAATTTAAACGAAAACCGTCCACGCTATTGAAATACAGTAGAGCATCGATTATCCGAAAAAATTGGGAACAGGAGGTGTTTGGATAACTGATTTTTCGGATAACCAATCATTTACGAAAAAATTTGTACCGGTGTCATAGGAGCAGTATGAAACAAAGAAACACTGATATTAAACATAAAACTGTACATACAGTATAATATATTTTGTATCACACTTCTTACAAATAACACAGAGAACTGACTAGCCTAGTTTGACAAGTTCAAAATGATAATTAAAGTAGGCCTAAAGTTTAGGAAAAGAAGTTCAGTGTTCTTTGCCGCTAAATCTTGCAAACAGCGCTAGCGAAACTTCTACATGACGCGCCCGCAAATTTGAATTTGCCAACTGGAACGCTTTCGGTTAACCAATGTTTCGGTTGATCGGTATTCGGATAAACGATGCTTTACTGTACGTCAAAGGGATAAATGATTTTTTATTACATTTCCTATCGATATGGACAAAATCACGATCATACTCTCAATAGTTACCGAATAAGGTGTTTAATATTTTGGATTTTTTTTTCTGAGAAAACTATGAATTTTTCACCAATATGGTATTACACTTTTTTGTTACATATAACATGAGCTATTCGCTCTGAAAACCTGCAGAGTATTTCACTTCCTCTGTATATGAGCCGTTCAGAGCAGAAATGGTGTAAGTCAAAATTGGGTGATGAGGTTTAAAGTAAAAATTCTGTAAAATACAGCGCAAAGTAGCAATTAATATGTCCTTCGTGCTATCCACTGACTACTAATAGTTTAAATAAATTGAATATTAATTGCTACTTTGCGCTGTATTTTACAGAATATTTACTTTAACACTCACAATCAGTACCCATTTTTGACTTACACCACTTCTGCTCTCAACGACTCATATATCTGTAGTGCTCGGGAAAAGTGACACAAGTCAGTTTCCACAAACCTTTTTTGATAATTTATTGACAACGCGGTAAATTCTACTTGAAGCAAGTAAAGAGATAGGGTTGGAAGTAAATCCCGAAAAGACAAAGTATATGATTATGTCTCGTGATGAGAATATTGTACGAAATGGAAATATAAAAATTGGAAATTTATCTTTTGAAGAGGTGGAAAAATTCAAATACAAATATAAATGATACTCGGGAGGAAATTAAACACAGAATAAATATGGGAAATGCCTGTTATTATTCGGTTGAGAAGCTTTTGATCATCCAGTCTGCTGTCAAAAAATGTGAAAGTAAGCATTTATAAAACAGTTATATTACCGGTTGTTCTTTATGGTTGTGAAACTTGGACTCTCACTTTGAGCGAGGAACATAGGCTAAGGTGTTTGAGAATAAGGTTCTTAGGAAAATATTTGGGGCTAAGAGAGATGAAGTTACAGGAGAATGGAGAAAGTTACACAACACAGAACTGAACGCATTGTATTCTTCACCTGACATAATTAGGAACATTAAATCCAGACGTTTGAGATGGGCAGGGCATGTAGCACGTATGGGCGAATCCAGAAATGCATATAGAGTGTTAGTTGGGAGTCCAGAGGGGAAAAGACCTTTGGGGAGGCCGAGACGTAGATGGGAAGATAATATTAAAATGGATTTGAGGGAGGTGGAATATGATAATAGAGACTGGATTAATCTCGCTCAGGATAGGGACCAGTGGCGGGCTTATGTGAGGGCAGTAATGAACCTCCGGGTTCCTTAAAAGCCAGTAAGTATTGACAACTTACGGAACATCTGTTCGCTTGGAAAAAAATACATAGGTATTCCTCCCATTACAATAATTCATACAGAAAAAAATCAAATCTACATAAACCAGTGTAAGTTGTCAATAAATTATCAAAAAAGGTTTGTGAAAACTGACATGTCACTTTTCCCAAGCACTGCAGATATTACCTTCTTGTTTTGGATCCGTTCACACATACGCGTGAAAAACACGCATTTCTTGTTTTCCGTCATCATTTTAAGCAAAGTAACAATAATGGAAGGCAAATTCACAATAATACATAAAATTTAGTATCGTGTTTTGCATGTTGTCCAGTTTTTCGCCTTTTTTTGTGCGTTACTTTAAAAATGTTGATATTTTGTCTTAATCCCATTGCACTGAGCGAAATCAGTGTCGTCCGGGAGGGGGGAGACGATGTGGCAGCGACGAAAACTCTGCCTCTCCATCTCGCAAGAACAGCATGAGGGCGGGCGTCTGTCAGACACATCCTCGAGGTACACGGCGGTTGGATAATAAGTTGTGAATTCCGGAATCACTACTGTCCGGTGCAGGGTCTGCTACTTCTTGACGCTTGTTTTTTTTTTTTTTTTTTTCACTCGTCTGAACTGGACGACGATTTTGGTGCACCGTTAGTCGAAAGACGCAAGCTTCGGTTTTCACGAGCGATTCACAGGGTTAATTCCCAATCAGATTAAATGGAACTTACAGTATACAAAAACGGCGAGAGTTATCATATCTTCGAGAACCGTTCCGTGGTTTACTCAGTCCCCTTTCTTCCTCTCTCCTTCTATCAAGAATTAGGTCCTTGTAGCCTCTTCAATTCTTAAGACATCATCATCATCATCATCATCATCATCATCATCATCATCATCATCATCATCATCATCATCATCATCATCATCATCATCAGCAGCAGCAGCAGCAGCATCAGCAGCTTCAGGGCTTAAGCCACAACTGGTTCGTTCCGGTATCATGATTACAACTGTTGTATCCATCTCCTTCTCGGTCTGCCAACATTCTTTACACCTTTCGGTTTATAATTTAAAATTAATTTTGGAATGCGGCCATCTTCCATCCGTTCTAGATGTTCCATCCAATCGTTCCTGTATTGAGATATTTTTCTATTAATTTGAATATTTTGAGTTCTTTCGAATGTCATCATTTCTTTTCCTGTCCCGTAAAGTATATATTCTAAAGACAATCTCTTTGAATCGCTTATTTAACGACGCTGAATCAACTACGTGCTTATCTGGCTTCAGCATAATTGGTGATAGTTGGCATTTTTGCGAGATAATTCCTAGGATTGACCATGGGCTTACCATGTATTCGCCTCACAGTTGGGAAAAACTTCAGCGAAAACCAAACAGTTAATCAGTCGAGGCGCGATTCGAACCTAAGCCCGAGAGAAGCCTCGGAGCACGGATGAACTATCTATTCCATTAATGCCGTCACGTTTTAAGTTGTGTTTACAGTCCGTACTTCATCTTCATCCCATCGCAATGCTAGTATGGAATGGAATTTTGGGAGAGGGCACTACGACCCAGCACTGCGACCTTTAAATATCTGTTGTGCTAATCCTCGGCTGACTATACTAAGAATGATTATTAGAGGAGGAAAATTCGTTCCGGCACTGGGGATCGAACTCGGGTCCTTGGTTCTACGTACCAAGTGCTCTAACCACTGAGCTACGCCGAAGTTCAATCCACAGACCGGATCGAATCTCTCTCCTCTAGTGTTTTTCCCTTTGTGGCCTGACTCCAATTTATGTTAAGTCAACTGCCCTTATACAAGGAGCGCATTCAATTCAGTGACTTGGTGGCCGGAATTCCACAGTAATATGCAGTGTTGGGCGAAGAATCTACGTAAAGATTCATTTTTGGTCCTACAGAATATATGTTAAGGTAACAATGATTATTATTAGAGGAGAAAAATTCGCTACGCCGAAGTTCAATCCACAGCACCGGTGGTTAGAGCACTTGGTACGTAGAATCAAGGGTTCGATTCCCGGTGCCGGAGCGAAGTTTTCTCCTCTAATAATCATTGTTACCATAACAGATATATTCTGTAGGACCAGAAATTAATCTTTACGTTGACTATACTAAGGTTCACTGTATACCCAGATTTCGAGCAGACAACTTCCCCCCCCCCCCTTCGTCCCTAGGCTAGCCTCCTCCGAGCGTTGTCAGCCGGCGTTCGGGGAATGCTATGGAATTATGACGAAATGTTGACGGAATGATGTAGATGGTAGAAAAATCTCAGACTTGACCGGGACTCGAATCCGGACCACCTGCGTGGCAGGCTGAAGATCTGGCCATCAGCCATCGCAGGGTCAATGCTAGTAAGTATGTAAACAAGGCAGAGCGGTAGCCATTTCTATGAGCATGGCGTGCCTCTGCACCTCTGAAATGTTGGCATACATCGAAAACGTGTTCTAATTTGCTACTCTAGCAGCTGCTACTCTAGCATGAACACCATTGAAAACTGAAATACGCAATACAGGCGAGTCAAGCCGCACATGAACGGTAGGGGTGAGGGTAGAAGACTTAGTTTCGTTGTCAGTACGACTAAGGAACGAGACGGGCGACCTATACGTATAATGCATAGTACTTGCAACTGAAGCTGCATTGATTTCAATGCATGCTGACCATTAACGTTTTAACATTTTCATTACATAACTACAAAATTTGAAATATTTTTTTGTTTATCTCTTTTATATTCAAGTTCTACTAACGTGCCTGCTTACTGTAGGCATAGGCTACTTTGGGGTGATAATTTAACTATATTTTTTGAAAATCTATTTTATTTTAATCGTAAGGTGGTTCTATGGTTTTTCTTTTATTTAGTCGAGTGTAAATGTAAATTTAAATGAAGCGTATGTTCTTCGTACGGAAGAGGGACCCGAAGATTTACACCGTAGCCTGAGGCTTATTGTGCTTACCATTCCTGTTCTGTGAACGATATTTGTCGTCGAATTGTCGTGTTCTTGTACAATGAGGGATATAATAGCTGAGCGACTGGAATTTTTTCTAAATAAAAAAAATGCCACACTACTTATGCTTCGAGCCGAAAGTTTTTGGTGATATGTTGACGAAATATTCGCTTAGATTTTGTGTTTAAATATTAGGCCTACATATTTGGTCGACGTTGGCTCTTTATGGGTTGTCGTGCCACGGATTTATTTAATTATCCTAGAAAGAAGAAAACTTTTATTTTTGAAACTTACTGTCTACCTAGAAGAATCGAACGAAAAGAGTTGTCTCAGCCAATTTTGAACATATTGCTATTTTGTGTTTTCTTAATAAAGATTAATTGAATTTAAATAAAAATAGTTATATTTCTTGTGTATCATACGTTATTGAATTAACTTGGAATTTGAGCAAAATTGACTTGAGTATGGACTGGATTGTCGAAGAATTAGTGAGAAATCGCTGTACAAGTTTATCTATTGGTAGACGGACATACTGAAAACCACTTTTTCGTTATCGGGGATGCTGAAAACATGAAAATATCAAAATTTCTTGTTTTGCAGCATCGCAATACTTTAACTTTATAATATATCCAGTATAATGAAGAAATAAACTATTTCAGTACTTTTTGTGTAGGCCTTTTTTGTTTAGACACTAAATTTTATGTATGATGTAAGAAAATTCTGCAACTATTTAGAACATTACTTTGCACATTTGATATTGTTATTAAATGATTTTATCATCCCAGAAGACTTTCCAGAGGAAATACTTTCTTATCCTTGCCTTGGGCTAGTCAGCTACTTGTGTGAGCTATAACATAAACTTCGGCTAATGTATTTCGAACCGCACGACATAACCAGAACTGGCGCTCCTCCCAGCTCCATCGAAAGACAAACTTTGCTCTCAAGTTCTATACCTTGGAATTAAAAAAAAACCTATTGGCATTTCGTGTTTAGACATTAGAAAATTGTTCTGTATCACCTCAAGTAGGAGTTAAATTTTCTGATTTATGAATGTAATAAAATATTAATCTGTTAGATGGCAGTGAGAGGTTAGGTTTTATGATTTATACATTCTTTATTATTGCGTCTTTTTTATGGACTTTAATTATATAAAAGGAAATAGGTACAACGCTGAGAAGGTGCCGAGTTATTGGCAGTGAAAATTTAAGTCTGTTGCCTTTTAATTACTTCCACTCGAATTTTTTAAGATATATCAGTAATAGACAATAACTGTAACGGTAATTAAAGAATATTAAACAATAAAAAATAGTGTTGTGGGATTTAATCGATAAATCGATCAATTTCTGTTGTAAGATTAATCGATCAAAAATATTTAATCGACTAATCGGTTGTAGTTGATATTAATTATTATTTTGTTAATACAAACTCATACTAAAAATTCCGACAATATTTCTCTCTCGGAAATTAATTGCTTACTTAAAAGTACAATAGTACTGTTATTTTCTAACTGTAAACCAAGTAGCGTAGGGAAAATCTTTACACAAACACTTCAGAAAGAGATGGAGATATGAGGACAGTGAGCTAGTCTTCCTCTATTGAAAGTTGAAACACAATGCGAAACTCTTATTAAGTTTTATGTCAGCTCATCTTCCTTACATTTGAAATACATGCATTTCTGGGATTCGTCCTCCTCATTTCTTATAAAATAGCCATGCCTACACTGTGTGCAAGTGAGAGCGTAACTATCTTCTTTTCCTAAAATCTGGTAATTCGGATTACAATAGGGGCCAGTCTTCTGTTTCGACCGCTGTACTTTTACAGGTGCTTGCGGTTTCTCTACTGAGTTTGTGTATGAAGGGTGTGTGCTTAGTTTGATAAAGAAAGAAAAATCAGTTTTCTGTTGTCTGTGAAAAATGTAAACTCTATTATGTCATACGAGAATTTGAGAGGTAAACTCCGTGAAACTTTGGATTTAAATTGAACGGTCGTGGAGAAGTGCTTGACAGAAAAAACGTTTTTTTCGTGTGTAGTGATGCAGGAAACATTTTACTAAACGTATAGCGGCACTTAATTTGGAGCATGTGAATGCACTCACATGTTTAAAACCATGGGTGAAGCAGTATTAACTAGGTGAGTCTTCATACTTTTTGTTATTTATGTTTGTTTAAAAAGTTGACAATAAATTATAAGGCTCATAATAAATACGCTAGTAATTAAAATAGTTGTTTTGTAATATAACGATACGATATATACAGATATACAACATTTAATACTTATGCTAATCACCGAATACAAGTTAAATTTACAATAATTGCGTATTACAGTATATTAAAATATTTTTAACTCGATTAAAATTCGACTAATCGATTAAATTCAAATAGTTAATCGATTAAACATTTTGATCGATCGACAGCACTAATAAAAAAGAAACTAAAGTTTTTAAAATCAATCATACGACGAATTCGGTCTTACATGCACCCTCTTACATGAATCAAAATTGATGGCGTATCTTCTCCGTGTTATTATACATTACAGCGTCCCACAGTTTTGTCTGAATCTATATGTTGAAGAATTGTTATGTAAAGTATAATTCTTCCACTTTGTGGTGGCGACATTTTCGTTATTTCAGTGATTGTCTCTCACAACCCGCATAAGGAATCCGCGGGTGATAACGGAGGATGAAACCTGAAGAGTCTGTGAATGGGAATAGGGGTCACTGCACACCCACAATGAAAAACACTCATTGCTGCCAGGAACTATTTCTCTGTCTCTCTCTCTCTCTCTCTCTCTAGCTGACACTCGTTATTGGACCCGAAATGCAGTCATTAAATTGCAGATGTGGCCTTGTGAAATAAAATAAATCCATCAACTTGAATTACTGCATGGCACCATCATTACAAAGCCCTCAGCGCCCTTCTACTGCTTGTGCATTTGATTTGTATTAGATATTGATCAGGACTCGTTATTGTGCTTTGCTACTAGGGTATGTGACATGGTGTCAATCTCATTGTCAGAATGAAGTGTAGAGCGTGTAGGTGGTCGAATTAGGCATGCGGATCCAAATTGTAGGCAGGTATAGGCGAGTCAAGTTTATTGGAATCTAGTGTTTAATACCATGCAGTTTGATCCATAATCCAATGGCTTATTATTTCTGTTTATGAATACCGAAGAGAAAAGTTTGTTATGCTAGAATTAAGTTAATAATGGACTGTTTATGTTAAGATTTTGGGGAAGATTTAGCGAATGAATAAAGAAGTCATCAGATTTCACTGTCCTAACTCTCCCAGGAATTGTACGTTTAATGAATCAATTATGAGTTGAATGTGAAAGGACTTCTGTCTGCTCTCTCTCTCTCTGTAGTATACAGGGTGTTAAAAATATCCAATATTTTAGGAGGTGCTAGTATGCATCAAAACAAGAAAAAAATGTCTAATAAACATGGGTCCTACAACACATACTTTCTGAGATCTGAACACTTGTTCATAGGACGTGCTCAGTGTGACATCCATTCATGGCAATGCATTCCTCTGCCCTTCGGCGTAAGGAATCACGCTCTCTTTGAAATTGACCTGGTTGTTCTTGGTAACCAAAAGTCTAGGGAGGATTTAGATTTGAGAAACGAGCAGACCAAAGTGTGGGGCCTGCAATCAATCCTGAAATGTCAACATCAGGTGTTCACGCTCATTGCGGAAAAAATGTACTGGTGTGTCATGCATGAACCACATCTGTAGTCTTTGCTGACATAGCATATACTCCAGCAAGGTAGGCAATACATTAATTAGAAAGTTCTGATAACGAGCCCCAGTTAATCTCTGTGGTAGCACGTATGGCCCTTAATCTATCGCCAAGAACTCCTGCCCATACGTTGATTGAGAATCGGTGCTGATGCCTTGTTTCTTCAAGTGCATGGGAATTTTCATCAGCCCACACATGCTGATTACGAAAATTCACAACACCATCTCTGCTGAACCCTGCTCATATCCGCAACCAAACTCTTCTTTTCAGTATTCCTTGCTACATATTAGTATTCCATGCCAGAGGTGTCAACTACGGTATGATTATCTGGTAGCCTGCTGTATTGTAGAGGAGAAAAATGCATTACCATAAATGGACATCACTTTGAGTACCTTCTATGAACAAGTGTTCAGATCTCAGAAAATATGTGACGTAGGACCCATGTTTATTAGACATTTTTTTCTTGTTTCGATGCATACTATTACCTCCCAAAATATTGGATACTTTTTTTTAACACCCTGTATATATACATATACAATACCAATTCTGAGACGCATGTGGGCCGCTGGAACCTAAAACTTGTTCATTGGAAGAATGCTCTATTTATAAATTATAACACTCATTTATCCTACATTACATAACATAGCGTCAGTTCCCTTCCTCAAAATCAGACCATTTAGCTATCATTATTGTGTTTTTGCCAACGGAGGTTGGCAAAACAGTCCTACCGGTATAAACATATTAAGAATTCACGAACGCGGTCGACATTCTTTCAAGTACCGCCACAAATTAAACTCTCTTTCTTTCGTACGTAAAGGGAAAATTGTTGAAAGCGACAGTTGCGCGTTCTAAAATTTATACTCCATGTTCTCGTGCCGAGTTTAATTTTATACAACATTAAGTTAAAATATGAGAAAACATTCCAATTTAGATCTCCAAAGTCATTAAAGCGACACAGATATGTCGCAAAACGACATTGTGAAATGATGAACACATTCCAGAGAGCTGTGGAAAAAATATTGGCCATAAAAAACTGAAATATTGCGTAGAATTGCACGCACACCCTTCGCTTTCTGCGTTTCGTACAATTTAAATTGCTGGTTTTAAACTGGGTGATTGCAAATGGAAGAGTAGAGTAGAGTGAAAAAAGAAATTAGTTTCATTTGTCATACATTCAGACGTAACACATTTTTAGTCAATATGTCGGAGGGAAAATACTTGACAAGAAAAGGAAAGTAAGAAAATTCTATCGGTATAGCTCAGGCAGTAGTGCGTTTGCATACTTATCCGGAATTGCTCTCGTGAGTGGGTTCGATCCCCATTTTGACTGATTATCTCATTACTAGTAAGGCGAATATCAGGTAATCCCATGATAAATTCTCGACTTCATCTCGCCAAATGTCATCTCGCTATCACCTCTTCCATCGACGCTAAATAATATTGTAGTCGATACAGCGTCGTTAAATAACCGGCTAAAAGGAAGAATATTCTTCACATATGTGCTTAGTAAATTAAAGTTCAACAACAATGAAGAATTTAAAAGAACAGTGGATCGAAAGACAAGGCAGAGTCTTCAGAATTGGACGGAGTTACGCAATAATAGACCAACCGACAAAAACATGTTTCCGAGATATTCACCATTGAAGTGTGTTTGGTTAGTTATTAAATATTTTATGCAAGAAGTATTGTATTATACTGTTACAAAAACAGCACAAAGAATAGTAAATAATAATAATAATAATAATAATAATAATAATAATAATAATAATAATAATAATAATAATAATAATAATAATAATGATTTATTTAACCTGACAGAGTTAAGGCCATACGGCCTTCTCTAACACTCAACCAGGTGTAAAACTGCGTTACAAAAAACACTACAAATTTACAAAGTACACTACAATTTTACACACAAAACTGAATAAGATACACACAAAACTCAATAAGACTAATTGTAATTTTATTCTTCATATTATAGTTGGAATCACCTGGTAGAGGGGCAGAGAAGGCCTGACGGCCTTATCTCTACCAGGTTAAATAAATAAATACTACTACTACTACTACTGCTGCTACTGCTGCTGCTACTCGATTTTTAATAACAGACCAGCACTTGAGTTAATATTGCAAAGCAAAATAAATACATTTTATTCAATAAACGAATTTTTATTTATAAATGGCAGCAGAGTGTAGATATCGCATTCTTGATTTTTTATGAGTTAAATAATCCAGTCAACAACAGTTCTGTGTAAATATCTCAATTTTTTTTCAAAATGTCGGTTGGTCTGTTGTTGCATATCTTCATCCAATTGATCTATAGGTCTATGAATAATCTTTAATATGGTTCAGAATTCCCTGATGATGTTAACCACGTTTATAGGGTCATACCCGTCTACTAGCGGGTTTCACCAACAAGACGTTCCCGACTGGTCTTACGAAATGTTTCGCCGCGTTATCGGTGATTCATGGCGCGAGAGTTGCACATGAAAGTTGTACATCTTGTCGGTCATCTCCATCTGACATCACCTAAGGTACCATTCCGTATTACGTTTGTTGACGAAATGAAATGACATGGAAGGTGACACGAATGGAAAGAGTTAATGGAATGAAGTTTCAAAGTTAAACGAAATCGGAAAACCCCAGGAAATCTCCTCATCGGACATAAATTTTATTGCAGTCAGCGTCAGGGATCGAACTCGATTTCGGAGCTTGAGTTGTCGGAATGGCAGATAAATATGTTTGTTTAATTCAGAAATATAGAGTATTGTGATATTGAAGGAAGAAATACAGTATTTAGACATTTTCAGTGTGCATGATACAGCGATTTCTCCTTGGTCAGATTTTGCTCATATTCAGTATTTACGAGTCAATTTGTCCGGGACTGACGCATATGAAAGGCAATTTCACTCAGAATATAATCAATGGAATAGTAGTTAAAAACAATGACTGCTAT
Organism: Periplaneta americana; assembly: GCF_040183065.1. Taxonomy (NCBI): domain Eukaryota; kingdom Metazoa; phylum Arthropoda; class Insecta; order Blattodea; family Blattidae; genus Periplaneta; species Periplaneta americana. Next base: position 56,608,293 of record NC_091127.1, read on the forward strand.
TTACTTTAAACCAACGATTTTTTCCGTGATTTTTAATGGAAAGCAGAATAAATTAAAAAATTAAGTGCTAAAAGTGATTTCTCTCCCTCGCAGAATTGTACAGAATTATTCTAGTTTTTTTCTCGATTTCTAAGTCTCTCTCTTTCTCCATGTTTAGCTTTTTACCGCGACGAGCATTCAAGACTACACAGGTTCGAGTAGTCAAGATCCCTCTTGTTTTAGAGAATTGAGGCGGTTAGCTATAACCTTACGTTATGCGCGAGTGAATTTCTACAGAATAAGTTTCACAACTACCTGTAAGCTTCAACGAAGCTACCGGCGTAGCTTAGTCGGCAGAGGCAGTTGTCCACTGATCCGGAGTTGCTTTCCGGCGTGGTTTCGATACCCGCTTGGATTTTTTCCGAAATTTTCACCAATCGTAAGGCGAATATCAGGTAATCTGTGGCAAATTCTCGGCCTCGTCTCGCCAAATACCATCTCGCTATCACCAATTCCATCGATGCTAAATAACCGAGTAGTTGATACAGCGTCGTTAAATAACGATCTAAAAACAAGCTATCAACGGTGTGATAGAGATACCGTACTTTTGGTTATTTGACATGAAAAGAAAGAATATGTTTAGAATCTCATTATAAATCATACATCACTTTTAGATATTGATTTTGTTAAATAGGGAAATAGACCTAATATTAGAAATTATTAAAATATAGCTACTTTATGTGAATTATGGCTGATTAATGCCATACATTTACTTAAACCTTACATTTTATAAGTGAAGTAAGAACACAATCTAGTACATACAGTCACGAAGCTCAATACTAGGGAATATGCATCCAATGGCAGTTGAACTTTAGTTGCTAGCCATTAGGACCGCTACTATCGCCTCATCACAGATAATGCGAAGTAGTACCGGCACAGTATATTGTTCCTAGCACTCTCAGTTGCTAACCGCTTGGAGGGCTGTATCGCGAGGAATGCAAAAAAATCACCTCAAGCTTCGTGACTGTATGATATTAGACTGTGGTAGGAATACCTTATAGTTTGTGATTATATAAATGCTTCTTGCGTGAGATCCAGAAAATAAAATTGATCTGATTTTTATTTTTTCAAAGGAAAATAACAGTGACTTTTTCTTGTGCGCTCACTGACCAATGTAACGATATAAGATGGGATAAATATATTTCTTCTTTATGTAACAGACTTCGTAAAACAATGTATAAATTTGTAATTTGCATCTCTACAAATATTCTGCGATTAGTTTATTTAGGTTTGGTTTAATCTGTTATCCAGTATGGCATAATCGGATGACGAAGAGCAACAAAATTTACACTTCTCCGCTCATATTGCTTCAAAAACGGATAATTAAAATTTGCTTAAACAAGTCAATTGATTATCCAATAAATTTTATTTATTCCGATTTTAATGTTTTCCAAATTGAACAAATATATAAATATACATTATTAAAATATAATCATAAAAATCGTCAGAAATATAAAGAAAAACAACATGTTTATCCTACCATAAGAAATTTGACATATCCTTTAGCGGAACTCTAAATGTTACACAACCACTGGAATAAATCATAGCCAGAGTTACGGGCCAACTCTATTTGATAATAATTCCTGACCTAGGTTATTTTGAGTTCAATAAATTTAAGAAGAAAATTAAGCAAATTATTTAGTATTCATGTCCCTTTTTCCTTTTTTCTTTTTCTTAATTTCAGTATACTATTTATTCATTCCGACTTATATTCTGTTCTTGATTTGGTTCTCTGATTTTACCTTCGTAATTATCCCTGTTTTTTAATAATTGTATTGGTTTTGTAATTTTATTGAAACTTTGTTATGTTAAATTCAGTACAAAATAGTTATTTATAGTCCACACCTGTGGAGTAACGGCTAGCGCGTCTGGCCGCGAAACCAGGTGGCCCAGGTTGAGGTTTTTTCCGGGGTTTTCCCTCAACCCAATATTAGCAAATGCTGGATCGGTGCTGGACCCGAACTCATTTGACCGGCATTATTACCTTAATTTCATTCAGACGCTAAATAACCTGAGATGTTTTTGCAGCGTCGTAAAATACCCATAAAAAGTTATTTATAGGTAGAACAAAATAGTTATTTATAGGAACCGCCCCCCCGAACACGAGCTTGCTCAGACGGGTGTGCACTACATCAGTAATATGTATTTATTTTGTATTGTATGTAGCAATCAATACTAAATACTTGTTTAATATTGGTTGAAAGGACATCAAGGTAATTTCATATCTATTATTTGTTTCTGCTTTTAAAATTATCTGTCACTTAATTTCTAGATCTCAGTTTTTTACAGTTATACAGACTTTACGTCTCAGCTTTTGACAGATATATGGACTTCACAGACAAAGCTTATGTATTTTAGTATTTTTATTATTTCATCTTATGCATTTTGAGAACGTTTTCACGAAAACAATGCTATTAGACTTCTATGCAAGAAGATTTTCCGCGTGCACATTATGGATATTCATAGAAAACAGGGAGGTAATTGTATATTTACATCAACATTGAATTTATTATGTGTCTGAATTAAGTAGAAATGGGAAGCGCTTGATGAAAAATTGTCGAAAATAATTTAGAATGCAGCGCATGTCGATTTAGGTTCGAAATAGTAGTGTGTATTATCCAAAAAGGACATCTTTTTTATACTTATAGAGAACCCTGTGTTTTTAATTGGATTTACCAATTTGGCGTAACTGTTTTAAACTGATGGGAGACTTTTGAATTTGTGGATCTCATCCTGACTCTGGTTTTCCGTGGTTTTTCTAAGGCGCTAATACAAATGTCGGGATGAGTCCTAAGAAATGGGCCATAGACCTTCATCTCCCTTCTCACACAGATTTCAGCATTTTTCAAAATTAAAACCTTGTGAAATTTGAGCCTTGACTTTTGCACGTTGCTTTCTATACTCTGGGGCGAGTTTACTCGAGCGTCATTCTTACAGTAAAAGGGTTCGGATCCCTTCTCTCGCGAGGACTGTGGCGCCCAGGCTCCACGTTCGGTGTGTAAGCTTCTAATATCAGTGACGATCCTCCTGACCTATTACTGTTCGTGCTTCTTCGCCCCCTCATGTGGTAGCTATTCAGCTTTTCTCTTCAAAATTCTCCAGTGTTCTTCAATGTTACGGCGAAAATTGGAGTGAGACAAGTGGCTTTCAGCTCACATAGTCACTTTCTCTCAACCCGTATTTCCCTTGCATGGATGCGTTTTCGCGTATCTGTTAAATGGTTTTCCTTTTATTTCCTTACTGATATTGACATTGAATTTGAGAACAGAAAGATATGGTAATGGTTACGCACAATTCAACATGTTAACTCAAATACCAGTTCTATTAATTACACCAAACAAGAAAAATAAACATCTTTCATTTAACTCGTTAAAATAAATGGTGATACTCGGAAAGTGTGTATTGTGTGTACATTATTTTAGGAGACACTGTATTTTAAACACTGCTCTATGAGACCTTAATGTATCGTATTCTAGCTATCTCCATATAGGAAAAGTAATATATTCAATATTACAGGAAACAACAGTTAAGTAGTTTTAAATATGCAGGCACAACTTGATCACTGCCAAGAACCGTGTGACCTGCCACACTTTCACTTATTTTATCCATAGTCCGTCGCATTTCCTTATTGATTTATGTTAATTTTTCCATCAGCCAGGAACTGTCAGAATTACACATGCAAATCCGAACATACAGTAACTCGAGCAAGACCAAAGTAACATTGATGTAAATTTTTACATTAAAAGGTATTGTAAAAATCGCTAGTGGATCGATTTGATCCCTTCCAGATAAATATTTGTGTATCTGATGATTAATTGGACGGAGTTACGCAATAAGAGACCAAGCGCCGGAAACCTGTTTCGAGATATTGGCCATTGAAATAAATCTGTTTTTTTTATAAAACATTTTATGCAAGAAGTATTGTAACATTCATACTATTACAAAAAATAGCACAAATAATACTAAAAAAGGCTAATCGATTTCTGATAAGAGACCAGCAGTTGAATTAATATTTCAAAGCAAAATAAATATATGAATTTTATGCAATAAACGAATTTTTACTTATAAATAGCAGCAAAATTCAGATATCGCATTTTTTATTTTTTCCGAGTTAAATTAGCCTGCCATCAACAGATTTGTGCAAATTTATATATATATATATATATATATATATATATATATATATATATATATATATATATATATATATTTAAAACGCTCGGTTGGTCTATTATTGCATAACTCCGTCCAATTCCTCTTATTTTCTAAATCGTGTTGTCACAATTTTTGTACGGTATATATTTTTCATTTCTTGCAAGTTCATTGTCCCAGGTTACGCACTACAGAAACTTGACCCTGCCTTCATCCCTCATAACGAAAAACAGTCACGGACGCCGACGTAGAGTTACATCTGCGAGAGCGTCGACCTCTCCTGTCACCTGGTGCGTTCACTTGTGTTTCCGTCTTTTATTTTCCGTATGGGAGGTTAAAATGTACAATAATAATAGTAGTCGTCAGATTGTTACCATGTATGTTTCTGACACATATTTTGTTATAATATTGATCAGTCGATTTTCGCTTCGTGATCTGTTTAACCATGATTCGGTTCAGCCAGGTCAATCAATCTTGTTTGGCGATCAGGCACTCCGTGTTGATCAGTTAGTCTGCAGATCTGCTTGATTCACAATATACAGAGTAAACCTTAAGTAATGTCATTAATTTCAGGAGGTTACTCCTTGGAAATTTATCTTTTGAAGAGGTGGAGAAGTTCAAATATCTTGGAGCAACAGTAACAAATATAAATGATGCTCGGGAGGAAATTAAACGCAGAATAAATATGGGAAATGCGTGTTATTATTCAGTTGAGAAAGTTTTATCATCCAGTCTGCTGTCAAAAAATTTGAAAGTTAGAATTTATAAAACAGTTATATTACCGGTTGTTCTTTATGGTTGTGAAACTTGGACTCTCACTTTGAGAGAGGAACATAGGTTAAGGGTGGTTGAGAATAAGGTGCTTAGGAAAATATTTGGGGCTAAGAGGGATGAAGTTACAGGAGAATGGAGAAAGTTACACAACGCAGAACTGCACGCATTGTATTCTTCACCTGACATAATTAGGAACATTAAATCCAGACGTTTGAGATGGGCAGGGCATGTAGCACGTATGGGCGAATCCAGAAATGCATATAGTGTTAGTTGGGAGGCCAGAGGGAAAAAGACCTTTAGGGAGACCGAGACGTAGGTGGGAGGATAATATTAAAATGGATTTGAGGGAGGTGGGATATGATGATAGAGAATGGATTAATCTTGCTCAGGATAGGGACCAATGGCGGGCTTATGTGAGGGCGGCAATGAACCTCCGGGTTCCTTAAAAGCCAGTAGGCCTAAGTAAGTAAGTAACTTCTTGAGATATTTCAAACAAAAAAGTTTGATACAGTTTTGCTCGTTTTTGATTCTGTTTCGAGATAAAAATTGTTTTATGTGTAACATTTCATAGCATGTTTTGGGAAAACCATTGATTTAATTCTCAATATGCTCAGTCAGTTTAAGAGAACAGTCTATTATGACAATAAATAGGCTCCGTATTCCAGCTACCTAAAACTGAAGTTAAAGACACAGTGAGTATATATTACGCCGAACACAGGTAATGCAACGGATAAGGATATAAACAAACAGGTCGTCGGTGTTTGTTCGTGGAGTACAGTCAACTCCCGACATTCTGAAGCAATACTAGTAAACACATGCTTGAGCAGTGATGTTCATTTTTGCAGTGAGTAATAATGTGCATTCGTAAATTACGGAACTTGAAATAATTCTTTCAGTCGCACATGACGTTATTGGTGCATGATATAGTACAAGATATTCCTTTTGTCTGATATTTTTTCATGTTTCATTAGGATATTGCATGTCGCATATCACTAATTTTCTATGTACTTCTCTAGAAATTCCTTAAAATGTAGATTATTTAATTTATTAATTGGGATATTGGCACTGAATATCATGGCAGGCTACACAAATCCATGCCAAACGTCGAGTTATTATCTTCATAATTTTCTGATTTTGATGGTACTGGTTCTTTTGGATTACGGGCAACACACTTTCTATGCCTTTTGGTATTGCAGTGTCTTTCAGTGTACTATATTTGTCACGTTTACTTTTATTTTACACAATTTATATGTAATATTGTCTATACTGACAGTGAAAATATTAGTTCAAATATCTTTAACTATGCTCTGCAATATTACACGCTTGAGTGTCTTAGCTAAGGCATTTTACCTCTGCAGTGAACCTTCAATCAGCCACAAAGATGTAGTTATTTAAATAATACGACTGAGTATTAAGAGCAGTGATCGATAAGACTACTCATTGTGACTGCGTCCCGGTTTTGAGTTTCTAGAAATCTAGAGGAAGAGGGCAGAGAATGCGTAACTATTTTGTATACGAACGTACCTGTGCTGTGACGTCACATATACTTCGAATCAGGCAACTTCTTTCCAGTTTATAGGTAGCTGGAATACGAAGCCTAATAATAAATTATTGAAAGAATTATAGTTTTGTCCTTTAAATGTGCAGAAATTTGATCCGAACAAACGTAACTTTTCGTTCTGCAAAGAAATTTTTCAATTTGGTTCGTTTGGGCGTGCATACTTTCAAAACATGTAGGATACAAACACGGTGCATAGGCATCGATTATCGCTCTGGTAGGATATTGAATGGAAGGGTTACGTAACTGAACGTATGCGGAACGTGAAGTGTCTCTATGTTTATATAATCCGAAGCGACAGCCCACGAAGGGCCAAGGCCGACTGCTGGTCTCACGTCCACAAGCCGTGTACTGTAATTAGACATTTAAAACTTTAGAACTACAGATTACGGATATGTAATGAAAGTGAAACGGAAAGGAAGTGTTACGTATAATGTGAATCAACCCTTAGCCAGCCATTCATTCGGTATCGTCAGTCTGTCACTCTTTAAACATTCATCCGCTCACCAAATCACTCACTCACCAGACAGTCTGTCAAGTAAATCATCTCAATAATTACTTGAATTACTGACTGACTGAGTAACTAACTAACTAACTAACTAACTAACTAACTAACTAACTAACTAACTAACTAACTAACTAACTAACTAACTAACTAACTAACTAACTAACCAACTAACTAGCCCACCCACCTTCCCACCCACACACCCACTAGTAAGTCATTATCTCAGTTATGTCAATCACTTAACTGCAGTTGTATCAGTTGCCAGTTCTGCAATGCTTGGGAAAAGTATCATGAGTCAGTTTCCACAAATGTTTTTTATTAATTTATTGACAACTTACGGAACATCTGCTCGCTTGGGAAAAGAGACATAAGTATTTCTCCTATTAGAATAATTCATACAGAAGAAAATGAAATCGACATAAACATAAGACAGTTTTTTCCTTCTCCTATAAAATTAACATTTTTGACTTGTGCCACTTTTCCCGAGCACTATAGAGTTACTCAGTGACTTCACTTAGTAGTCGTTTAATTTACTTACAAAATAATAGGAAGTAGTGTAATGTCTTTCCATATTTCTGTTTTTGTTAATTTAATTACCGATTTTCGCAAATTGGAAAATAACGTTAGAATTAATTGCAATTTCTAAATAGCTATTTTATGTGAATGGTGCAGACTTAATTATTTAATCTACATAAAACATACAATTAACAAATCGGGATAACAATTCTGTTGTTTAGTCAATTGTCCGAAGACAGGTTTGAAACTCAAAAGTGATACCAACAAGGCACCACATATGACGCAACTAAGCTGGAGATAATGGAGTAGAGTGGCCAGTTCCTTTGTCCCTTACAAAATGCTTTGGGATCTTATTTATGATCATTATTACTGCTATCATTCATGTCTTTTGAATGTTAGTTTAGAAAAAAATGGACTCTCAGCGTAAATATCATTAACAACGTGACATATGGACTTGTTTGGTGTGCAGCGCATGTGTCGTTTTAATGACACTGATTTTTTTTTCTAAAGCCGAAACATGATTTCTGTATGCTGGCAGTGATTTTCGATTTGTGAAAAAAAATCCTCTCTAAATCCTTATTTAATAAGCCATAATGTCTACCATTACCTTTTAAATGTGCTAGCTGTTACCTTCTGCTATACTGACCACATGACGAAATTACGGAGATTCACTTGAAAGTCAAGTAATATTAAACATTATTACAGAATAAAAATTATTACAGAAGTGAAGGCACGATTGGAAGAAATATCCAATTCTTGGATTTTACGATGGCAAGCTGTCGTTTTTATTATTGTTGATTACATACAATAATTATATCTCTGATTTTGTCGCAGTTAATAGAACAGATTCTTACGTACAGATCCCAGTGACATGTTTAAATTTTCTCCTGTCGATAAAAAAAGCATAGAAATGGAAAATCGAGAGATGAATGCACTTATTTTTAAAAGGTTCGTAGGATGTAGAATTCAGGAGCTGTAGATATCAGGAACCAATTTCTTTGAACCTGACTTAAAAAGTTCTCTTCAGTGACTTCTTGCATTTGTAAGTAGGAGAGCGAATTCTGAGTTAATTGAAATATTGAATTAACGTGATGCTGACAAAGGTTTAAAAAGAGGGGGGAGGTTTTGGATTTCGGGGGTGTCCAATTTTTCTACTATTCTTATCTGATCTTTGATGGCTCATTCTGTACCTTATTTAGATGATAGTTTCTTACCTACGGAATCGAACTTCGATCCCCAGCATGTTCTGTTAGATATTCTGCACGCATATAATTTTCTCTACAGGCATAGCGAGATTTAAATGACAAAGCTGCTATTGGACAGGTTATTTTCTTTGAGAGCTTTGATTACCCTGCTATCATTCCACAATAATTGCTCCATTATTGTCATATATTGATTTTTAATACGTATTTTCTGTAATTTAAGTGGAAGTTGAAGATATATAAATATAATACGTTTCCAATAGTGAGTAAAATAAATAAATAAATTATAGTGGTAATATCTTAGTGTATGTTACCATCCATCTGACATTTTTATTTGCTTTATCTTTGTAAGGATTTCCCATTGAATTATTCAAAAGTTATTCACGTACTTGTTGAGCTGCCATCCAGACAAAGGAACGGAGCTACACTGGAGAGCAGAGCATTCTATAGGTTAGCCACACGCGAAAAATAATTCATCTACGCATGCGCTATGTCTCCCACCAGCAGGACAGGCAGGTTATCACCTTACCACGCCTTAAAAAATATATATTTTCTCAACTTCACTCCTTGTTTCATATGAAATAATTTCTACCACTTAGTCTAAAAAAGAATCTTATTCAGACGCTTGTAATGCCCCATTTTGATTATTGTGATTCCTTGCTAAGTAATGTAAGTTCACTCTAAGCTGAGAGACTACAACGTGTTCATAATGTGTGCATACGATTCATCTACAATACTCGTAAATTTGACCATACAACGCCTTCCCTCCAGTTACTTTCATGGGTGCGTCTGAAGGAACGGAGAACAATACATTCACTGTCTCTTCTATTTAGAATCATGCATACTTCTACTCCGAATTATGTGCTATTGCACTTTCAATTTCTTACAACTCTTCGAAACCGGCATCGAGCATTTCTTTCTGTCCCTCATTACAGAGCGTCTTTATACTCATCCTCCTACACTGTAGAAATACCTCGCCTCTGGAATTCGTTACCTAATGACGTCAGGGACTGCCGGACTTTATCACAATTCAAAATTAAATTGGAAAATTTTGTCTTATTTAATGCTTTTTAGGTATTGTTAGAAGTGTTGTTTTGTGTTTTTTTACTCTAGATTAAAATTGCAAGTTTCTTGTTTATGTTAGTTAATTAGTTAGGATATAATTAATTACGATACTTCATCACTCATCTAAAGTTTCTGTGACTGCAACCTGTGTATATTTTTGTGTGGCTTTACTTTGTTTATAGTGTGATTTTTCTTTTTATTTCTATTATTGTATTTTGTGTTTCTGATGGTGTGGAAGAGAAGGCCTGATGGTCTTAACTACATCAGAATAAATAAATAAATAAATAAATAAATAAAAATGACGTGTTAATGGCTCAGGCCCGTCTATGCTACAAAGACAGCTCGGATTCAAGGTCATACTGCTACGTTGATTGACGATTACTGATTCTCCATGAAAACTCTGCGTATGGTAGGGAAAAGTCAACGACAAACTTTAAGATATGAGTCCATCGTAATTATTTTTTGTATGTGGTACACTTATTACTTGTCATTGAATATTAAGTTATACGTAGTTCCGAAACGTTGGACGTTTTATTAATCCAATTGCGAAAGTCTCAAATACCGGTCTGAGGAATATTGTGAAGTAATACCATGGACACCCCTGATTTGCAGTTTGCACTTCCTGGCATGGAGTATCTCATATTCTTCAATAGGTGCGTTTCCTTTTAAAAAGAGAATGAACATCTCGAGAGGGAAGTTGATTTTAAAATCAGTTTAGTGTGGGCTTTGGCGAACGTGTTAAACTTCTCTGAATGGAATGGATGCTTTTGTAGATGGCGTTGAACGCAAATGTGCGCTCCCTTTGTATGCGAGTTTCGAGTAAAAAGCTGTGAGCCATAGTTGGTATTTCAGCCAATAGGTGGTACGGCTGCGCAAGAGGGCTGAAATGTTAACTACTCCACTGTGTGCGATTTGATAGACCTGTGCCACGTAATATTTGTGTACCAACCGTATATTACATAGTCAAATAATGACGAATTAAGGTTGATAGGAAAGTCCAAAATATTCGAAAGAAACCTGTCTTTTTTTTTCACACTATGTCGAATTCTATATATTTACGTTCTTCAGGAGAATGTAGACAATAGAATTTTTACACATCATTCCACTTTGGAACATTTTTCAGCAAGATTACTTTTTACATTTTCCAACAAAATGGAACAAATGAGAGACAGTTATAGGTCCTGTTTTGTAGAAAAAAAAAAAAGGCAAATTATGACCTACATTTTAAGGCAGTTGTATTCCTTCCTCCTTTACTTCCTCGATGTACGAAGTATATAGAGCAAGTATTGTGATGCTGCAAAAAATTGATTTTGACCTTTGCGCGGAAATTAAAGTGTTTGACTTCTCTGATACCAAAAAATTAGTTTATGTACAGCGGCTTATTCTAAACCATTAGACATATTTTATCCATATCCATATGTGCGAGTTATTTTATCCCTGAATTATGCCTAGTAAATGTAATCATTTTAGCAAAAAATTATTGGGTCTTTATTTGAAATGAAAAACATACTCTAATACCGATACAGTGGAAGTCCGCTGTAACAATTTTTTAAAATATTGTTTCTTGCGTAAAGTGGAGTGATTAATGAAATTATGTGGTCAGTATATCCCCAAAACTGCTCACATTAGAGGAATTAGTTTTTAATATCTCGAATCTGAAAAATCTTCTGATAAGTTTTGAACTCAAAAATATGTCTACCCGAATTTCTTTGCAAAAATTAACGTAGTTCTATCCTTTTCGGAAACAGAGAAAACATTTTCTCGAAAAACTAATTAGTATTTGTACAGTAAATTACATCTCAGTTCATCAATTTCTGACAGTTTTTAGGACATAGATAATCTAGACGGAACTTGTTTGCGAAAATACCGTAAACCTGTCCGTTTATAGGGCGAGGAAGAAGGAAAGTAAATGAACATGAAGAGGAACTTAGAAAAAAATTTAGAGATCGAGCAGAAATAATACATCCGATCTTTTGAGACGAGCTTTTCTCCATCCCTTCCCTCGCAGCAAAAAGATTAAGAAACCCAGCAAGGTACGATGTTCAGAAGTAAGTGGGCCAATGGAGAGAGCTATATAATGCTCTTTTGTTCGATTCCTACCTTTTATTTTCTATGGAGTTGTCAGATATCGAAGAGCCAAACATATAATATTAATTTTAAGCATAAGTTTGATACTGATCGCGAGGAGAATTGTGCACTTCTTGATTTCATTGACGGTATTCGAGTAAATAAGACGGCATATTTCATTGGCTGGGTTGCTGGCAAAGAAGAAACTGCCTACTGAAGGATGCACTGGAAAGAATGGTGAACGGAAGAAAAGTTCGGGGCAGAAGAAATTAGATGATTGACAGCATTGAGATACATGGATCGTATGCAGAAACTGAGAGGAAAGCGGAAAAAGGAAAGATTGACGAATGCTACGTTTGCAGTGAAAGAACTGCCCTTGGGCAGAAAACTACAGTATGAATGGATGAATGAATAACTACATCTGTATGAAGTACCTCATTTCGGATATTTCATTCATATGCGCTTCTATTTCTTTAGAGACAATAAAGAATATTTATCGCCGATTGAAAGCGAAATAACAGACTTCTTGCTTTACACTGACTAATCAGAAGATCCCTGCGTTTGGTCACCTAAACGCTCCAAGCAACCCGCAGCAGTTGCGTTCTGCTGTTCAGTGAATGAAGTACGCGGTCAACATGCCAAAACAAACCAAATGTAGACGCTTGACGATCAGTGCTCTGATAGAAGAATTTGGTAACGAGTATTTCATGCAGAAAGAAGAAAACATTTTCTTTAAGGTATGCAACATAGAAATAAAAACCAACAAACGGCGTTTTGTAGAGAAACATTGCAACACGAAAACATATGTTATACGTGTAATAGTAATTTACGTTACAAGAGCGGTATGTTTACGTTTTCATGGTCGAGGAAAAGATTGAAAAAGCGAAACGTAGTTGAACTTTTTTAATTTCCGAGAACATGAAAACAAACATACCGCTCGTGTATCGTACATTATTTTGTGCGAAGATCGTTTATTACATACCTGAAAGAGGAATTTCTAATTAGTTGCAATGAAATCTCCATGTTGGTTTCTGTTTAACGACGGCAACTTCGGAAAACCAAAATATCTTTCTTCAACATTGTTGCTATAAAATGTTTTCTGTGTTTACTATACTCCAGCAGGCCGTGATATACGTCTGTCTTTTTTTTTTTTCCCCAGTCTATAAATGCGAACTTAAAACAAACGAGTCGACCTGGTTGGCAAGTTAGTATAGCGCTGGCCTTCTATGCCCACGGTTGCGGGTTCGATCCCGGGCCAGGTCGAAGGCATTTAAGTGTGCTTAAATGCGACAGGCTCATGTCAGTAGATTTACTGGCATGTAAAAGAACTCCTGCGGGACAAAATTCCGGCACATCCGGCGACGCTGATATAACCTCTGCAGTTGCGAGCGTCGTTAAATAAAACATAACATTTTTTTAAAACAAACGGAAAGGTTATGTAATGATTTATTTTTCATTTTAATATTTTAACAATATTATTTATATAACATATTGCAGTAATAACATCGGCATCTGGAATCTTGTTGATTTTTTCACGGCTTCCTTAATGTTACTTGTATCAGGAATGCAATAAGTTTCGTGGAGTAGTAGGCTTTACTTAATTTTTGCAAATATTTAAAAACAATAATTAACATTGCAATTTAGGTGAAATTGCAGTGGTAATTTTCCAATTTATAATTATTACTATGTTAAACGTATCTAAAAATAATATGTTAAAAGCCTAAAGCAGTAAAATGAAAGTTGCGCTTAAGCGGTAAGAAGAGGGAAGTTGTTATGTGTGTTACGTTGGGAATACTGAATGTGGTATTTCACACTTACCGCGTATTGGTTCTGTGCGGAAAACAAGCAAATACGCACGATCTCGCACAAAAGCATTTTCCACAAAGCATGGAAACGTGCCTTTCCACTTCCGACCTTCCCGATAATCGGTCTGAATTTTACAATGACTTGTGTAAAATGTTGGTACTCGTATTAGCAGATATTTCATTTGAAAAGGCCAAAAATAGTCACTTTCAGGAATTCATTGAAAAATATTCAGAAAGAAAACTTCCTTGTGCAACATTACGTAGATATCATTTACTGCCCTGCTATGAAAATGTGGTAGCTCGCATAAGGGAATCTCAAAATGTTTATGATAATTCATTGTAATGCATAGACGCTCGTAAAGTTCATAGAAGATATAGTTTTTTTTTAATGAGATATATGTCTTTTCGACTAATAATTCCAACCTGTACGACGTCTACAGTATTTAATTGCAAAATATTTTTGTAAACTTATTTACTGTTTTTTAAGGAACCCGGAGATTCATTGCCGCCCTCACATAAGCTCGCCATTGGTCCCTATCCTGAGCAAGATTAATCCAGTCTCTATCATCATATCCCACCTACCTCAAATCCATTTTAATATTATCTTCCCATCTACGTCTCGGCCTCCCCAAAGGTCTTTTTCCCCTCCGGCCTCCCAACTAACACTCTATATGCATTTCTGGATTCGCCATATGTGCTACATGCTCTGCCCATCTCAAACGTCTGGATTTAATGTTCCTAATTATGTCAGGTGAAGAATACAATGCGTGCAGTTCTGTGTTGTGTAACTTTCTCCATTCTCCTGTAACTTCATCTCTCTTAGCCCCAAATATTTTCCTAAGAACCTTGTTCTCAAACACCCTTAACCTATGTTCCTCGCTCAAAGTGAGAGTCCAAGTTTCACAACCATAAAGAACAACCGGTAATATAACTGTTTTATAAATGCTAACTTTCAGATTTTTTGACAGCAGACTGGATGATAAAAGCTTCTCAACCGAATAATAACAGGCATTTCCCATATTTATTCTGTGTTTAATTTCCTCCCGAGTATCATTTATATTTGTATTTGAATTTTTCCACCTCTTCAAAAGATAAATTTCCAATTTTTATATTTCCATTTCGTACAATATTCTCATCACGAGACATAATCATATACTTTGTCTTTTCGGGATTTACTTCCAAACCTATCTCTTTACTTGCTTCAAGTAAAATTCCCGTGTTTTCCCTAATCGTTTGTGATTTTCTCGTAATATATTCACGTCATCCGCTTAGGCAAACAGCTGATGTAACCCGTTCAATTCCAAACCCTCTCTCTTATCCTGGACTTTCCTAATGGCATACTCTAGAGCAAAGTTAAAAAGTAAAGGTAATAGTGCATCTCCTTGTTTTAGATTTGTTGTAAAAGTAACTTAAAATAAATAGTTTGTTCTTATCGAGTCTTAAAAATAATAATTTGTCGCATGACTACTGTAAAATATATCGTACCTACTGTCGACAACGTACACACACAGAGACGCAAGATGTAAACACACAGTACAGTACCGGAGGTGACTGATTCGCTGCTGCTTGCACTGTTTTGATTGACAGGATTCTCCGTACATAGCGACTTATACAGGGACATCACTTTATTTTTACCAACATTTTTAACATTAACCTGGCTATACTCGGAAACACTGTTACCCCCTTCCATTACAGGCGTTTGGTGCTACTAGTGCAATATGTAAACAAATCATTTTACTAGCTATAGGAGGAGAGAAAAGTAGTGTATCCATTTATGTTACAGGGAAATACGATATTAGGATTTTCAGTTAGATCATTACTTTTACGGTATTTTATCAAAATACAGTAGAGTTGTAACATTTTTTTTTTTCACAAACTCAACTCTTCAGGCGGTTTTATTCATTATATAATGGCTACTTTTCTCAGCATATTACCGTACTTTCGGTAACTCTAATCTTTACTTCAAAGTTATTCAGTCATGCTACAAACCGTACCTGTGCGAAATAAGCAGGGCCGGGTATTTACGTAGATCGCGAAAATCACGACATAATAGATATACAATAGATTTTTACTAATATTTACGAATTAAGTGATTCTGATTAATAATATGCGGATAAAACAATCGTGAAGTGGAGTTCTAATAGCGAAATATGGACACATTCGCGAATTATTATTATAGTGTCGTTTTATAGTGAATATCATATTCTGAGTTCTTTTTTCGGACATTTTTTTTATTTGAATTTGTTGCACATTCAAGTAGGCTACATTACATGGTATTCCAGTTGTTCTCATTACATTAGTGAACTCAAAAGACGGAGAATTCAACATTTCACTAATAATTTGAAAGTATTAATTTGAGGGCTACAAGTTTTTTTTTTTTCGTTTTTAATGAATATGTGTTAAATACAGTCTCAATCCAACAAATATTGTCTATTGGCCATACCGCACCTTTACCAGAATCCAATGAACCTTTAATGTTATTTATTTGGAAAGTAATATTCATACTGAGTTAATATTCCAATTTCAAAAAATTGTATTTTCCAAAATTTCCATTAATATCCAACAAAAGTACAAATCAATCTCCAACTATCTCCGCCGACACCAACATTAAAAAAAAACACAAATTATAAAATTAATCTCCATAAATACCTGCCCCTGGAAATAAGCTTCAATAATATAGAGTCTTCCTTCTATGGAAAACGCAACCATATTTCTGAAACACACTATACTCTGTACTCTTTACTTCACTACTAGCAGACTTCGAATGCAACAGCGGCCGTAAGTTTGTGTAGCTGACGGGAGCAAGAACATTACTGCAAGGGGTGGGAGTCAAATACATTCAGAAACGCAGGTACAATAAAAATGCAAGTAAAAATAAAGTGATGTCCCGGTACCAATCCAACTTGTATCCAAAGTGACTGAAGGCAGTGAAGCACATATTTAATATTCGTCTAAAACAGCGGTTCTCAACCTTTTTCAATGACGTATCACTACTTTTAATCTAGAACATCAGCTGTACCACTAACCAAATGTATAATGACAAATCGTCAAGTGTCGCTCCCAGGGTCACAATAAACGTTTCTACGCTTCAATATCAATAATAAATTGGTTGTTTTATTTAGACGTGTTTAATTAAAAAACAGTTAAAATTTGAGTATTTTATACAGAAAACAACTTTTATAAGTTTATATTTTATGATAATTTGTATTTTTATTTCACACTTTAACTACCACCCAGCAGTGGCTCAAGCACCATTAGTGGTACGCGTGCGTGGCTGAGAACCGCTTATACAACCATACAGTGTTTTACAGACGAATGCCAGATTTATTTTAGTCTTCGTAATACTGTAACATATGCAACTTTCAGCTATGTTATGAGAACAGATTACGAAACTTCTATGCAAGAATACTTTATGCGTATATGTAATGGAGAATCCTGGAAAAGAAATATAATCTTACCTATATTTTACGTAAATATTGAATTTATTTTTCTATAAATTAAGCAGAAAGGAAGGAACATGTGCTACTCGTATGTGGTCGAAATATAGTAGTATGTGGTGAACTTTTGTAGTAGAGGAGACTGACACTAAAAATTGTTTTACCATCAGGCTAAAATAATTACTGTTTTTCTAGTACCTGGCTTGCGAATTTGTGAAGAGAACGAAGTCTGCTGGACAGTGGTTGCGTATAATTCACTTGACATAAAGTTAGGTAAAGTAGCAGTTTTATGAGTGAATGTGTCAAATGTTTAATGCGAAAGTATATGCAATTCCCAGGTATGGAATTGCTGATAAAAGATTTGTCAAATTTTTTCGATTATAGTTTATTTTTACTGTAGAGGTTATATTATTAATTTATAGAAGTAAATTTTTGTTGTACCTCGTAATTGAAAGTATTTCAACAAATGGTTTTATTAACTGAATCCTAAAAATACATTTACATGGTACAAATTTTTCTAAATAGGCATATATTAGCATTTAAAGTAAGTACATTTTTATCTTTTCGCATAATTTGAACATGAAGTGCTTTTAGAGGAAATAATATTGCATTTCCTCGAAGTTTTTCCTCTAGCAAACATTCTGTGGTTGCGGGCTTTCTGTTTTCCTCGTATACATAGGGGAGATTACGAAAGGCTGTATTTTGTCACGCTATCTGCACGTACTTCCTTAATTATTCACAACGAATTTCGGTGCGGTCAGTGTAATGGATTAAGAAAAGGAGAAGTGGACGATTCAGTGTGGGTTGTGACCGCTTAAGTGGAACTTTATTCGTAATATTGCGGAGGCGTCTTTTAACTGTAACATTTCCCCTTGTGCTCTTCGGTTTCTAGTGGCCACGTAACAGTCATCTTTCAAGCCAATGCATTTGTTCTATAAACTGTGTATTTTTGTTTTCTGTTCTAAGGGTATAAGGAGGCTTATGACTTGTTTACCAATGTTACTTCTACCGTCTATAAATAAAAATCACGTGGTGAACCTGAATGAACCGCTTCTTTATTGGCACTCTACTCTGTCACACACAGATTGCACCGAAAAATAGTGCGGCACTAATGCTGTGTTTCTTAAGATTAGAAGGATGCACACTACAATACCTTTAAAAGATAATAAAGGAGCTAAGGATAACTCATTAGTCCTTACCTTTCAGTCAAAATTCACGTATATCTGTAATAATAATTGAAATGCTCTTTCTTTATTTTCGCATCCTTTTATTCCTTTAATAAAATTATTACTTTTTTTTTAGTTTGAAATACAGAGTGTCCCAGAAGTTCGTGCGTTAAATTTAAGGAATGGTTGAAGAAGCCAAAACAAACTTTTTTTTCACATAAATTTGAGTCGACGTCGCGTCCTTAATCCGTTAGCCGGCGTTAGATTTGGGAGCTTTTACGTCACAAGCACGTCACCCTACTCCATAGAGTTGTCTCCTCAACCTATGCATAGTCAGGAGATGTGCTCAAAGTGAGCACAATTGAATTCTGAACACAGCTTATTGCGACGAACCATTCGTTAACCTGTTGAACTCTCTCAAGGATAAGAAATAGCACGTTAAATTTAAGGGATGGTTGAAGAAGCCAAAACAAACTTTTTTTTCACATAACTTTGAGTCGACGTCGTGCCCTTAACCCGTTAGACGGCGTTAGATTTGGGAGCTTTTACGTCACAAGCACGTCACCCTGCTCCATAGAGTTGTCTCCTCAACCTATGCATAGTCAGGAGATGTGCTCAAAGTGAGCTCTGTACAGAGCTCACTGCGACGAACCATTCATTACCTGTCGAACTCTATCAAAGATAGGAAATAGCACTATCGAGTTCTCTGTTTTTAGGTCTTCTTTATCACTTACAAGAGTCGCGCGCACTGGGCCTAACATGCCCATTTTACTCCACAAGAAGAACTCCAGTCTGATGAGGTCAGGAGATATCGGTGGCCAAGCAGGTTCACCTGTCTGGAAAGATATTATCCAGGAACATACGAACATTATGTATAAAATGAGCAGTGTGGCCATCATGCTGCAACCACATGCGTTGCCTTACTGCCAAGGGAACCTCATCCAGTAAAGGGAGGAGGGTTTCTTGGAGAAGGTGCAGGTTCAGTAGTTTCTCCGTGGAGTCGGGCTGGAATTAAGACGGGACAGCGTTCCAGTTGAACAAACAGCACTTACGATTCTAACGCCTAACGAGCTAAGGGTACGACGCCGACTCTAAATTATTTGATAAAAATGCTTGTTTTGGCCTCTTTTTCCAGCCCTTAAATTCAGTGCAGGGACTTCTGGGGCATTCTGTATATTCTCATAATCATAATTAAGTGAATGCTAATAGCAATATGTCCTCAATGAAAATAAAACGGAAAGGTTTAATTGCTAAACGCAATTAATGTACGCTGATCCTTGAGCGAAATTATTTACCTTTTATTGTTCAGTCATTATTATAATGGTGACGATGACGACGATGGTGGTGGTGACGTCATATCCTGTGATATTTGTGCTGGACAAAGCGGTGTAAATTGAAAGTACTCCCTGTTTGCTGTGCCATTGTTATTCTTCGATAGCTGTATTACACATGCTCTATAATCTCATTGTCTCTTGATAACTACTGGATTTAAAAGCAGCGTTAAATTAGAGATCCATTACGAATTTCCTTTTCTGGGAATGGAATAGTCGAAGCGTGATGCCAGCTATTCGTTTCTGTCTCTTTTCTTGGTAACGAATTCAGCTCTGTGCCATATACAGTATATCATTTTATGATGCTTTCTACCTGGGAACTTTCTCATGTTAAAAGTGTGAAGAGGAAGTAATGTAATGATGCAAAATAATCGATTTAAATATTTTCATGGATGGAGTGGCTGACTGGCTTTTCGAGGTCCCGACTCAGGATCGATCCATGCTCTTAAGCTTAAATTGGCCCATTGTGCGCCTTATTATATCGCCGTCGTTCCTCCAATAACTCCTATGTGACATATTTATCGATTTTAAGATTTTGCTCTGTTAAATAACTTAAATAGTGATACAGCAAATAATAAAATCTCCTATATGTAATTATATTTCTTTGTTTCGAAAATGTAAGAATTCATAGTTTCCTATGTAAGGCTGCCATAGGATGAATAAATGTGTTTTTTCTTCCTACTGAAAAATTGTATATTTTGCACATAGGAGTTACTGCAGGAACAACGACGATATACAATATGTGTATATAGACACACACGGTGTTGTTTCAGTCCGGCAGATAACCTGGGTGTATTCGTGAATTCGATGCTGACATGAGGGTCATCCTGTCTCAGTCCTGGTTCCATCCCCAGACTAGTATCTGATAAACCTTACGGCACGGGGCCCCAAGCCTTAAATCCTATATCAGTATTGGAGACTCGTACTAACTCCAAGAGTACCCCGGTGTTGGTAAAGTGAAAGAGTTTCAGTTCTACCGCTAGATGTCACTTGTTAGCACCAAAACGTGTTCAATTTCGTACACAATGGCAATAAATTAGAATTGATTCGATTCACCCCGTGACCCAATTCACCCTTGCCTACTTTATATAAACCATACAGTTTATAAATGGGGAGATATATTAACTTTTTGTATTACAAAGAACGACTTTTATACCGGTCTGCAATGCAAAAAAACGAACATTTATTTTTTTTATTTGAGTGGTTTTTAAACGATTCTATATTTGTATGATTTCTGAAAGATGGGGAAAACAAAATATAAAGTGGAATATCATTTGCAACATGATAAAAGAACTTAATTGCTGCGATAAAATGTAGATATAATGAGAAAATGTGTCACCTTTGTGACATCGATTATTCGTTTGAATAGAGTGGAGTACACTGAACTGTGATAGCAATTAATAACCTCGCAACAAGTTTCAATTACACACAATATTGGGACATTTATCTGAAATACGGCATTGCCACTTCGACATGTAATCATCCCTACCTTTAATTACAGACTCCTAATCTCGTTTCAGAAACGGGGGAGGTCAATCCGTGTAATTAAAACTATAAATAACGCGTTAATTTTCCACCTGAGTAGATTGTCACCCTTTTAAAATGTTCGGAAAAGTACAAAACATTTCCTACGCAAACAATCGTTCATAGACAGGAATGTAACGAGAGACAGATTTCGAAATGTAAACGTACTGTTAGACCAGAGATTACCAGTATAGCCTCATCTCTGACAAAATGAATTATTGTAAAATTATACCGAACTATTTAGCCGTGAGGAAGTGTACTGATTTGGATAGTTTGACTCTCGAGATAATCTATGACTTAGATATAGAGAACTGCAGAGTAGGGCTTACAACCGGTTTTCATTCGACCGGTCACATAGCGCCCGTGAAGGTAGAGCATCCGACCGAATGTTCGAATTTCAACCGGTTGGTCCTGATGTTTTGCAGACTAGACAATGCTGGCATTTTCTGAGTACACAAACGGAGTAACAATTGAAGGAAATTTACCATGTGTAATTAAAAAAATGTATATTTGCTTAATATAGGCGTACAATTGATTGCATACTTTTTACACTTAGCTTCATAACATAGTATAGAGATGAACAAATGGACACGGTACAACAGAGGAGTCGCCCTGGGTGACGCAGTCAGTATAGTACTGGCCTTCTGTACTCGAGGTTGTGGGTTCGATCCCGACCCAGATCGATGGTATTTAAGTGTGCTTAAATGCAACAGGCTCATGTCAGCAGATTTACTGACATGTAAAAGAACTCTTGCGAAGACAAAATTTCGGCACACCGGCAACGCTGATATAACCTCGGCAGTTGCGAGAGTCGTTAAATAAAACATAATTTAAATTTAACAAGAAAGGAAATAAGTGTAATGAATAATATGAAATTTGGTGTGTAAAGAAATGCAAGAATAGAATAAATTAAAATTACTTACTAAATAAAAGAGAAAATAAGTACATACATTCTATTGTAACGTTTACACTTTAAACTCGAACTGCATACCTCTAAAACAGTAGTTGTTAATGCCTTTTAATTACTCAAGGCTGATGCATTAGCCTATTTCATTAATATATCATTTTTAAGAAGAATGTTTTGCTCTTGACGATACCAACTGTAACGAATGAATGAATTAATGAATGAAGAAAGAAAGAATGAACCAATCAGTGAATCACTTAATCAGTCAATGAATCAATCAATGAATTCATGGATGAATGAATCAGTGAGTCGATGGATGGATTGATTAATTGATTTATTGATTGTAGTGAGAGAAGAAGAATTATCAATTAAATAGTAGGCCTACACGATGATAATCGCGTCCTTGCAAGGGTTCCTGGAATTCGTTTATGGCTCAATCTGGTCTGCCTTTGCCGTCCACCCACAAAGAGTGAGAAACAACTCGAATATTCGTTAAACCGAACCTGAGACACTCCGCGAAACGGAAGAGCTTTGCATATTGACTACAGCGCCAGGCGTTCAATAGCAATATATAATTTATATTTTTCGTAACCGGTTGTGCACAACTCTATATTTCATTATGTTCATACCGAAATAATTCTTTGGGTGTTTGCATGGATGAATTGATGAGAGACGGACAGCATGTAGGTAATTGGACATAATAGTTGGAGCTTTGGAACTTAGTGAATAAATATATGAAAGCGCGTGTAATAGTGTAATAAGGTGTAGTTAAGATAAATGTGAGGGCGAAGAGGGACTTGGTAAATGAAAGTGTGAGGCTAATATGAAAGGCTTAATAAGGTTTCATAATAACGAATTTAATGATGACTAAGTGCAATACACCGGAGGCCAGCTCTGTATAGAGAGAAGTGCAAGATCCGAGGAAGGAACGTAAGTGGAAAACGAGTGATATGAGGCCAATTAAATTGTACTTAATGGTGCAAAGGATGCACAGTAATAATAATATAATATGAAGGCGAACGCTAATTAATATATGAGTGTGTATAATAAATTAATACCGTGTGATTTTTTGGTATAGGACATAGGGATTTAACATTATCATAAGAAACCTATTTATAAAAACAACAAAGAAATAACTTAATCAGTGAACCGAGTGAATTGGCTCAGACGGTAAGCCGTCTATAAGCCGTCTATAACAATAAAAACAAGAACTCAACAATACTTAAAACGGCCTACTGATATCCTGAAATTCCTACACACGTGTTATGACCGCAGATGTGTGTGAATGTACCCAGTGCCTACCCACTTCACTTGCGTGATTCGGGTTCCGCATATTGCTGATAGATGGCAGGACTGTGACCCATTTTCAAGTTGCACACCACTTCGGCGGGCCACGCTGTGCATGATGCGTATCTGTGGAGAGTTATGTCATGTACTAGGGTTGATGTGTAGTGTAGGAAATGGGTGAGGGTGATGATGAAGATGAGGAAGGGAGAAGAGGAAACCTGGTGCCGGCACATAGCCTACTCCTGTCGAATAGCACCAAAGGAGCCGCCAGGCATAACGTTCCCGTCCGACGGACGAATCACTATCAACAGTGACATAATTTATATATCTTCTGTTCATATGCTCTGCGAAAAGATTTGGGATTTAACCCAGGCATAATCTAGTGATTAGAAGTTGTGCACCGTCACCTCTCATGGTCCCGAGGTAGAAATAAACTTAAAAAAAACTAGAACTTAGTCAGTGGGCCATGTTTAGACATTAGCAGAGTACAACGACTTTGCTTTTAGTAAATACAAGTTAACAGGTTTTCCTTATTCCTTAGTGATAAACTATCTGTAATAGTTTCTATGTGTGTATATATATTATATTATATATATATATATATATAATTATAAAATATGTTTATATAGGCCTATGGTTTTACTTCTCATAAATATATGTTTTTTTCTTCTCCAATTTTTAGTGCTATCAAATCTTCACATATTTTAATTGTTGATCGGAACAGAGACCATGCAACGTGTGAACTAAAAGGGACTCTAGAATCTAGACAATACGGATAATGAAGGATTTATTATTTCATCGACCCAATTTATGTTTTGAGTACGTGTGTACCTAGATTTATTAATTGTATGTTAATGGAAGTAAGGCCAATCAGAAGAAGTATGCTCATTGCCTCAACTCTTACATCCAATTTTGTTATCGAGGGACTCTAGCTTTGACTTAGCAACAGAGTCACCTATGTGTGTTTTACAAATTATCAGAGCATACTAATTTCTAAACATGGTCCACTGATTAAGGGGAGTGGGTAGTAATGCCTATGCGATTAAAGAATTTCAGTACAAAAGTTTAGTTCAGTATTTCTAGGCTTTTAGTGTTCAGAGTGTAATAAAAATTTCCATCATTATACAATAAATTATTCTGAATTCAGTGGTAGGCTGTAAAAGACAATTAGTTTCTGATTAAAGTGCAAAAGAAAGGCCCTAACTGATAACCTTTTTTCCCACTTTGCTAAATGTACCTCATTCTTCAGGTGCACATTACTTGCTACAATCTTCACTCATATACCTTGTATTTTTTATAAGTTATCAAGTAATGTATATTGTAAATTCTAAAGCAAAATTTAGTTAAATATTTCACCCTTGGTGAAATAGGAAAAATATTTAATTTCGATTAACAATTTTTGCTATTTTTTTCAATGAATATATATTTTTTCCTCATGTCATATGTGTGATATTCATAAACCCGTAGGTCTATTTTGTAGAATACAGACTGCAGGAAACAATGTAAAAATTTCATGCAACTAGATTTAGTAGTTTCAGAGAAAAATGCACCTAAGTTTGAAAAATATCAACTTCCCGAAAACTGCATTTAAAAATGATTTATGAATTACATGCGCCGCCAAATTTAAAGAGACTATTTAAAGAGCTTATCTGCAGAGATACCCCCACAATATATATTTATATACATACATACACACACACACACACACACACACACACATATATATATATATATATATATATATATATATATATATATATAGTTTTAAAGAGCAAGTTTTGTACTTAAAAAACACAAATGAAAAAATTCGAATTTTTGACCCGTAATCACTACCCAGGCCCTTAAGTTATTTCTTCATTGTTTTTAAGTATTGGTTTCTTATGATAATGTTATGACCTGTTATAAACAGGAAAATAGACGGTGTACTCGTATAATGTGACAAAAAGTTTGGACATTAAAAATCAATTCAAATAACCCACAAATAAGAATTATATTGAAAAACATTCTTTAATTAATATGTTAAAGACAGGATTATAACGGTCGTCCATACTAATACAAAATAAACATAATGATGTAATGGTAACAATCATTTAATGATCCACAGTCTCAATCCGCTCTCGATGATGAAACATTTTCATGAATCAAAACAGTGACGTGTTCACATATAGGCCATGTAAGTCCAGACCCAGAGGGACAAATTTTGATTGGATACTTTTTTCTAAAACAAAATAAGTACGCATTTTGTACAGTTTCATACTGTGACTAGGTTTTCAATGTTTTCCTTATGGACAGTCAGAAACATACAAACGCGGTCAGTGCTAATTTTTTTTTTGTCAAAATGACGTAACGATTTCGACCAGGCGAATTTCATTAGCTATGTAAGTTAAAATCGTGCATCTAATTGACGTTTGGAGACGCGTACGGTGGTAATAATAATAATAATAATAATAATAATAATAATAATAATAATAATAGTTTGTTGTTTAGTCAACTGTCCGAAGACAGGTCTGAACCTCACAAGTTATACCAAGAAGGCACTACTTACGAGGCAACTAGGCCAGGAGATAATGGGGTAGGGTTGCCAGTTTCTTTCTCTCTCCATTGCATACATCACTGACTAATTATACATTACACTAGTCAGACTTCAGATGCATACAAACAATAATTGTTCTTTCTCTGACAAAGTGAGGCGTACTGCCTGATAATAGAGGATAACCATTGGATTGTTACTTTAAAATAACGTAATAGGAATAATAGTTATGCATAGTTTATGTTCATGCACAGTTTTTAAAGCAGAGATACCCTCATCTACGGAAGAGAACCACTGCTGTTTTTGCTGAACTATAAATATGTCTAAAAGCAAGAGAATATAAACTTGTAAAAGATTTGCTTAAAAGTCAACTTAGACTAGATGCACCTGATATTTCCAGTGGAACACCTCCAGAAACGCATTACTGGTTGTTCTCAGTATGTGTCTATTGGGTAGTTCTCAAATTAGAAATAAAACAGGTAAGAAGTACTCGTATGTTCTGCAGTATACCGTAGATTAAAATTTTTATTCAGTTTCGTTTATATTTAATTAATATATTATTTATGGCGTTACTTAGTTTTAATTTGTAAGGAAAATATCTAAAAAGTCTTCATTCAGATCAGTCTAAAAATATAATTATATATTTATTAAAATTAAGATACTTTCTATGCTACGTTGTAGTGGACATAAAAAAGCGCCTAAAATAGTGGAAGTATAGGAGACACGTAATTTATTAATCTTTAGAACTGTTATTTTCCAGATGATTTCGTGATAGTAATTTGAGACATTATGTTTAAAATAACCGTAAACTGCGGAAAATTAAAAGAAAAAGTTCAATTTAAGTATTTTAAAGCTGACAACTTAGTGTACTAACGATATACCTAGTAGTTATTTGTGCCTGTAAATGTCATATTTTATATGTACAGACAAAATTAATAGCCTATTTGACCACAATTCAGTGTAGTGTTCTCCAGGGAAAATTACTGCTCAAAATAAATGTTTTACATTAAATACAAAATCAAAAAAATCTTATTACAAAGAAATCTGCAAAATTGCTCAGTCTTGTTTGAAAATGTAAAAGGCATGGCATGGGTTCCCAGCCTACGAAACTAGCATATGGGAATAATAATAATAATAATAATAATAATAATAATAATAATAATAATAATAATAATAATAATAATAATAGTGATGATGATGTTGTTGATGTGAGGAAGTGAATTCGTTGGTAGGAAAAGAACTATTCTTGATTTAGTTTTTTTTTTAGGAGAGAGATGTCTTGATTTTACTGTGTGTCATTCTGTATTTTCTCTGGAGTGCAATCGCTTTAGTGGATCTTCCTTCCACGAATAGAATCTCCATTTAGTTTAATAAACTGAGGCGTCTTCCATTTTAGGCTAAATAATTTCTCGTACGCATTAAGTAATGTAAATTCACCATTATTTTGCATGAAGATGTGTTAAATTGTCCGCGATCACAGATAAGTACTTTTTATATTTTACAGTTGTCAATTTCACGGCTATCTCACTGAATGCTCTTTCTCCCTTCTCGGTTTTGCTGCCGCAAGTCTCTATGTATTTTGACAAAATAAACAGTGTCTTTCAAAATAACATACTATATATTTTTTACATTTACAAATGAAAATAATAATATCAGTATTTTATTGCCACATCCTTTCAAATCCTGTTCTGTTTTGTAAATTCATAACGTTTTCATTGCGAGTGACTTTTGCCTGCATAACTTTCTTTACATCTGCCCCGAAACAACTAGGACATTGGTTTCCCACGCCGAACATCCGGAGACAGATTCTGGTAAGTTCAAGTGGAATTTTTGGCAGACAAAAATGATCTTTGGGCAAGTTTCCGGAAAGTAAGTCTCCTTTCCTTTGCTAGTGTTCACTTTTTCATAATTAATTTTTATTTTGACGTATATTCATCTCGCTATAGTGCACCACGGGTAATTTAGACGGCAAATTGATCTAAGATCCGGCTTCTACTCCTAGCGGAGAAACTCGCGAAGTAAAGTGATGAGGAAACGAAGTCTCTGTCACGGGGTAAAATTATCTTTAGCTCTGATTGAAAATTCAGTATGGATGGAACGTGACACACACACATTGGCTTTAACGTAACACAAGTATCCCTAGTTCAATTTTGATGTGAGCAATGAACTGCAGGTAAATTTTTCCTGAAGCCCTCTTATTCAGGGTCAGGTTTCTTTTACGTGCCATAGATATACGAAACGAGTTTCCCAACTTTAATTCACTTCTCATTCGAAAGAAAAATGCTAAGGATTTTAATCACCATTAAAGTTCATTGTTGCCAATGCAGCGATAATTCTCGCTAGGTTTAGTGTTTTTTCGTGTTAGTTTAGCAGGTAAAATTTATCAAATTTATACGGTTGGTATAGGGATTGAGCCTTTTTCGTAACTCTCTAGGCGGGAAAGTAATCTAATTTTACATTGATAATACATCAGTTTAACGATTTCCGCAATGTTTTATAGCGAATTTTCAAGAATCGAATTGGCAACACTGTTAAAGATCTATCACATGGGTGTCCAAACGCCTAAGGAACCAGAATATACTGCACGTCAAGCATGTTCTGCTAAGGTCAATAACTTTCCGTATAAAATAGGAAAAACGACCTTAAAGAATATGCGCTGCGGGTTGCTTACGCCAGGTGTTACCTCGTACGAGTTACAATTATTGGACATCTATGATCTATCACCATTGGTCGGATTTGGATCGCGAAGTTGGTATTCAATGCCAAACATCATAAGCACACCATCGGTGACTTTTATTTACTTGGTTATTTAACGACGCTTTATGACCTGCGGGATTATTTAGTGTCGATGGAATTGGTGATAGCGAAATGGTATTTGGCCGAGAATTCGCCATAGATTACCTTACATTCATTGTTACCATAATAGATATATTCTGTAGGACCAAAATTAATCTTTACGTATCTTACATTCGCCGTATGGTCTAACGATTGAGGAAAACCTCGGAAAAAATCTAATCAGGTAATCATCCTGAGCGGGAATTGAACCCACGCCCGAGTGCATCTCTGGATGAGCAGGAAAACGCGCTACTGGGCTACTCCGCACCGGTAACAAAGTTTATTTTATTAAATGAATAGTAATACACTTTCTCGTAAATTTTATGTAGTAAATAGATTAACCATTGTTTTTGGTAAATATATGACTAGTGCAAGATTTTTTCCCCCATACTATACGTATAGAACCAATCAACATTTTGGATATACTTATCGACTCGATCAGTGGGGAGAACAAGGAAAGGAAATGTATCCATTTGAGTGCTGAAAACTGGCTTACGATAACAGTTTGAGCAGATAGCCTCTCTTTTGTCGTGTTTTCAGATAATGGATCCGATACATAACTCCAAAACGATGTTGTTACATTTGTGACAAAGAGCAGAAACCTAAGAACTCGCTCCACTTTAAAACCCGTGGAAGTCAAAACATATGAGAAGTTTCTTTGTTTTTATATGAAGGAAATTTGTACTACATTTTCTCTGCATGCCCCTTTCCATACGAGGGTGGTAATTGAGACAAATGAGAGAATTTATTCTGGTTTTATATTAATAATTTTATTACAATTTTAAGTTTGTTAAAATTTTATTTTATTTTTATTTTTGTTTTAATTAGTTATTTTAAAGTTACAACTGAAATGTCTGTTGAACTGTATTAAAGTATTTGGACTCCGTGAAGTTTAGACTTTTACTCCAAGTGCTCCAGTAAAACGAGTGCCGCTAAACCAAGACCCGATACACCAGTGAGATCTGTGCCACCTGTTGTACTTACTTGTCCCAGGACGCTGCGTCGAGGAGAGGCGGCTGTACTTCACAGGCAACGATGAACGTGTGTGTCTTGGCTGAGACCACGCGGAGCTGCCGACCCTATCCCAGCAGGAGCACGCGTACACGCTTCCAGCTTGGCGCATTCTCCGATCTTGATGTTTCCTCCCTGATAAAGAGATACCACCGCACGTGGGTGAAATTAGGCGGGACAATAACCTGTGCTGAGCGTAATATAATTTCTCGTGATAATATTAGTTATTAATTTCTTGAAAAGCATTCATTATGATACAAATGCAAGTAATGCTTCATATTTCGCAATAAGTTATGTAGTCACGGGTTTGAACCCCTTTGACACAAAATTTTTGTCAGGAAGGGCAGAAAGAGCTTAATGAAATCGTTAATAAGGAAGTTTATGACGATCAGTACTAGCGAAACAAAAAAAGTTATGAAGCCCATTCGGAGGTTAATTGCCGCCCTCACATAAGCCCGTCATCGGTCCCTATTCTGAGCAAGATTAATTCATTCCCTAGCATCATATTCCACTTCCCTTAAATCCATTTTAATTTTATCCTCTCATCTACGTTTCGGCCTTCCTAAAAGTCTTTTTCCCTCAGGTCTTCCAACTAACACTCTATATGCATTTCTGAATTCACCTATGCGTGTTACATACCCTGAAAAATATTAATTTTGTTAGATACGCTCATGCCAGACCGGGATACATCAGCTTCTTGTCTACGCGGATGACGTGAATATGTTAGGAGAAAATCCACAAACGATTAGGGAAAACACGGAAATTTTACTTGAAGCAAGTAAAGCGATAGGTTTGGAAGTAAATTCCGAAAAGACAAAGTATATGTTTATATCTCGTGACCAGAATATTGTACGAAATGGAAATATAAAAATTGGAGATTTATTCTTCGAAGAGGTGGAAAAATTCAAATATCTTGGAGCAACAGTAACAAATACAAATGCCACTCGGGAGGAAATTAAACGCAGAATAAATATGGGAAATGCGTGTTTTTATTCGGTTGAGAAGCTTTTGTCATCCAGTCTGCTGTCAAAAAATCTGAAAGTTAGAATTTATAAAACAGTTATATTACCGGTTGTTCTGTATGGTTGTGAAACTTGGACTCTCACTTTGAGAGAGGAACAGAGATTAAATGTGTATGAGAATAAGGTTCTTAGGATAATATTTGGGGCTAAGAGGGATGAAGTTACGGGAGAATGGAGAAAGTTACACAACGCAGAACTGCATGCATTGTATTCTTCACCTGACATAATTAGGAACATTAAATCCAGATGTTTGAGTTGGGCAAGGCATATAGCACGTATGGGCGAATCCAGAAATGCATATAGAGTATTAGTTGGGAGACCGGAGGGGAAAAAGACCTTTGGGAAGGCCGAGATGTAGATGGGAGGATAATATTAAAATGGATTTGAGGGAGGTGGGATATGATGATAGAGAGTGGATTAATCTTGCACAGGATAGGGACCAATGGCGGGCTTATGTGAGGGCGGCAATTAACCTGCGGGTTCCTTAAAAGTCATTTGTATTTTTTTTAAGTAAGATACGCTCGTGCCAAGAATATCATAATTTCATAAGTATTGTCAAAGTATACTTGAAAACTTTGTTAGGTAACGGTGACTAGAGGCGGGTTAAGGACAACCCTTTGCACGTCGGCCATACTGAGGCCTGTTGTGCACCCTGAATTTATGGGATGAATGAGGATGAGTTGTACCAGCCCACCGGCCGCATGTGACCCCTCACCCACTCACCCAATGGGGGCCCCCTACTCCCCGCCCTAAGTTCATATTGTTGGTGACTGCTAAATCCGGCCCTGTAACGAATTTCACCCTCTCCACTTCTAACAGTCCGCACGCTGTCAACAAACACGTGACAAATAGTGGTAGAGGTAGAGAAGGGACTGCCCTGCTACCGCTACTATTGATAAAGAAAACATTTTACTCACCGGTGACTCATAATGCTTTTGCCTCAATTATATTGTGAATTTTATTAGTAACAACAATGTAATTTATTCGCCACAACAATAATTCCTTTCTACAATTCGCCTTCAACGCTCTCGTCAACAATTGGATTTTCACCCAACACAGTATTCGTTATAGCACTCCACCGACGACAATGACAATTTACTTGGACTATTACGCACAACAATGAACTGTTAATCTTAACTAATATTTACAAAGCACTATTTACAAATCAGAACTACCAGTTCTCAGTTCACAGTTCTTCTATCTCAGTCACTCGAGTTCACGGTATCTCGAACCACAGACCTTCAGAGACAGTTCACTGTACTCGAACTCGGGTCCCTCCAACTGCGGTCCACTGCACTCGAACTCAGGTCCCTCCAACTGCGGTCCACTGCACTCGAACTCAGGCCTTCGGCTGCTGACGCAGTTGCGGACGCACACTCGAGTTGAACTCCGGTACACAAGACTGGCTTCCTTGCTCTGGCTTTCTCACTGACTGAATAACTGAAAACTCTGAAACTGCTGTCGTTCCTTCGCGACCGTAATTTATAACTACAGCGACGTAGCCTCGAAAATTCGCGAGTCTTCCACTTCGACGGATTTCTGGAATAGTCGGGAAGGTCGTTCCTCATTCACTGCGTTAAGTAGCAGCTGCGCGCGCAGCCTCGTCGCGTTGACGTAATACACCCTCTCTCTTCTCTCCACCGCGCGACGTCACTCAATGTTCCGTGGAGCCTGTGCGATCTGCTTTCTTGCGGGACGCTGGTCGAGAGTTCGAATCTCACGTCGCTGTCACATTGCTCCCTCCTTAGGACTGCTCGTCTCGGGCAGTCCCTTGGTAGGCTGCTAATCGGTCCAAATGCACCACCATCAACTTCCCTCGAGGTTGTCGCTGGATGCGGTACACCACGTCGTTGATCCGGGTCACCACGCGGTATGGTCCATCCCAGGCACGCTGCAGCTTTGGTGATTTCCCTTTGGTCCTGGTAGGTCGATACAGCCACACCAGGTCGCCCTCCTGGAATCCTGCAGAGTTGGCTAATCTGTCGTAGCGCACTTTCATCCTGTCGCTGGCCATCTTGAGGTGCTCTCTGGCCAGTTGGTGAACTCCATTCAACTTCTCGGTGAGTTCTGCCACATAGTCAGTTGCTGGCTGGTCGGCGCTGGGTGGCGTGCCAAACAGCAGATCGCAGGGCAGGCGCAGCTCTCTCCCGAAGACCATGTTTGCCGGTGTCATCCCTGTTGTATCGTGGACCGAAGCTCTGTAGGCCATGAGGAACAGTGGGACTCTGGCATCCCAGTCTCGTTGATGGTTGGACACCACCTTCCGCAGGTGCTCCTCCACGGTTTTGATGTATCGTTCCACCATCCCGTCGGACTGTGGGTGGAGGGGAGTGGTCCTGGTTTTATGCACCCCCAGACGCTCGAGCAATTCTCCCATCAGGTTGGATTCGAAGTTGCGCCCCTGATCGCTATGCAATTCCCGGGGCACCCTGAATCGGCAGATGAAGTTGTCAAGCAGCGCGTCGGCCACCGTCGAAGCCTCTTGGTTGGGAATCGCGTACACCTCTGGCCATTTTGTGAAGTAATCCATGGCGACTAGCAGGTAGCGGCTCCCGCGATCCGTGACCGGGAACGGTCCAGCAACGTCGATGGCGATCCTCTCAAAAGGAGCTCCCACGTTGTACTGCTGCATGGCTCCCCTGCTGCGGGTCCTTGGTCCGCGACTGGCTGCACAGGTGTCGCATCTTCGGCACCATTGTTCCGTGTCGGTTCTCTGATGCAACCAATAGAACCTCTGCCTTAACTTGTCCAGCGTCCTGTTGGCTCCCAGGTGGCCTCCAGTTACTCCAGCATGAGTCTCCTCCAGCACTTCCTTCACCTTGCTCCTGGGCAGGACAAGTTGTTCTATGTGGGTCCTTCCATCGGCCGACTCCCAAATCCTCTTCAGGATACCGTCCTTGACAGTGAAGGATTCCCACTGGGCCCAGTAGCTCTTGTAAGTGGTACTACGGTTGGCGATATCGGCCCATACTGGTCTCTGGCCGGACTCCACATCACGCAGTAGCTGTCCAATGTTTGGGTCCTCCAGCTGCTCCCTCCTTATGGCGGCGTTATCCCATCCTGGGCTCGGCTGGGCGGCAATTGCTCGGACTGCGTGGGCGCCATCCCGCTCTTCTACTTTCAGGCAGTGTTTACAGCCATCCGGGCACGGGCGTCGTGATAAGGCATCAGCGTTGGAATGTTTCTTCCCTTGTCGGTGTTCGGAGGTGAAGTTGTACTCCTGCAGTCGTTGAACCCAACGGGCGGTCTGCCCCTCCAGATTCTTGAAGCCCAATAGCCAGGTGAGTGCAGAATGGTCTGTCCTCAGATGGAATTCCTGGCCATACAAATATTTGTGGAAGTGCTTCAGGGCTTCCACAATGGCAAGAAGTTCTCTACGCGTCACACAGTAGTTTCTCTCAGCCTTGGATAGTGTTCGGCTGAAGTAGGCAATCACTCTCTCTTGCCCGTCCTGTTCCTGAGAGAGTACTCCGCCGATGCCTACGTTGCTAGCGTCCTTGTCGAGCGTGAACTTCTTCCAGGGATGGGATATCCCAGCACAGGAGCAGTGCAGAGCGCTTCTTTCAGCGACTGGAAGGATGACTCCGCCTCGTCTGTCCACTGGAATTGTCGTTTCTCCTCGGTCAGCTGGGTTAGAGGCTTAGCGATGTTGGCGTACCCAGCTACGAACCTTCTGTAATAAGTACAGAGGCCGAGAAAGCGGCGCAA
Source organism: Periplaneta americana (assembly GCF_040183065.1). Taxonomy (NCBI): domain Eukaryota; kingdom Metazoa; phylum Arthropoda; class Insecta; order Blattodea; family Blattidae; genus Periplaneta; species Periplaneta americana. The sequence goes on from NC_091127.1 coordinate 56,642,731, forward strand.
CTCCTGCTTGTCCCTCGGTCTCGGCCATCTTCTGACGGCTTGTAGCTTCTCCGGGTCCGTGGCCACTCCGTTGGTCCCTACTACGTGTCCCAAGTAGATGTCCTTCTTCTGGAATAGATGACATTTCTTCGGGTTCAACTTCAGTCTGGCTTGTCGCAGTCTCTCGAACACTTTCCTCAGGTTCAACAGCTGTTCGCTGAAAGTCTTGCCCACCACGATGACGTCATCAATGTACAGCAAACATGTGTCGTATGTCAGGCCTCTCATTACGGACTCCATTAGTCTCTGGAATGTAGCCGGGGCGTTGCAGAGGCCGAACGGCATAACGGTGAACTGCCATAGTCCCTGGCCTGTAGAGAATGCCGTTTTCTCCTTGTCCTCAGGATGTAGCGCCACCTGCCAGTATCCTGACTTGAGATCCAACGTCGAGAACCACTCTGCTCCGGCCAGGGTGTCCAAGGTGTCGTCAATTCGTGGAAGGGGAAAGCAGTCCTTCTTGGTGACGTCATTCAGTTTTCTGTAGTCCACGCAGAAACGCAGGTCCCCATTCTTCTTCTTCACCAGCACCACAGGTGATGACCAAGGGCTGTCGGATTCCTCGATGACTCCTCTTGCTTTCATGCCCTCCAGTTGGCTGTCAATCTCCTTCTGTTTAGCTAGAGGGACGCGTCGAGGAGGTTGTCTGATTGGGCGAGCACTTCCGGTGTCGATGCGGTGCTGAACTTTCTCCGTTCTCCCGTAGTCGTTTTCAGACAGACTGAACACGTCCTGAAATTCTGTCAGTAGATCGTGGACTTGTCTTCTTTCTCTTTTGCTTAAATTCGCCGGCAATTCTCGAGCCCGCTCTTTCAGTGATGGGTCTAGATCTGGACGTGGTCGGTGACACTCCTCGTTTTCTGCCAGCGACGTCACAGATACCACCGGCTCGACATTACCTAGTACAGTTCCACTAGGCACCTCCTTGTCCCGATTGGTGACATTCAGGACCCTCACCGGTACCACCTTCTGATTCGGGAGTAGGGATCTGGCCACATAAACCCCATCTATGGGAGTTGTATGCGAATCGAGGAGCAGGTTTCTCTTAGGTTGTCCGTCCAGTCTTGCCGTCACCACCATCTCGCAGCCTGCCGGGATTGTCACATGATTCTCCAAGGTGAGTCTGCTGGCCATGGGTTGGTCTTCGGCGTCCCTCAGGAACACTTCATTCTGACCAAAACGGAGGATACGGCGCCGGACGTCCACCGTTGCATCGAAGATCCGCATGGCGTCGAGTCCCAGGATGACGTCTTCAGTGATGTTGGCGACGAACACCCACATCTCCAGTCTCCTCTTTCCCAAGGTCAAGTCCAGGAAAACCTCTTTCTGGATGGGTAGGCTCTCGCCTGAGGCAGTGCGTAGCTCATACCGGCGCAGCGGCGTCCTCCCAGGTAGGCCACGCACGACTTCCGGTCTGGCGATGGTGAGCGACGCCCCGGTGTCTACCAGTACTCTGCATGGTCGGCCTCTTATCCATCTGTCAGCAATCAGCCCATCGTCGCATCTTCTGTTAACCGTCTTCAAGACCAGCCGAGGGGATGGTGATGACGGCGCCGACGTGCCCCTCATCGCATCGGCCCCTTTTAGTTTTCCTGTTTGTGACCAGATCGGTCACAGTCCCTCCTCAGGTGTTCAGGTTCGCCGCAGGACCAGCAGGTAGGCACTCCTCGTCTTCGGCGCTCGGGCGACTTCGGTTGACGCTCCTCGACGTCGGCCGCCGCGACGCTCCTAATCCGGTGCGACGTCGAGACGTTCGCCGTCAACTTTGCTGCCTCCATCCTGAGGGCCGCCGCCAGAGCTGCGTTGATGGTACGATGCTCTGCCAGGAGTAGCTGTTGTCTGATTTCGGGGTCTCGAACCCCGCTGCCGAAGGTGTAGGCCGCCTCTCCAGCGATGAAATCATTAGGTAGGCCCCTGAGGGCCTTATGGGCCAGTTGTTCCACCGCCATCGCGAATTCTTGTAGGGACTCGCCTGACTGTTGGACCCTCGTTTTTAGTTGGGTCCTAAATGCTGCACCAAGTTGATGGTCACCATAACGTCCCTCCAAGGCCGCCATTATCTCAGCAGCTGTGCCATCTTCTGGAACGCTGTGAAGAATCTCCGACGCCTGTCCCTGAAGCGCGGCCAGCAGCTGAGTGGTTTTCTCTGCTGGCGTCCACCCATTGTGCTCTGCGATGGCCTCGAACTGGCGACGGAATATCGCCCAAGACGTCGTACCGTCGAATTTCGGCGTCTTGACGTTGTAATGTCTGGCTGAAGGCGATGGTTCCGCAGAGCCACTATATGGAGTCCTCAACTCTGTGGCCGTTTCTTGCATGGCACGTCGAACCTCCTCGGCAACTATCTGTTTCTGTTCTCTAGCCTGGCGATCCACCAACGCGAGGATGTGCTTGTTTTCTTCAGCATGTCGGTCCATCAACGTGAGTATGTGCTTGTTTTCCTCGGCGTGTTTTTCCATCACCTCACTCGTCTTGTCCAGCAACTCGCTCGTCTGCTCTTGACGACGCTCGAGATCGCGGATTTTGCCGTCGAAATGGTCTACCTCCTGTCTCAATTCGGTTACTGTCTCGTTTATAGTTGTAAAATTCTTGTTTACGTTGTCAAGGTCGGCTTTGAGTTCGTCTTTCACGATGGCGGCAATTCCATCCACGTGGGCTGAAACGCTTTCAATTTGCGTAGTGACGTCATCTTTCACTCCGCTTATGTCACTTTTCATCTCCGTTTTCACTTCACTTATGTCGCCTTTCACTTCACTTATGTCACTTTTCATCTCCGTTTTCACATCACTTATGTCGTTCTTAACCTCACTGATGTGTCTGTTCATTTCTGCTTTCATTTCTGCGATGGCTTCCAGGATCTGCTGTAGGTTCTCCATTGTCGATAATATCCCACTTCTGACACCAGTGTGAATTTTATTAGTAACAACAATGTAATTTATTCGCCACAACAATAATTCCTTTCTACAATTCGCCTTAAACGCTCTCGTCAACAATTGGATTTTCACTCAACACAGTATTCGTTATAGCACTCCACCGACGACAATGACAATTTACTTGGACTCTTACGCACAACAATGAACTGTTAATCTTAACTAATATTTACAAAGCACTATTTACAAATCAGAACTACCAGTTCTCAGTTCACAGTTCTTCTATCTCAGTCACTCGAGTTCACGGTATCTCGAACCACAGACCTTCAGAGACAGTTCACTGTACTCGAACTCGGGTCCCTCCAACTGCGGTCCACTGCACTCGAACTCAGGCCTTCGGCTGCTGACGCAGTTGCGGACGCACACTCGAGTTGAACTCCGGTACACAAGACTGGCTTCCTTGCTCTGGCTTTCTCACTGACTGAATAACTGAAAACTCAGAAACTGCTGTCGTTCCTTCGCGACCGTAATTTATAACTACAGCGACGTAGCCTCGAAAATTCGCGAGTCTTCCACTTCGACGGATTTCTGGAATAGTCGGGAACGTCGTTCCACATTCACTGCGTTAAGTAGCAGCTGCGCGCGCAGCCTCGTCGCGTTGACGTAATACACCCTCTCTCTTCTCTCCACCGCGCGACGTCACTCAATGTTCCGTGGAGCCTGTGCGATCTGCTTTCTTGCGGGACGCTGGTCGTGAGTTCGAATCTCACGTCGCTGTCACAATATTATCCTCAGAAACCCTTTTAGCTGTATTTGATAACAGCCATCCCATTAATTGAACATATTAACCTGTTCAAATATTTTATTTTTCTATTACATATTACTTGGTTATTTTCTGTTACAAGAAAAGGGCGCTGTTTAAAAATACAGTCCTATACGAACGGTTGGATACACTTAGTTAAATCACACGAGAAATGCCGAAATTCAAACATTAACCGAAATGACATATTGCAAGGACGGACGAATTCACATTGCATATTTCTGACAACAAAATCAGAAGGGAAATAAGTTTGAAAAGATTTCTAAGACCCTTGGTAAATTAGTGCGTACATTAGTTCGCCGAAATTAATGATTTCATCAAATATTTGTGACGGATGGTAATTAAAACATTATTGGAAACTTGGGCTGCAGTGTTCTAAATGTAATATATCAAATAGCAAATACACATTAAAGCGATCTGAGGGTATTCTGAAAATGACTATAACTACAGCTAAATAGTAAATACTAGTTCGCTATGATGTAGTTTAATTAGTAACGGGAAAACGTTATGCCAATCCAGTCGCAATCCTTTCAACAGCTATAAATGAATTAACATACTTCTATAATAAATAGTGAGTTAATCACACTCATCAGTAATTTCAAGCTTGTTTCGATAAGCTAACTGCAAATTAAGAGAAAGTGCCAGCTAGCACTTTGCTGTAAAATTAGAATAAAATAATACTTTTAAGAAGTCGCGTTGTGAAAATAGATAGCAATAAATGTTCACAAGAAAGAAGTGTACGATCCGTAGTTACGACAGCGCGTGCTTCCCAGCTAGGCAGTCCGTGGTTCCGTTCCTGACGTGGGGTGAAGTTTATCTCTATGCCACAGGACTCGGTAGGCTTGCACTTGTCCTGTAACGTCTCCACGATGGTCCTGTATTGTGAGAGATACTACTGTTGGTCCTGAGATATGTCATCCCCTTCATCTCGTTGGCTTGTTGAGTCGGTTAAGGCGGAGATAAAACAAGACAAAGAAAGAAGATGTGTACGAAGACCTGCCGAAGGATAGCGAGACTCCATCGAATCATTAAGAAATGGACAAAGGGCTAAAGTAATGAAGAGTTCATTACGCGTCTCATCAGTAATTATCAAATCAGGCTTGGCGTTGGAATCAGGTTCCCGCTTTCAAACTAGGCAGAGGGAGTCGGATGTTAACACCGAATGAGTAAGTCCAAGACGACATTTATTATAACTAAAAACTTGAAACAATTATAAAGAAGAACACACTAAACTAAATTGTTATAACAAAAACTAAACTAAAGAGCTAGTAATATATTACAGAACGCGAAAGTGAAAGATCACCAGACCAAGTGTTTTCAACACGTACAACACACAGGCAGGCAGGGAGGCAAGATTGAGGAACTGACCACTGGACAACCATAAACTGACTGACATACTCTCGCTACTGAAGAGTGTGGTGGGTGGGGAGCAAGTTTCACCCCTAACTTCTCCAAGTTCTAGGGTCGGATTTACCAGTCACTAACAATACCTCCAAGTTGACCAAGCAGCACAGGATCCATTCCAACGGCCCTTCCAAGGTGTCGAAGTGCCCTTGGAAGTGCTCTTAAGGAATGAATCGTCCACACCTGTGGAGTAACGGTTAGCGCGTCTAGCCGCGAAACCAGGTGGCCCGAGTTCGATTCCCGGTCGGGACAAGTTACCTGGTTGAGGTTTTTTCCGGGGTTTTCCCTCAACCCAATATGAGGAAATGCTGGGTAACTTTCGGTGTTGGACCCCGGACTCATTTCACTGGCATTATCACCTTCATCTCATTCAGACGCTAAATAACCTAAGCTGTTGATAAAGCGTCGTAAAATAACCTACTAAAAAATTAAGAAATGAATCCTGGCAGAAAGAAGGCTGGGAACCCAGGAACGGTTGCGGAGAAACCCCTCCTTCATAAGCGGAGGAATACATGCGTCCTGACCTGAATATGCCTATGGAATGAGATGAAGATGAATGGTGTGAAATCTAAATTCTTTTTCTACATGGGAGGGGAAAGGAAATGGACCGTGGCAATAAAAATTCAAAGTCGACATTTGCCTAATTAACTGTGGAAAACCACGGAAAAACCACAGGTTGGTCGGTTGGGAATCGAACCGCGGACCTCCCGAATGGCAATTGTGTATGTTTCTGGATGCGAAGTAAGAATACCATATTGGGTCGTTGAAATGAAACCCCGTCATTGATAATAAAAAAATAAAGAAATTACATTTATTGAATAGTACTCGCCACGGTTATTAACACACTTCTTCCACTATGACGGATACCGGCTTTGTCAGAATCCTTGTGACCTGGAGGTGGACCATTGTTTAACAGTATTTTGTGCTGCTTCGTTCGATGGAAATGTGGTTCCTTTGAAGCTTTTCTTCAAGTCTCAAAATATATGGAAATCGCATGGAGATAAATTTGGGCTGTAAGGTGTGTGTGGTAGTGTTTCTCTGCGAAACCTTTGCAACTCGTTCCATATTGATTTGGCAATGTGAGAAGCTTTGTCATGGGGTAAATTTTCTCTTCTTGTCAAGAGGCCTGAACTGATTTGGCAATGTGAGAAGCTTTGTCATGGGGTAAATTTTCTCTTCTTGTCAAGAGGCCTGAACTGATTTGGCAATGTGAGAAGCTTTGTCATGGGGTAAATTTTCTCTTCTTGTCAAGAGGCCTGAACTGATTTGGCAATGTGAGAAGTTTTGTCATGGGGTAAATTTTCTCTTCTTGTCAAGAGGCCTGAACTGATTTGGCAATGTGAGAAGTTTTGTCATGGGGTAAATTTTCTCTTCTTGTCAAGAGGCCTGAACTGATTTGGCAATGTGAGAAGTTTTGTCATGGGGTAAATTTTCTCTTCTTGTCAAGAGGCCTGACTGATATGGCAATGTGAGAAGCTTTGTCATGGGGTAAATTTTCTCTTCTTGTCAAGAGGCCTGAACTGATTTGGCAATGTGAGAAGCTTTGTCATGGGGTAAATTTTCTCTTCTTGTCAAGAGGCCTGAACTGATTTGGCAATGTGAGAAGCTTTGTCATGGGGTAAATTTTCTCTTCTTGTCAAGAGGCCTGAACTGATTTGGCAATGTGAGAAGCTTTGTCATGGGGTAAATTTTCTCTTCTTGTCAAGAGGCCTGAACTGATTTGGCAATGTGAGAAGCTTTGTCATGGGGTAAATTTTCTCTTCTTGTCAAGAGGCCTGAACTGATTTGGCAATGTGAGAAGCTTTGTCATGGGGTAAATTTTCTCTTCTTGTCAAGAGGCCTGAACGTACATTCTTGGTGTTTTGTCTAACAGTAAAGTAAGGAGCCCGAGAGTGTCGGTGTAGCATTGAGCATTGATAATCTGTCCATGCTCCAGAAATTCCACTAGCAATAGACCTCGATAATCGACAAAAAAAAAGACGTTTCATATATTTATTTGCAACTTTTTATGGCAAGGAGATACTATTTGTTTCCATTCCATGCTGGAACGACGAGAGTGTGGCTCAAAATTATGGCACCAGGATTCATCAACTGCCACATTATATTGCAAGAACTGATACCCTTCTTACTGATATCGCATGAGGTTCTGTTGGCAGATTCTGCTACGTTCTGCTTTCTGCTTAGCAGTTAGTGTGTGTCATCTATTATGCACAGACTTCGCAATACTGCATTTTAGCACCGATGGACCAAGTGTGTGAATCTCAAGGGGTATTATGTTGAGAAATAAAGATTGCTTCAAAATAATCCTAGTTTAATTTCTATATCAGGCTAGGCTATGAACTTTTCAAACAACCCTCGTAGTTGAAGATCATTGACTTCGAAAAATAGTTTACTTCAAGGAACCGATTAACTATTTGGTTGGAACCGTACAAATCAAATGTAAATATTCAACTCGTATGTTTCCTTTGCATGTCTGTTTGCATGGGGATCATTGATCTGTGGTGCTGTAACAGCGATTAGGCGACTTCTTTCTAAAGTTATTCAGACATTTACAAAAGCCGAAAAAGTTGATATTGCTCGGCGAATGTCGCCATATGCGATTGTATTCTGAAAGATGTCCTGATCTGTCTTTACAAGCACAAAATCATTTCACGACGGATTTCAAGCGTGGATAATAAAAGATGCCAACTACGGAAGACAGCTACCGATGAGGGAAATGCAATTAACATTTTTGCAGCTGTGCCACACAATCCACACGTCAGCACGTAATAGATCGAACGTGAGGGTGGGATCAATCGTTTACGAATACTAATTCCAACAAATTCCATCCTTTTCACATTTCACTTCATCAGCAGCTACATGGTGATGGCTTTGGAAATCAGATACAAATCTCCGAATGGTGTTTATAGCAACTGCAAATCGATGACATGTTTCTGACTATTGCCCGATTTCTGAAACGTCATTTATCTGTTCAAAAGCACTATTTGTTTGATAAGTGTTTCTGAAACGTCCGATAGTAGTTATCGACTACATAAATCTTCCCATAACTTATCTGAAGCCAAATGATCAGATAACTCTTTATGTATTCAATAAACATTCAATATGGCGACTGAACAGCTGATGCTCGATCCAGAAAGTCTTGATGTTACAGAAATTGATGATGTCCAAGGGAATACAGCTTGAAATACTATATTAATACATAAGGTGATTCACGAGGATTTATCGTCACTTACGGAGCTTATTTCCGAAGATATTCTGAGCAAAAAATTTCATATAAACATGTGTCCTAATCTCAATATTTTCAGAGTTACATTAATTTGAAGTTGTTAGTAAAATACCTTTTTTCTTTAGTTTTAAAAGAATATTACAAATAGAGAATGAACTATTCAGAAGTGTCATTTCTTTAATTGTCTAGTGTTCTGAAGCTAAAACTGTGTTGTTAATTGCTTTGTACAGATTTTGTTTTTCAATTTCTAACTAAAAATTTCATCATTCTTACGCACTTATCACAAAAATTGTTACAAATCTTACGACTTAGGAACGTGATTCTTTACAGTTTAATTATGCATCCTAATGTACGGTCTTGAAGAATTTAGAAGAGTGGCGTAATTTGTAACAATTGTGATAAATGCGTAAGAAAATGTAATTTTGTAGTTAAAAATCGAAAAAGAAAAAAAAAATCTGTACGAACCAATTATGGAATTCACAACACATTTTTAGCTTCAAAATATTAATATTAAAGATTTATTAAAGATTTATTAATACTAATTGTCAATTCAGAATATTAGCTAATTAAAGAAATGATACTCCTGAGTAGTTCATTCTTTATCTGTAATATTCTTTGATCCTTAAAACTCAAGAATAATGGTATTTTACAACAATTTCAAATTAATGTAACTCTGAAAATACTGAGTTTAGGACAAATGGTTTATATGAAATTTTTTGCTCAGAATGTCTTCGGAAATAAGCTCCGCAAGGGACGGTAAATCCTCATGAATTACCCTGTAATTTAGTTAAGGAATAAAATTATATTTGTCGTTTTTATGTTGGACAATAACTGCATAATGTTAATTGTAATTTCCCTAACATTGAAAAATAATGTCGGATAACAATGATTATTATATTCTTCCACGAGACTTAAGGCGGCTTCGGTAAATGTAGTAGGCTACGTTTATTTCAAGTAGAACGCGACTTCTCATCCCCCACTCTCTAGTTGACCTGTATCGGCAGGGTTGGTTGACGTTTAACATACGAGGTGAATGAGCTAGGTGAGTTTACTGTGGTCACTGTAGAACGGTTGAAGGTATAAAATGCCGACCGCTGCTTTAAGGGTTTATCTTAAAATAAGCCAGGTTTGACCTTTAGATATGCGGAAAAATCAATATCCACCCGGAAACCCTGTTGAATTGGTGTCAATTTTAAAATAATTTATTTTTGAATTATACTTTCATCCTTATAATAGTACGTAAAGGGTTCTAATACTAAAAGGTTCCGTGACCTTTTGGATAACGTGTTATACACACATCTGGGAGGTTAGTGGATCGAGTACACGCATTTCATTTTTTTCTTCTAGTGCTTTTCTTTCACTGTGTCACTATTCTTTAACAGTTCATATACTTATGTCACCTCTACCTATTCTTATATTTATTTTATTATCGTCATATCTGATGATATCCTCTAAGTACATACAAACTTCAGCAGCATGAACAGACGACATTATCCTAGTAATTCTTGAAATATAAGAACAGGAAAGCGCAAGCTGTGCAAAAATTATTTCCGTAACTAAATTCTTTAAACAATCGTGGAAATTTCTTCCATGTTTGTCATTTTTACAGCGAGTAATTAGGCCTATATACAATCAGTGTTGGCAACTCCAATTCATGGAAGGCCATAAAGAAACTGCGTTAAATATCTCTATCTTCGAGGATGAATATTATGTTTTTGTCCCGTTGAGAAGTTAAGTCGACAAAATTTTATATCAACAATAGTAAATGTGTAATATTTTGCAGCTAAATTGAAGTTTAAATTTACTATGTTTGCAAAACTACTGAAATCAAACTGGGAACACGTGTGACCATCTAGCGACCAAATTTAAAGCTTGCTATCGAATACATAGCTATTGGATAGATGGATTTGCTTTCAGAAACGGGCATAGACTTATATATTCCATAAAGTTATAGAGCAAATAGCTATGGAAAGGATAAGTGGATATCTGAAGCTTTTTGCAACCTGGCATAAGGTTTGGTTTACAAGTGAAGCTTCGTTTACAAACCATGGAAAGTTAATCTACACAATAGGCACTAATGGTCAATTGAAAATCCACGGAACCACCGGCGTAGCTCAGTCGGCTAAGGCGCTTGCCTGCCGATCCGAAGTTGCGTTTGGGCGCGGGTTCGATTCCCGCTTGGGCTGATTACCTGGTTTTTCGAGATTTTCCCCAACTATAAGACAAATGTCAGGCAATCTAGGGCGGATCCTCGGCCTCATCTCGCCAAATATGTCGCTATTTCCACTTCCATCGACGCTAAATAACCTCGTAGTTGATACAGCGTCGTTAAATAACCAAGTAAAAAAATCCACGGTGGCTGAGAGAAGTGGATAAATAAAGGATTTTGTCTATAAATGTGAGGTGCTGGCTAGTAAATAATCGAATTAACTAGGTTCCTCTTTTATTGACGGCATATTAAGAGCTAACTCTGCGCTTATCTGTAGTCAATAGGAGCATTCCCCTCTACCTGCAGCGAAAACAAAATGCCCTTTTCCCCCTGCACGTCACCACCACAGCTCCCTTCAGTACTGACGCCGGTACACGGACGTGGACGTTTCACAGAAATGTTATAATTACGGCTAGTCTTTTCATTCATTAGTTTCGAAAGTTGTATGCCACTCTGTAACCATATCGTGATGGGAAAGGGAAGCTGAAGTCCAGGGAAACCTTGAAACCCGGTACTGATAAAAGAAACCTTCATCGTCCGATCTTGATTAAAGTAGCTCTCCAGTCAACAAAGCCGATCTGGCCCTAGTTCCGGGAATGATAAACCGCTGAGATACGAGAGAGGTTCTAGATCAGACATGTACTTGGAAATTTCTTCTGTAATGGTGTACCACGGACCATATGACAGCCATACTTGCCGCAGATCTGGATATCGGCTTATAATTTATTTCCTGGAACTGTTTGTTATATGACTTTGGTAAGGTCCCACTTTGTTTCTCTATTGAAGTCACTTTCTTATCTGCTGTGAACAGACTAGCATGTTACCGTGGAAAATTGAACCTTCGAATATTTGATAACATTATAGCGACGTTGTGAGACATCTCGGTGCTTACATCTGTACCGCAAGCATTTCTCTCTTCTTTCACCAACACTTTTCTTATTTTCTTTTTTCCCTCTCCCCCTTCTCTATGTCATTATTTCTTTCTCATTTCATTTTCTTCCCTTGGAACAGGAGTGTCGAAAGCAATAGCTAGCGCCGAATCACTGCTGAATGCAGCCCGCAATACTTGAGTCTAGGTTTAAGGAGTGAGGATGGAGAGGTAGCCGACACTCACAAAGCGTGGCAGTGGTGGATTATGTAATTTAGCTGTTACCATTGGCCAATGAGCGTATTCCGAATCTCACCGGTGAGCAATCCGATGGCATCACGGTGTTCCGAATTCCACCGATGACGTCATTGATGCTCCACCGGTGTCGCACCGGTGCCATCAACTTGGCAGAGGTGGTGGCAGTCTCCATCAGCCGCCATCAGCGAATCTGATTGGCTCTTGTATAGGGCGGGAATTAGCAGACGAATAACATCGTGCACTGTTGTGTCATGGCGGTGTGTTCTGCTTTAGTTTTGCTGTATTGTTTGTAATGAGCACAACGTAAAAACAATATGTTAATGGCTTATGAGCGAACATGTCAACGGACCCGTTATTACTACCGGTTCAAGAAATAAATTGTTTATGCTATCTTTTCTTTGAACGAGATGGGAGTACGAAAATTTCGCAAAATTTTGCTAGCGTAGCACAGACAACAACTTGTATAGTCGCCATGACAGCCATCGATCCTTCCAGCAGTTTTTGTTCCTTATTTCGCTGCAACGTGACGTCATTGATGCCACCGGACCGGTGAGATTCGGAATACGCTGAATGCCTTCTCGGTCTAGACCAGGCCGTAATGCAGGTTGTGTGACGTCACTCGAAGAGTCGGGCTTTTGTATTTGAGTATACGGAGCTAAGTATAATATATTGCTTTACTGCGTGTCGGTGCTCAATTTTATTTAGTGTAATGTGTGTATAAGACACGTTTAATTCTTATTGCATAACATGTTGCAGAAATAATTACAAAACTGTGTTATTTTAATGTGAACGGAGTTTTACATGTTAACATAACCTGTTTGCATCAACATTTTAAGTTTGGAATGGAAGCTATTTTGAGATTTAATAAAGAAGAATTATTTATATTGTGATTTTAATTTAGCACATCTACCTTTCTTACTTGTAGGTAGAAAATTTACCACAGTCCCTCCTATGAAATTAGTGTACGTACGGTTGTGTGTTACTTCCTCTAGTAGGTTAGATAAATAAATTCATTACAACCCAGTATAGTAGGGAACAAATAAATAATACAATTAAATTTTTATTCAATGTAATGTTTGCGTAAGTTCCATTTATTTGTTGCATAATGTGGCAGGAATAATAAATAAAACTGTGTTACTTTTATGTGAAGAGAATTCACCATGTTAACATAACCTATCTGCGTCAACATTTGAAGTTGAGAACGAAAGCTGTTTTGAGATTTAATAAAGAAGAATATATTTAGGATAAACTTCAGAACACGGTTACCGTCCTTACTTGTAGGTAGAAAATTCACCACAGTCCCTCCTATGAAATGTACATACGGTTATATTACTTACTAGCGCTGAGGTATAGTTCCGATAATTTCTGAACTGAAAACAGTTGAATTTATTTTTTTTTGGAGATGCATTTGATCCTATAAGCAAGGCATAATAAAAGCCTGAACGAACCTAATTTGTATATGCAAGATGTATGAATACGAAGGGAAGTACCTCAGCGCTATTTTAGCCCTAGTAACATATTAAACTAGTCAGACTTCAGACTGGAGTACCGTCTGAAACGAATAAATACAATTGAAGTGTAGACAAATTGCATTTACAAGTTATACGTAGCATTGTGCTTAATTATAATGCATAATTGCGAATATAGAAATAAGGCAAGTACTGATAGAGTAAACATAACCTATAATTTCAACACATTAAAATATTCGTGCGATGCAATTGAAAATTATTGAAACGTGGATAAATGAATATGCAAGAATTTCGTAATGAAGCGTGCGTGCTTTATTCCAAGTAATTACAATGCTAGATACTGTAACAGTAATGAAAATTATAAGGTATAATTTTTCGTAATAGTCTATATGTATCTCGTTTTTAGTTCAAATTGCGTATATTATCAAACGTATTATTTACTCGTATAATGTAGGTTATTCACAAATAAAAAGGGCGCAATAATTTAAATTTAATAAAACAAATACGGTACACTAACAATAATGGATTAGGCAAGAGTAACATCAGTAACGCTGCATTTTGGCCTAATCACAACTTACTTTACATGCCAATCAATGTTTCACTTTCACGTGCATATTATTACACATATTTACTGTTTATAACACCAAAAATTCACTTAACCACATAAAGGGCGCAATACTTAATCGAAATAAAGGCAGGTATTACACATACGAACTTTGCCTGCAACAATGTAATTTTCACACCAACAATAATATTATACATTAAGTTGCAAGTGAATTATGTCTCAAGTGTCTCACAATCACTGTTTCAAATTTTACTGATGCAATTACACTGCATTTCAGATAAATATATGTTATTCTTCATGCACTCTAATTCATATGGTTGAAAGACCGCCCTTCGCGATCAGCTGTTAGCGAGTCACGTGGTCTGCCTTACGGCCTGCATTAGATCACGATGGCAGTGCCAGTGGCTGTTTATTTATCGAATTATCGGCAGTAATGTCACTAGAGGTTTTGGTTTATCTAGAGAAAATCAAAACTCGAGTGGGATTTAATTGACTATTACACGATTAGAAGAAAGTATATAAAGATTAGAAGTAACGAAGTACTCCAATACAATAAAATATTAATTGACTTACGAAAATATAACTGTCATCAAATGTATTGTTGTACCATCTCAACATTACAAATATTACGCTAGATGGCAGTAGTGTGTTATGATTAGCTGTTTTCTTGTTATCAGTTGCGCCAACTATGGAATCCTCATTGAACTCTGTGGACGGTTACTAGTCAAGAAGGCTTTGTTGATTCAGTTTCATTTTTTATTAAAACAGTTGCATTCCACTTCAATTATCCGGATCCCGGTAATCAACGTCATTTGACAGATGATTTTCAATAAATCTTAGTATATTAAACAATCTCTGATCCGTGACTATCCATAATATCATATAGCAGAAGCTATAACATAGCCTAAATAATATAAATAAGTGTTAGAAAAGTTTTAATTAGGAATGATGAAATAAACAAGAAAAATTTTAATTAACGATGATGAAATAAAAAAATAAACACGAATCATTTTAAAAGGAACAATTATTGAAAGTACAATTTTCAAATTTGAATGTTTTAGTGGTTCAGTTGATGTTATATTGAACGTGTGCGTAAAAGAAGTGGAACTCGATGTACATGGTGTATTCCTCAACTTATTCAGGATTTCCGAATGGTGCTCTTCATGTATTTGTAAATAGGGTTTTAGGGAAGATGCATAGCTATGACCAGTGATCTTTATTAATTCTTGTTCTTGAATGCCAATGCGATTCATATTTGAAACTGCTGTGCATCGACTGGAGTGGTTTGTAATTTTTTTTTTTTTGACGTCCAGACCAGTGCAGTTTGAAATGTGTTGGCAAACAAAGAAGCAAATGCTAGGGTAGTGATAAAAATAAACAAATGCTAGGGAAGCGATAAAATTAAACAAATGCTAGGGACGCGATAAAATTGTGCGATAAGCAGCCATGATTGGTTGAAAGACGTCCTTTCGTATCGTTTTATTGGTCAAAAGTAGTATGACATACTAAAAGTGTAATAGTCAATATAAATAATGTAGGCCTATATTTACACAAAATTAGTCCTAGAAATATTTCCCTACAGTTACTTTTTTCAATTCAACACAATTCAAAATTTGTTTGAAAATGAATATAATGCATGTTATTTTCTTCAGTGAGCCAATGTATAATGCTTCTTATGTAGCATTTAATATACTAATGGTAATGAGCCTTTGCTGTATTAAATACTAATAAACTGTTTCTTTATTAAATACTGTTCTCCAGCCAGGAGATAAACCGTGAAAGGAATGTGCTTACTATTGCGTCATCTATTGGAGCGAAATAGATAAATAATATTACCGTTATAACGTCAGTTTAAAAAACATGCGTTCTCCTGCATATGTTATTTCCTGTATGGAGGGATTAAAGGACCAGAAAATTAACCGTGATCTAATTTTGTAACTAGGGTAGTATAAATATGTGTGTATCAGTGTTATCGTTTGTGCTTTGAGAGTTAGCCAATTGAGATGCGTGTACCCACGTGTGTGACATTATGACATCTTATGACATCAACATTCATTCACAGTATTACCCCGCTGCGTCTCATTCCCCTGAGACTTTCTCCTGGTTGGAGTACAGTACTAATGCCTGTTACTGTATTAACTAGTAATTAATTGCGTCATTCCCATAAGAATTCAATTAATAATTCACTGTTATATCTGATAGAGTCACACGTAATTGTGTTAAAAGGTTTTTGTCTGATATACGTATCCTGTATTTTGATTTCACAATGTTCATCACACTTATAGGTTGACGCATACATAGATTCCATGAAACAAGCAAAGGAACTCGTAATAATAATAATAATAATAATAATAATAATAATAATAATAATAATAATAGGGTAATAATTAAAAAGGAAATCTTGGATAGTGAAAGAAAATGCGGGAGTAATTCCACGGTAGATAATAAAGGAATTGTGACTATATTTGCAGGTTACTCTGTTTAAATGTCATCTCAGGTCGCAGTTAATAACACATCGGGAGTATAAAACGTTTTCTGTCTTTTTCACTTTTAGATCGCTTCAGGCAGGTGAAAATTAAGTCAAATCAAGCTCTTAGAAACTCATTCGTTCCTTGCATGAAATTGTTTCGCTTGGAAGCAGAAAGAAGAAAGACGGTTTAAATCCCTTTGCTCAGTCTACGAGAGCTTTAATTGTATAATGGATAAATTAGTTAAACCAGAGGGCTGTCTTCCGAAGCAGTAAGGGTTCCTGTGAAGCTTCGAGGGGAGAAGTTGGGAAAGGGTTTGAGAATGAGATTATCACAAGAACCGTTTCTTGTACGAATTGCGTTTTTCAAAGAACTAAAAGAAAAGTTTTGATAACGTGACAGCATTGAATTCCCCTTAAACTCCTTAATGTCACGAAGTAGATCTATCATTCTGTGTTCTGTGACGACATTCTCAGCTTAAAATGAGATTTCCGTACAAATGCAACCTTCCACATCTTTAGGTCAAAACCTTTTTTTTTAGAGTTCGCACACATGTAACACTATAAAGGGTTTGTTTCCTACAAAAGCCAAGCCGCCTACACAAACAAGAAAAAAAAATCGTAAAATGTTCTGTGTTATTAATACTTGAGTAACCTTTCTGTATGTCGCTAGCGAAATCACACTTTACAGGTAAATTACAGTGGAGGAAGATTCTTATAACTTTCAAATAAATTCCTGCCTTGCTGGTTGAAAACCAAAAACCCCAGATGAGTACGGTCGGCAATAGAGTCATGGATCGAGTAGCAGTAGTTGGTGCCAGTTTTAAAGAGATATGGATCGAGCAGCAGTAGTTTGTGCCAGTTTTAAAGAAATTGATCGAGCAGCAGTAGTTTGTGTCAGTTTTAAAGAGATATGGATCGAGCAGCAGTGGTTTGTGCCAGTTTTAAAGAGACATGGATCGAGCAGCAATAGTTTGTGCCAGTTTTAAAGAAACGGATCGAGCAGCAGTAGTTTGTGCCAGTTTTAAAGAGACATGAATCGAGCAGCAGTAGTTGGTGCCAGTTTTAAAGAGCCGTGGATCGAGCAGTAGTTTGTGCCAGTTTTAGAGAGACATGGATCGAGCAGCAGTAGTTTGTGCCAATTTTAAAGAGACATAGATCGAGCAGCAATAGTTTGTGCCAGTTTTAAAGAGACATATCGAGCAGCAGTAGTTTGTGCCAGTTTTAAAGAAACCTGAATCGAGCAGCAGTAGTTTCTGCCAGTTTTAAAGAGACATATCGAACAGCAATAGTTTGTGCCAGTTTTAAAGAGACATGGATCGAGCAGCATTAGTTTGTGCCAGTTTTAAAGAGACATGGATCGAGCAGCAGTAGTTTGTGCCGGTTTTAAAGAGACATGGATCGAGCAGCAATAGTTTGTGCCAATTTTAAAGAGACATGGATCGAGCAGCAATAGTTTGTGCCAGTTTTAAAGAGACATATCGAGCAGCAGTAGTTTGTGCCAGTTTTAAAGAAACCTGAATCGAGCAGCAGTAGTTTCTGTCAGTTTTAAAGATACATATATCGAACAGCAATAGTTTGTGCCAGTTTTAAAGGGACATGGATCGAGCAGCAGTAGTTTGTGCCAGTTTTAAAGAGACATGGTTGGAGCAGCAATAGTTTGTGCCAGTTTTAAAGAGACATGGATCGAGCAGCAATAGTTTGTGCCAGTTTTAAAGAGACATGGATCGAGCAGCAATAGTTTGTGCCAGTTTTAAAGAGACATATCGAGCAGCAATAGTTTGCCAGTTTTAAAGAAACCTGAATCGAGCAGCAGTAGTTTCTGTCAGTTTTAAAGATACATATATCGAACAGCAATAGTTTGTGCCAGTTTTAAAGGGACATGGATCGAGCAGCAGTAGTTTGTGCCAGTTTTAAAGAGACATGGATGGAGCAGCAATAGTTTGTGCTCGTTTTAAAGAGACATGGATCGAGCAGCAGACGACTTATAGGCCTTTTTAAGTTTTCCCGCGCCAATCACATTGTTTTCCAAAGGTCAAAGTTTAATTATGTATGTTACCGACAATTTCATTTAATCTCAAATGTCGCCCACGATAGCGACGTAATTCCGACATATCAAAAATGAACAGGAACAGGAAGTGACTGACCTCAAAGGCCCCGAAATAGCGAACTGGAGATCATGTTTCTTAAACTGCAAAGCACGATTATTGTATCACTCGGATACTTTGACAAAGCCTTGCGACAATATCAGTTAATGTCAACTAACACGTCACAGCTATGCAATATCAACAACCTTAATTTTATTTCAATACTAGAGGGAGAAAAAATAGGTATAGATAAATTTATAGAAAGAAAGAAAAAGAAAAAAGAAAAATTGAGCATAAAATGGCAAAATATTTATTTTTATTCAATATTGTATGAAGTATTTAATACCCAACACTGAAATATGTAAAAATATGTAAATTGAAACTTGAATACCGCAATGCCCGTGCTTCAATGCATAGACATTTTCTGTGTCTGTGTGTCTACATATAAAGGAATAGAATATTATGTAATTACATAAAAATTCGGGCTCTAATAATAATGAACTAAATGTAATCGAGAAAGTGTTAGATCTCGTTCCTTTAAAGTTTAAAAGGTGGCACTGCTAAAGCAAATTTGTACGAAACTATGGTCAAAACTGCGGAAAATTTGGGTTAAATGTAAAAAAATAAATGTGATCTCTGGGTAATAGACGAAGCTCAAAATATAAGGGCCCCTATTCATAGACATTCTTAGCGCGGGCTTTCGATGGATGATTAGCAAACTAACGTTTTTCGTATTCATAAACCAGTGTTAGCGATATGATATGAATCCTGTTTAGCATGCTCGGGCTAGCGAAATGTCTATGAATAGCACCCTTATAGTTTGCTGGAATGGTTTTATTGGTAAGCTAAAGCAATTCTCTGCTGAATATGGATTAAAATCAGATCAGTTCTTATCTTTTCCATTGTGAGGCATTATGTGGTACAATATCCACGCTGAATATGTGAGCCGTTCAGAGCAGAAGTGGTGTAAGTCAAAAATGGGTAATGAGGGTTAAAGTAAACATTCTGTAAAATACAGCGCAAAGTAGCAATTAATATTCAATTTATTTGAACTACTAGTAGTCGGTGGATAGCAAGAAGGTCATAGTAATTGATACTTTCCCCTGTATTTTACAGAATTTTTACTTTAAACCTCATTACCCAATTTTGACTTACACCACTTTTGCTCTGAACGGCTCATGTAATGTTTGTAACGTAAAGCTAATATAATCTGGTCACATGCATTAAGCCACAGACAATTTGTACATTTTTGAAGATGTGGATTATAGTGATATGGTATTGTTATTGTCAGGATCCGAATGCTTATGTATGCTGGAAGGTCTGTCTAGACCGTCTATCTATCATGCATTCGGCCCTGGTTCGAATCCTGATCAGGCTTGGGATTTTTCATTGGAAAGTGCATAGTGAGTGATACTTGTGGTGGACAAGGTTACAGGTGGTTTTTCTCGAGTTTCTCCTTTTCTGCATGTTGGGTGTCAACACCATTCTGTCCGATCTCCATTCAATTTGATCATTTCATAGCATTCTTCAAACATCGCCTAGCGATGCGCGGAGGGAACTCTTGTACGGACCAATGTCTTCGAAATCTAGATACTCAGCGAATTTTAGCGTAGTCAGCTAGTGCAGGATGGGAATGCACCTAACATTGAAACTATCTTCATCATTCATTTATTGACAGGGAGGGAGCAGTTGAATAAAATCTTTGTTTTTATAGTGAAATATGTATCCCAACAAAAACCTTAATAATTGAATTCTTTGGATATTTGTTCAATTTTCTGTATTAAAAGAATGAGTTTTATTCATATAATGGATAATGAGTTAAATACCTGAATCCATATTCTTCAAGTTCGTCCTTGAACTTTTCTATTCCTGGATCTGTAACTTAAAGTATTTTCGAATATCCGTCCTATTCTGTTGTTTCTTCTTTTGGCATATAATTTAGTTATTGAAGGTAACATTGAAGGATTGGTGTCACCTATGAGATTCCAACCTTTCTTCTGACAGTTCACTAAACAACATCATTTAAGGATAATAATAATAATAATAATAATAATAATAATAATAATAATAATAATAATAATTCTGTGCAAAACGAGAGAGAGAGAGAGAGAGACAGAAAATGGCGCAAAAGTTATTAGAACATAAAGAGACAAAACAGAATTTGGAAGTCAGCTGGAAATAGCAAATAAATGAACTAAATCAAAATAATCGTGGTCAAAAATCTGCAGGACTGCAATAAAATGAAAGGAATTCAACAAGAATTATACGTACCGTCTCCAAGAAATAAATAAATAAATAAATAAATAAATGAGAATGAAGAAATAAACGTTATATCAACACGAAGGAAAGATGACTAGAGAATAAATTAGTATGGGAAGATGTAGGAAAATCCGATCATTTAATGCAGGTTAAGGAACATAACACCTCATGCTTCAATATAAAAGAAGACGTCGAAATCGAACTCACCCTGCCAGATTAAGAAGCAATTAGTTGCAAAGGTTTCGCATACCCCTCTACAGATCAGCACTTCTATGCGACTTCCATATTTTTTTTTTTCAGATTTAAAGGGAAACCTGAAGGGAACTAAATTTCCATCAGAAACTAGTGCACAATCGCTGTTAAACATTGGTTAACCTCCAGACCACAGGGATTCTATGAAGCCGATATTCATCATCAGGTGTCACAATGGAATAATTATGTTAACAGCCGTGGCGAGTAAACACAGACCGCGCGCGAGCTCTTAAACCTTGCGGTATGAGGAAGTGGGCAACGGGAGGCACGTAAGAGAAGTAAGTTTAATTAGCGCCGCCTGGGTTTTATTTTTATAACGTAATAGCTTAACACCAAGCTTAAGGGGGGAAAAAAATATATTTTAAAAGTTGTCATTACAGACGCTGTTTCCTTCCTGACTTGGATATAGTTTCGGTGTTATAAATTGGACTAAAGTAATAGAATTGATATCAATATAAAAGCTTTGCTGAGGAAAGTAACCAAATTTTTATAGATCGAGAGTCTTTCACCATAATAATCTTAAGAAAGATCAAGTAGCATGAAGTAGGATGCACAAAATCTTAAAAATAAATAGAAAGTTGCATTACTAAATTTTTAGCACAAGAAAGAAGCATAGCAAGTACGTCAAAGTTTTCTGACAGTATTTTCTGGTAATAACAACTCACCCCCGAATTTGGCAAACGAAATTGACTTCCCATTGGTGAGAGATGAAGAGAAGAAGCAATTTATTGCTAAGGAATCCCTCCGAGGCAAACACGCCCACGACCTAACAGAAACTTACGGCGATAAAAATGTATCGAATACGTAGTGGGCAATTTTCTGAGTGTTCAGGATCAGATCTTACGCTAAAAATCGTAAGAAATGCAGAATTAAGAATGGAACGAAAAAGTGTTATTTATACAGGAAATGTACAACTTCAATTGAACATATTTTGCATATATAAAAAAGGGGATGCCATACAGTCATTCAGATTGATTACAGATTTACAAATTGGGACATGATGATGTAGTGAAAAAGTTACACCAAAAATTGCTGTTAAATATTTACTGGTAACTGCATAGTACCGGTATAAAAATGAATGGAAAATATTAGAGACTTATTTAGGAAAAGTGTATTGGTATAAAAGTATTTATATTGACAAATGTTACAGTTGATTCGTAAAATACAAGATATTACAATTCTGTACAAAATTGTCTGCATACACAGCCTAAATATCAGAATATATTGATTTAGCAATTGAAACTTACTTAATATATCAACAAGAAGTATAATTATATTTACTTTTTAAGGGGCCCTTAGATCTATGGACATCAGTAATACTGATAGTGATAACTAGAGGTAGGAATTTCGTACCAAAACATAGATTTCAGATTGTGTGCAGCCACGCATACAGATCATCTCGGCTCTATTGCACTAATTAATTGTCTTTCGTGTATACTACACTCTGTTCACATAAACAACTCACAGTATATCCTTAGGTGTGGATGAATGACTTTCATAACTACATTACAGCAATATGCACAGTAGAGAAGCAGTTTCATTACGTGCTAATATTTGCAGTGTAGTTGTGCAGTTTAGTGGGCGGTTTTTAACATGTCAGAATGTCTTCCAATCACACGAAGTTGAATGCAGTACTTGAAGATTTACTGGTAATCAGCCTATCAGAAAATGAAGAAACGTATTACTTGGAAATTATGTAATGTGTATACATAATGTAGAGAACGAATATTATTTCAGGGACACTGCGCTGCGAAATATTTATATGGAATACGTATCTTTGCATGAGGGATACAAAAATTAAGACAAACATTCTACTTCAAAATTTGACTCAATATCCTTTCAAACAATTTCCTGCAGTAGTCACTCTGCTGCAGTCCAGAAATATGGAAATGACTGACGCCGCGAGATGTGGAAAAATAATTATTGTTTAAATATGTATACCAATCCGCAGAAGTCTCGAGTGTCAGTAAAGCAAACGAATTATGGACTTAATGTGATACACCATATACGAAATGCACTCACTGTTATTCACAAAGCTGTTGTTCACTTGGTGATACAGTAAGAAATACTATATTATATGTCGGATTTGCTCCAGTTACGTCTTGTGACGTAGAACAAGCATTTTCAGAGTACAAAGTACAGGGACATCATTTTATTTTTAGTTCAATTTTATTGTACCTGAGTTTTTGAATGTACTTCACTCCCACCCCTTCTACTAATGAAGTTCCAACTGTGCTCTACACACAGATCCAAGACCGCATATAGTAAACAGCACTGAGTTAGTATAGTACGTTCCAGAAATATGTTCGCGTTTTCCAGTGACGAAAGAGCTTTCAGTATTGAATCATATTTTCGCACAGGTGCTGTCCGTTTGCCTACGTCGCATCCCTATTTCCTCCACCTGCTTCTGTTCGCCCCTCTGTAAAAGCAGGGCTGTCTTAGCTCTTTTCTGAAAACATTAATTTCTGTTAGGAATTGGACGTTTACATAATATTATACAACTGTTTAAAATAACTTAAATAAAAGGACCTCGTTAAGTAATTCACTGTCACGTGATTTTCCCCCTTTCTACGATCCTGCGACATAACCACTTGGAGGGATAGTAGATAGCATGTCTGAGTAATTTTATCTGTGCAGTCGGGCAGAAGTGAAGATTGAATTTACAGTACGTAAGGTACTCTTTTATAGAGTAGGTACAGAATTATTTCAACATGAGTTACTAGTACTAAGGACGAAACTGGCAATTGGAATTAGATGCAATAGTCTATAGTGCGATAATATGCACAAAAGAACTAAAGCCTGTGTCGAAATGAACGGCCACCATTTTCAAAAATGTTTTTAAATATCCATATTATGATTATTTTTCAATTT
Organism: Periplaneta americana; assembly: GCF_040183065.1. NCBI lineage: Eukaryota > Metazoa > Arthropoda > Insecta > Blattodea > Blattidae > Periplaneta > Periplaneta americana. Next base: position 56,666,392 of record NC_091127.1, read on the forward strand.
AACTTCATTCTCTATATTGTACGCTAATGTGCTGTAGACAGTATAATATACACTGCATAATGAATACGTTCGAATTGCTAACTCAGTTCGTGAGCAAAAACAACTATTCTTAATACATTACTGTATTAAGATTAAAGAAAAACCTAATGAAAATTATCGAACTCAAAATCGCGATATTTCCTAGTTTACGTAAATGGATGAACTATTTTTCTTCCCTCCTATACTTAGTAAAGTGATTTGTTTGTGTGTTACGCCAGTATCATCGAACTGCAGTCGTGGAAGGGGGAGCAATCTGTCTTTCCGGTTCTCTAAAGGTAGAGCCAGGTTAATATTAAAAATGTTAGTAAAAATAAAATGATGTCCCTCTAGATATATACGTTGATTTGATAAAATTAGAATTATGTTAATATAATAATAATAATAATAATAATAATAATAATAATAATAATAATAATAATAATAATATGGTGCTTTCCAAGTATAAAAGTAACTACGTCATTAAACTTTTCTCCTTCTCAAGAAACTATAATATACAGTAAGCTTACCTATGTGGTATGAGTTGTTTTTGCTAATATAATAAATGACTTGTAGTGCGGTACTCAATTCACCATCTTAATATTATAATTTATAACACAGTGGTCTGACATTAAAATCTGGACAACAAAAAACTGAAGTTACGGCCTTACAAGCAAATTACTATCATAAGCAAAGTTTTGAATCACTATTTCATACAGGGACAAGTTGATTTATTTAAGTATAAGAGCTATATACGTATCTCGAAGATTGTTATTCTGTATTGAAAATCCATAATTACACAAAGTTATCGAAGTCATTAACCAAGTTTTCAAAACAACAAAGGTGCAAAAAACACACAAGACTGAAGGCTTATTAAGTTTTGACAAAAACACCTTCTGATATGATAGCGAAAAACATACCATTCACATTTAAGATGAAAGATCCATAATATCAACTGAAATTAAATTTATGAGAAGAAATGCGACCAGAAATCTTTTAGACCAGAAACGAAATGAAGACATTGACAAAGAACTTAAAATAACACTCACAGTTAGGGTTGCCAACTTTTTTTTGAAGAAAATACGGAAGACTAAGGAATCAACAAAATTTCACATATAAAATAGACAATTATTCGATTCAGTTACTGAAAAACAACTTTATTCTACACTTCGGCAGCTAGGCTTAAATTAAGAGTATTTTGAGACAGATTTTGTCTCGCGTAATAGTTGAAGTCGACTGCAGTTTTCAGCTCTGATTTGATTAGATGTGTCGTGCTCCTGTTTCGAACATCTGTCCAATTATTATTGTTCATGAGATGAAACACCCTCTTTGTATGAGCATTACTACTTGGTATGCTTAGAACAAAACTAGCCAGTTTTTCCTAATTTATAATACTAACACTGTTTGATTTTAAACCAGTGAGCACTAAAACCCCATTCTTGGCAAGAATTACGTTCTATAAAGACTGCATATTTTAATGCGTCTTTTGAACAACAAAATTCATATAAATCAGCATTCACGGCAAAATCAAATGTTTAGAATAAAAATTTGTACATTATGCAAAAATAAGGGAGAAAAATGTTCGAAGAGAAGAATAATACGGGAGCCAGGAGACTGTTAAAAATTAGGGGAAAATACGGGAGAACTCGGGAAATACGGGAGGGTTGGCAACCCTTCTCACAGCTGAAAAATTCGCTGCAACACCACATTAGAATGGAACTTTTCCAGGTTCCCGGAACAGATTCATTCATTCATACGTTCAGTGTTCTGCCAAGGACAGTCTTTCACTACAAACTTAGCATTCTCAAATCATTCTTATTTTCCGTCTACCTCTTAGTTCTCCGCACATGATCCATGTATCTTAATGCTATCATCTGATTTCCTCTTCTCCCGTTCACCATTCTTTCCAGTGCATTCTTCAGTAGGCAGTTTCTTCTCAGCCAGTGACACAATCAGTTCCTTTTCCTCTCCTTGATCAGCCTGAGCATTATTATTGCTTTATCCTATCTTTCTAGCACAGCTTCGTTTCTTATTCTGTCTGTCCATTTCACACGCTCCATCATTCTCCATATCCACATTTCAAATGCTTGTAATCGTTTCTCTTCACTTCATCGTATTGCCCATGTTTCTGCCTCTTACAATGCCACACTGCACACAAAGCACTTCACTAGTGTCTTTCTTAGTTCTTTTTCCAGAGGTCTGCAGAAGATGACCCTTTCTTTATCAGTGGTCTTTGATATAAAGATAGATGATGGAGAGAGACCGGAACAGTCCAGTAAGCTCATTACTTGACAGGCTGCTGCTTCTGGTTATGATGATATGGTAGTGATGATATAAGTAACAAATGAATTCGTTGAACTTGTATTAACAACCACCACCACCACCACCACCATCATCATCATCATCATCATCATCATCATCATCATCATCATCATCATCATCATCATCATCAGCCATTCAAGTAGTAGGCCTAGTTGCCTGTCACGGTCTCCTTCCATCTTTTTAAGTGCCGATCCAAATACCTTTTCCCTCGAGGTATGTATCTGAGGATCTGTCTAAGCAATCTGCAACGATCCATCCTGTTGACATGCTGGAGCCAATTCTGTCTGTTATTGTTGAGGTGTTCGTGAATGGGTTATGTTTAATTCCTTTGTTATCAGGTCATTTCTGTTATGATCTGAGCTACTGTAGCCGGCAGTTCTTAAAATTTCATTCCAGCAGTTGTTAGGCGTTGTACATCTTCATTTCGGATCATCCAAGCGTCACTGCCAGTACATAAGTGTGGGTCTTGCCAACACTTTACATATCGTCATTGTTCCTGCAATAACTCTTGTGTGACATATTTATCAATTTTCAGATTTTTGTTCTATTAAATAACTTAAATAGTGATATAGCAAATAATAAAATCTCCTATATTTAAAATTATATTTCTTTCTTTCGAAAATGGAAGAATTCACAATCTCTTCTGTACTACTGACATAGAATGATTAAATGTGCTTTTTTCTTCCTACTGAAAAATTTTATGTTTTGCACATAAGAGTTATTGCAGGAACAACGACGATATTCTTTCAATCTGGTATGTTTCTGTATTTTATTTGTTGTTAAAACTTGATTAATGACTCTAAGGGTACTGTTTAAACTTTGTATTTTCTGTGGTATGTCTTGTTCAGCTTGGTGCGTTCAATGGTAATCTAAGTATCTGAAAGAACTTGCTTGTTCCAAAATCGAGTCTCCAACACAGATTTTACTTCTGAGCGGCATTTTACCTTGAAAAGCCATTGCTTTTGTTTTTACTGTAGAAATTTCCAGGTTAAAATGTGCTGATGGTGTACAGAATATTGCAATCATCTTCAGTGTTAGCAAGGAGAACAAAATAATTTTTAATAAAGATTATTAAACATTAAGAATCGACACGCTGATACAGAAGACTGTTAACCTGTTTCAATATTGTGCATCACGAGAGCAGTGCTGTTCAGTTTATGCTGGTTGACTGAATAGCAATTATGTACTTATGTTCCCGTCCAATTGCCAGTGTGGACGCACGCTGGTGGTGATGTCCGTAATCGCTTTGATCTTAAACTTCTCAACTGTGCACGTGCGAAGTTAGTTTCGCAATCTGATTTGAGATTCATCATTATCTCACTTGATGTTGTACACCGCTGTGGAGTAACGGTTAGCATGAGTGATCATGAAACGATCGGGCCCGGCTCAAATTTTGATTGGGACAAGTTACCTAGTTGCAGTCTTTCCGGGTTTTACCTCAACCCATCAAGAGTATATGCGGGGTAACTTAATGCTGGCATTATCACCTTCATTTCACTCAGATGCTAGATAACTATTGCAGCTGATAAAGCGTCGTAAAATAAACCAGTTAAATACGTAATATTTGTACCAATTGACATAAAATAATTATTCGTAGATCTAGGTTTTTTCCTCACTCCTATGGATGAATATCAGGTAACTTTATCAGGCGACTGGAACTCCACTCATCTTCGCCACTTCCTTTCCTCCCCTATTATCCTTTCATTCATCATCCTGTTACTTCTTCTGGTTTTCAGATCGCTCTACAGGCGGCCCTCCGAAGCTGTTGGCTCTCTCGACAGGCCTCCGTGGTTTGTATTCAAGTGATGATGGATAGCTTCTGCAACGGATCCCGGGGCAGACCTTCTCGGAGGAGGACTTCCGCCTCGGACCGTTATGGGAGGGGGGGGATTGCCGAAGCAGGAGTGGTATATCTGTTGGCTGTAGGGACCACTCGTTAAGGGGATCGGTGCGCGTAAAGGATCAGTGGACACGTAACTCATCCGTATAGGGGGGGTGTACAATAGACCTCAGGTTGTAGTGCGTGGGATGTTCCCTCCTTCCCTCCTAACAAAAAAAATATGTATATATATATTATGGTAATCAATTACTTCTAATATTATTTTGTTAGTTACGAAAATAGACAATATTAGAAGGTATTTGTGATTTCGAATCATATTCTAATTTTATTACTTACTGTGAAAGTAACTAACAGTACCATACAAGCAGACCATTTAAAAATCAGATGTAAAACTGTATGGCATTTATGACATCCAAGCGTAACGATAACGACTTTATGACTGATATGTAATCCACACCTGTGGAGGTGGCCCGGGTTCGAATTCCGATCGGGGCAAGTTACCTGGTTTAGGTTTTTTCCGGGGTTTTCCCTCAACCCATTATGAGCAAATGCTGGGTAACTTTCGGTGCTGGACCCGGGACTCATTTCACCGGTATTATCACCTTCACTTCATTCAGACGCTAAATAACCTGAGATGATACAGCATCGTAAAATAACCCACTAAAAATTATATACAATCTTCCTGCAGAAGTTAGCACACGGTGCGATTGTCAGTCAGGTCGTTAAAAGTGATGTGGAGGTTAGGAGGAGCCCTGTGCTGATTGTGCGCTACGACGATACTCCAGGCCTATAGATGGCGGGCTTATGTAAGGGCGGCAATGAACTTACGGGTTCTTTAAAAACCCTTTGTGAGTAAGTAAGACACTCAGGGAACTTTTATTCTTGAAGAAAAATTCGCCGATAGACGAGTCTGGGAACCGAACCTCCAGATCTCGAAACCAGCATGCTATCAGATCACGAAGACAGTCAAGATAGCTATCCTTGGATTCTTATTATAAAACAATAATAATATGCTTTTAATGTTAAAGTTATCTATTTCCATGCGTGTTAGAACAAATTGAAACTTATAAATAGCTATTTTTTGTGAATTTGTTCAAACTCATTTGCGTCATTTACTTGAACCGTACAATGAATTCGGACATCTCGCTTTTTGGATTATACGAAAATGCCTTAAAGCCACAGGAGTAGTTTAAACGGCAGGTAGTCTGCCTATTGACCCAGAGCTGCGCTAGGGTGTGGGTTCGATTCCTGCTTGGGCTGCTTACCTGGTTTGGTTTTTCCGAGATTTTCCCCAACCATAAGGCGAATGTCAGGTAATCACATAGCTAATCCTCGACCTCATTTCGCCAAATACCACCTCGCTATCACCAGTTAAATCGATGCTAAATAACCTAGTAGTTGTTACAGCGTCGTCATATAATCCACTAAAAATGCCTTTTGTGTACAATCAAGGGAACTACTTATTACAGCTTCTTATTTGAGTTCATATGTATGGTACGATAAGTCAATTCATTTATGCGTTTTTTTTAGTGTAAGTTCAAGGAAAAGAACGATAAATGAAATATCGTTTGCAACATGATAAATTATTAAAGAACTGAATTGTGTTTAAGTTTTTGATGTGTGTGTCATATTGATAGCATAGATTTTCATACGTTCATTTTTGGCTATCATCACGGGTAGCTAGCGGTAAACATTTTCACATTGAATATTACACACTCGAACGTCTTGACTATCGATGCTATATTGATTGGGACAATGTGAGAAAGATCCACCCACTGTTAACATATTTGTTATTTCTTACAAAAGAAGCTATCTGATTGGCAGTTCAGAGTCCTCTAGAAATTCAGTTGTAATTTCCTAGGGTTACTTGGAGAATAGAAGCCACAAAATTTGTTTCTGTCAATATCTAGAACATCGTCCTACATTTCCTTTTACTGTGCTTCCAGAATATTTATGGAATTGTATTGGTATCTGTAGTAAAGAAGCGAGATTTCCATTTATCACTCGAGTTTTTTTCTCCGTTTAATTAAAAATATTCATTTCCTCTTTATCATCTTTTCTTATCCTACGATTTACCTCCTCTGCTGTGAAACATTCAGGAAGTCCTCTTGATATGCATCTAATCTACTTTTTATCTCTTTGATTCAGCATTATAATTTCATCTCCATAAATCTGACTTTTATCTACAATAGTTTAATTTGCATGCCTGAATTCTTATTTTTTCTTCTCTTGATTTACTTTTCCACTTGCATAAAAAACACTTAAAATTGTAATTTATTTGTATTTGTTAATAGTAATATGCGTTACAAGAGCGGTATGTTGATGTTTTCATGTTCGAGGAAAAGATTGAAAAAGTGAAACGTAGTTGAGCTTTTTTAATTTCCGAGAACAAGAAAACAAACATACCGCTCGTGTATCGTACATTATTTTGTGCGAAGATCGTTTATTACATACCTGAAAGAGGAATTTCTAATTGGTTGCAATGAAATCTTCATCTTGGTTTCTGTTCAATGACGGCAACTTTTAAAAACTAAAATATCTATCTTCAACATTGTTGCTATAAAATGTTTTCTGTGCTTACTATATTCCAGCAGGCCGTGATATACGTCTGTCTTTTTTTTTCCCCAGTCTATAAATGCGAACTTAAAACAAACGGTAAGGTTATGTAATGATTTATTTTTCATTTTAATATTTTAACAATATTATTTATATAACATATTGCAGTAATAACATCAGCATCTGGAATCTTATTGATTTTTTCACGGCTTCCTTAATGTTACTTGCATTACAAATGCAGTAACTTTTGTGGTGTTGTAGAGTTTACTTAATTTTTGCAAATATTTAAAAACAATAATTAACAGTGCAATTTAGGTGAAATTGCAGTGGCAAGTTTCCAATTTATAATTATTACTATGTTGAACGTCTCTAAAAATAATATGTTAAAAGCCTAAAGCAGTAAAATGAATATGGCACTTAAGCGGTAAGAATAGGGAAATTGTTATGTGTGTTACGTTGGGAATACTGAATGTGGTATTTCACACTTACCATGTATTGGTTTTGTGCGGAAAGCAAGCAAATACGCACGATCTCGCACAAAAATATTTTCAGTCGTTTTTACCATGAAGTACATTGCTATGCTGTAGCGTCGTGGTCTAAGGCGTCATATTTAGTGGCGCGCTGGCTCGAGACACGAAGAAGAAATTTGCTCATGTTTTGGCCATTCTATGGAACAGGTGCTCACCCAGCAGAGAAGAATGTAGAATAGAGTAATATGAAATTCTGTGTCAATTTAAAAAGAAAATAATTAAATTTTGTTTTTATTATCATGCAAAATACAGTATTCGTATGTTAAAATTTTTATAAATCAACTTTTAAAACATAATAATAATAATAATAATAATAATAATAATAATAATAATAATAATAATAATAATAATAATAATAATAATAATAATAATAATTATTATTATTATTATTATTATTATTATTATTATTATTATGTTCGTCCCTCCCGCATTAACTGCTCTGCGGACCCACAGAGGGCAGCGGCCCACGGTCCACGGTTGAGAATCACTAGTTTACATATCGAAACCAACAACTGGATTTTACTAAATTTGACAATAACCAACTTATTTTTCGAAATGTGTGTAGGAATTGGGTATAGGCTTGTAACATATTTAGCCATATCAGCACCATTTGTCTGCTCAGATTGATTTCCGTAAACGAGCAAAAATGATGTTGAGGCATGATGAAATTATTCTATCATATTATGGTCGAAATTATTTTTTGTAAGGGAATGTTGGGAAATACTGAGATAATGTCTGAACTAGCCTACAGGTCGGATTGTTTCAGAGTTTATTTAAAGTGTCAGTGTAAGGTTGTGAATTTTTCACTTGGACTTTTAAACCCTGTGGAATTTACGATGTGATTTTTTGACAGTCTATAGAGCAGTCTTGCGATGGTAACTAATATTTGCGGGCGAGAGCTATTTTATGCCCGCTGCGCGCGCGCGGAGCTCTTATACCTGTAAACATTGCTAAAGGATGTACAGATCTTAGAAAACAGCGCATCATGACGGAACGGAAGCGCTTAAAGCTTTCAAGGAAGAGTGGAAGATACAATATTTTTGCTTCGAACATGGTGATGAAGTCCAGTGTTTGTTGTGTAAAAAATATATCATTTGCAAAAAAAGCAACATAAAACGGCATTATGAGACGCAACATGAAAAAAGTATAGGCATTATTCAGGAGAAGAGAGAAATAAATTCATTTCGGAATTGACATCGAAGGTATCTAGATTCCTTTTATTTCTTTATTTTAAATGCATTATTGATCTTTTATTTGTTGCTTGTTTCTGGATATTTACTTTTATTAGACTACGTGTTTCTTTAATTTAGAAATGATATTTTATCTTTGATTGCACTTTAACTTATACTATTACTAACTCAAAATGCTAATTCACTTTTATTCCAATAACTATTTCCAGAATTTTTATCAAATATGAACTAAACATTTTGAAAACTTTGATGCAAGGAGCTTTTTTAGTAACATCAATATAAAATATACTTAAAAATATAATTTCAAAACTATTAGACCTAATTGCACAAAATTTTGTACAGATGATATTATTATAGATCTGTTTATATAGTTTAAATTTCACAAATTTTGGCCGAAATTGTGGAAGTTTTAAAAGTCATACATATCCCCTTAAATGATTGACCCCAAAAATTACGATGGCTCTCAATATCTTAATTTAATCAATTTGTTTTTTTCTTGTTACGTGCATCTCACAAATCACTCTAAGAAAACTCGTTACATAATCACGACTGGAGAGTAAGGACTACATTTTCACAATCGCACAATTAATATACTCTATTTCAATCAATATTGCCATTATTATTTTTTCAACAAATACTCAAAAGTACTTAGAGATCACACACGTCGAGCAGGTAGACCCTATTAGTTTCTCCTAACCAATGAAGTGAAGTATTTACATAATAAATAATTGCTTTTAACAATAAAATGGTTTACATACAATTAACTTTTCCTATTTCTCTTTTTGTTCCTAAAAACCCTTCCCATTGCGATTTGTTTATATATGTACATGCATGTTAAATAACTGAATAATTAGCCCTATTACATAGCCAGAAATTTAGTAACTCAAGTTATTGTAATAATTGCTGCCTTTATTCGCTGCATGTGCATGTAAATCCCTGTTGTCTACGTTACAGTGAATGCGCTATGCGCTCGTGATCAAGGTCGAACTCGTCTATCATGATTGGAGGTAATATCGTCTCATCCCTGCTATAGAGTATAGAGTCTGGAGGAAACTGATTCTTGAGAGGATAATTTTCTTTATAGTTTCATGTAATAGTTTATACTAATTTATAAGTAAGATTGTCCTTCATACTTTTGCAATTTTTTGTAAGTGAGATCTTATAAAAAATCAATACTCGATCAATAGACCTATATCTAAAACAATCTTTATCTTTGGAAGAATTGTAAGAGAAATTTTTATTTACTGCTTTGGGTCTGTCTGATATTTTCAAAATTTCGATCGTTTCCTAATTCTTCCCTTTTTTCTGCTATGAGTTCTCTAATGGATTTGCCTACATCACTGAGGCTATCTCTCTGTTGATAATATAATGGAAACTACGATAAAGTTTGAACCTTTAGATAACACGAAAGTAGTGTGTGGATCTAGTGGGAAATTTCTCTTGTTCACAAGTATTCTTTTAACATTTGTCGACAGAGTATTTTAATTGTTTTGTGAAACCTTTTCTTTTCTCTATCGCGAGTTATAGCCCGGTAACTAACGTTTCAAAGTGCGCAGAAACCAAGTGCTCCTACCGATCATACTGGAGCGGGGATCAAATCCTTTGGCTTCAGTGTTGCCAATTCAGCGGTTTTCCCGCTAGATCTAGCGTTTTTCGGCGTTAGTTTAGCGGGTAAAATTTATGGAATTTGTATTGCTGATATAGGGATTTAGCGGGTATTTTTAGCACTCACAGCGGCAAAATAATATAATTTTACATTGACAATATAGCAATTTAGCGGTTTCTGCACGGCTTCACAGCGGATTTTTAAGACTCGAGTTGGCAATACTGTTTGGCTTGAATCTCTTGAATAGTATGAATCTGCTCCTGCGGAGTACGGTTTACTGTAGATGGTGTAATGTAGCATTGTTCTCTTCCTACAACATTAGCATATTATTTCAGGTCAATCTTAAAGTGTAAACTGGCCTACCTCTCTGTCACGTCTCTCGTTATCAGTTAGTGGGCGTGGAACATTGACGTCATGCGTTACTCGAGAACGGAAGCGCTATGTTTTGAATGTTGACGGGCAATATTTGACTTACTTTCTTAAGTTTGCTAGGGTATCCTATCACTTAGCGATCAGGCAAGAGAACTATTAATTTCGTAAGATTTCGTGAAATAGGGTCTAAATCCTTTCATATGAAATCTACTCTCTCCCTCTCCTTTCCTCTCTCTCCTTGCCTTCCTCTCTCGCTTGGTTCCTCTTAATATAACTTCTAACTAATACGAAAGTAGATTGTGTTCGCAGCAAACGATTTCATATATCACCAACGTTTCGGCTTGTATACAGGTTCCACCTTCAGAGCAATATAGTTCAACTCGAAGGGTCACCTATTGTAATCGCCTGTTATACTTGACTATTCCAAATAACTGTAATGCAGATGGAATCCATATACTAGTTAAGAAACGGGGATGTCACGTTATAGCACACAATGTAATATTCAAAGATCTGCTTATAATTAACGTTTATAGTTCATCTTATTAAACTTATTCAAAAGACATACATAATGATATTAGTATGATATTAGTATGCATTTGTATAGGAATGATACGGAATATAATAGATGTGATTTCATTTATATAGGAAAATATTGCGGTTTAAATAGACATGTTTTCTACAGATTCATGAGAAATAGCTATCTAAGATAAATGAAAATGGATAAGCAAACAAAAATGTTACTTCAGGATTAAAAGTAGTTTGTCTACCAGGACAATAATGATAGGATTCCCATTAAATGGCCAGAAAGAGAAAAAAAATCTTCTCAAAGAAGTTGAGAACAAGTTATTTATTTATTTATTTATTTATTTTTGTAGATTGCTACCGCAGTCTAGTATATACAGTCACGAAGCTCAATACGTAGTAAATATGCATCCATAGATAGTTGCTAACCACTGGGATCGCTAATATCGTCTCATTACAGACAATGCGAAATAGTACCGGCACAGTCTATTGTTCCTAGCACCCTCACAACTCAAGCTTCGTGACTGTATACTAGACTGTGTTGCTACTATGATTCAAATTTACATACTTGTTAGAAATTAAGGTTCTTAGATCTGTGATGTGTCTTCGTCCTGGGCATCAGATACAATTTCATTGATGGACTGTGTACTTTTTTTTTCTTCGTAAGTTCAATATCTTGACTTCCGGCTGTTTTGTTGACAGGACGCTATGTGGGGAGTCGACCCATTAAACTGAGGAAGAGTACATGGAAAGCAAGAAATATGGAGACTGTACGGAAGAAGGAGAAGGAGAAAACGGCCCTCATAGGCTTGCTCACTGGTCGGTGACAGACGTAGCGTGCTGATGGTGAGTGATGGTTATCTTTTCGGAATGTCCCTAGACCATACCACTACTACGTACGTGGCAGGTTGATGGAAGAATTGTGCCTCTGTAGTATGATAATATATTAACAGGGGACGAATTTTTAGATACTAAAAGCTAATATCCAATCCATCTATAGTTAGTCTATAAACGAGCAAGCAATACTCCCACTCTGGTATAAATGATGCCACTGGGTTTGAAAGCGGTAGCGAATTGAAGCGAATGATGAAACTTTGTGTTCGCTGTTTATTTGAAGTTCGCGCCACTCTATACTATTGGCTACAGCTTCTCCTAATGTAGACTTATGGGTGGCTTCAGTAGGCAGTGCTCGCCTTTCAAACTTTGTCAGGAGTGTTGTCGTCAAAAGTGACGGAATTTCAATGTAGCGGACGGGAAAAGAATGGCTTTGACGGGTGACGGATTTTCTGGCGGAAATTACGATTTACATCGTCTTTTGACTTTTTTTTAGCTGTTGTAATTTGTAATTGTTTAATTTTTGGGGGAGCTTAGACCAATAAAGGACATCAACTGCAGAACTATAGACATGTGATGTAGATGAAATATTATTATTTTAATCAAGATTGTTAAGGAAATTGCGTTAATATTTGCTTTTATTTTATGTAGATATATTGAGTGGGTCTTACTTTTTTTAATTTTGACGGATTCTGTCGGATTTCCAGGTGATAGACTGACGGGGATACAGTTTATGTGTTGGCAACACTGGTCAGACTTGCCAGTTTTTATTTACAAATAACAAGCGCGCTTCAATAGATTCAATGTCCAGTCTTTGTGACTCACCTCCTCTCTGTTAGATTTAAAAGTGTTGTGGATAAGGCTTGAAAATACTCTAACCGATATCTTATCCACTCAAGTATACTCGGTACCATTTTTAAATTTTGGTACTTAAAAGTCTGTTCTCTGTATTTAAATAAAGATAGCGATTGGTTTAAACCTGATTGTGATGTGGCAAGCGAATTTAGGTATTGTCGGTGTTCGAAGCAAATGAAGGTGGATTCAGAGTCAGAAACAAATTTGTATGAGCTTGGAATCGGAAGCAGTGATTATGGTTGAAAGTCGAAGTTTGAAGGAAACTTGAATTGAGTCTGAAGCAAAAGGGAATACAAATCTAGTCGGAACTGAAATAAATTTTGGGGTGCGTTGGGCTGTGAAGAAAAATTTGGATGGAGTCACAATCAGAAAAAAAAATTATGGTTGGCAGCCAGAACCATAAACAAACTGTTTTATAAAATTAATTTCGTTTTTTTAGTATGGGCTACATTACGTGAGATTTTATTTTAGTGTCTTTATATAGGCCAGATTGAGAATATAAGAATATATTGAGGTTATTCAGTTAAAACTTTTACAGACAGAAATGACTGATTATGATAAAAATAATGATACATTTATTTTCAATATTTGATCAATAGGAGTTTTAAGGAAATTCGAATGGAGTAAGAGTGGAAACAAATTTTGGGTGAAATCGGAGTTGGAAATTAGTTTTGGGGTTGAGGTCAGTATCGTAATGAATTTTGATCAAAGTTGTAGTCAGAAACAAACTTGGATAACTCAATGATTTGTTAAATAAAGAGCTTTTTTAACTTTTCTGTGTTAATAATGAACAATTCGGTAATTTTACCTTAATGGCGCGTTTCCGTCATCTTTTGATTTCTTGTGAGATCTTACGCTTGTTTCCGGTTCCTTCTGCTGGTCTCTTGGTGGTTTGTGTTTATGATCGGTAATGTTTTGTTGAGAAGGGTGTGCTTTCTGAAATTTAGCCAAGCCTGAGGCAAAATTGGGGGGCTTTGGAATCAAAAGCTAATGGAATGTAGTCGGAAAGAAATTGTATGAATTCGAAATATGAAGAAAGTTGAACTGTTACGGGGTCGTAAGCAAATTTGGTTGAATTCGGAGTTGAAATAAATTTGGATTCAGTCGTGAACAATGTTGAGTGGATTCAGAGTCCGTAAGCAAGTTTGGTTAGTCGACATCTGAAGGAAATTTATCTGAAGTTGGAACAGTTGTTTAATGGATTTGGAGTTGGAATAACATTTTGGTTGTATTTGAGCATAATTCTTACGACTGCTTCTTTGGGAAGTAGGCACTTTGTAAGCCGGCCATCAGACTGCCACAAATGAAGTCTTCATAATATTTCTCCACACCATCATGCAAGACGAGTCTCTCCTTATTTGACTTAAGCTTGAGCCCATCTTTTAAACGAATTTTTACACTAGCTTCTGTTTACAGACTACATTTTAGTGTACCTTTGTGAAGGTTTCCTAATTTTAGGTTAGTTTTTGTTGATGGGTCGCGTATGAGTGTAAGTTGGGATTGTTCTTCTAGTACGGGTAGAGAGGTGTATAAATTTAACCAATGCATTTACACCCGTGCTTTACGACAGAACTGTACTCCTTTTGTAGGGCGGTGCTCGTCTTAATTAGTGTGACGGGTAGATTGTCATTGATCCCGATTCCCTTTGAGTCTCTTCAGTGTATTAACTTCTATTATCCCCTCTTTTATTTTATGATCTAGGTTGTCTTCCTTAACGTCATAATCTGAAGTTGGTCTTATTTGAATTCCATGTCATGATTGAATTGCTGGTAGCGAGGAAACTGATGCTACGAGGGTGCTTAAAAAGTATGGTAACAAGAGCTCTCAAATTTTATTTCACAGACAAATATACTGATATACAGGGTAGAGATCAAGACATCGAAGTTGGCATATAAGATATCTGCGTCAAGTTCTAAAGCCACGTCATGACGACTTGCTGAACAGCTGTATCGGTGTTGAATCGCCTACCACTAAGATGCTTCTTCAACGGTCCGAAGAGATGGAAATCACTGGGTTCCAGGTTGGGGCTGTAAGGAGGATGGTACAGTACATCTCACCGGAAGAGTCGTTTCGCACCGTATATCTCATGTTGACGATGAGGTTCTGCTGGTGAGGTGCCCTTCAGATCCAAAAACCGGATCACACTAAGCACGCCCACATTTGACTATGTTTCCTGTGCGCGCAGCCATCTTACAACTGATATTGCAGGGGTCTGATACAACGTATGCGCCATCTAATAGCTGCGTGATGAAGTTGTGGTCTGCTGCTGCGGCTCTGGTGGAAAATTCGAACAAGAGGGGGAATATGTCACCCGTGAGAGCTCTTGTTACTTACTTTTTGAATCACTCCTCGTACACCCAGAGACGTTGCTATGAATGACACGTTGATAAATTGGCGTGAGACGTAGCAAAATCTAATAGATTATGTTTGGTGGCAGTTGCAAACGAAATGGTTTGTGCAAATGGGGAGTGAACTTTATGTAGAATAAAATGCATTGTCTGACGATAGGATTCGTTACAACTTGAAGAATTCCACATTTTTTTAAACTGTAGAATATATTTTACACGAATGCGAAAATATTATGACTCATCACGCCTGATGCTGCGTGAGACTTTTTGTCTTAGTAATTTTAAATTTTTCACTACAACTCGAGACAAGGTGATTTGAGTTTTATGTTTACATTTTTCTTGCCATTGTCATCCAGACTTACTGCATCTGGAGGACTTTTTAAATACAATTATTTAACGGTTACAATCCAAACTTTATACTTACGAATATTTCATTACAGTAAGTATTTACTGTCCAGAACCTTGTACGTTTGGAGATTGTTTTAAATATTTGTTAGGCCTACTTCATGTTATATTTAACATTAGGATGGTTTACATCCGAGTATTTTCTATTTTTTATTCCATGCCGACACTGGATTTGTTATTATTTGCTATGGATAAAGTAGACCATCAATAATTCGAACTAATCGGGGGAAAATCTAACCTGAATTTGTGAAGCCCGAATTAGAGAGAATTTACTGAAAAAGAATTATTTCGACAATTCCAAAAAAATAATGATATGTAGTTGTTTAACTACCAACTTATGTTTAATCATTATATTATGCAAACATACGGAATACAAGACATTAATATTAAACAAATGAGTTTCAAATTCTTTAGTCCAAGTCATTTACTGCACAAAGAGCAAAAACTTTGGAATATTCCGTCTGTGCTTTAATGAAAGATATGAATGTTGTCTTCGCCTGTTTGCGCTGCTGTTCTTTATGTAGGCTATATTAAAACTCATTTCTTTTAAGGCAAGATAAAATTCCTGACAGTTCGAATTACAGTCCACAAATTCATTTAATTTATCTAAGTACGTCTCATGTTGGGTAATTTGAATTTATCACCACATTTTTCATTCTTTGCATTCATTTCTAACTTCGTTGTGTGGAATATGTATTAATCTCTAAGTGACTTGTGCAAAAAAAAAAAAAAGCTGTCCGAATTATCGCGTGTTCTCAATTAGCGAGGTTTCACTTTGTTTTTAATGGTTATTTTGGGCCACATTTTTAATTTAATGATATATAATTTCATTTCAACACAATCATATTAACACGTAAGTGTTATGAGTGTTAGTTTGACAGTGATTTTAATTTACATTTGTTGCTGTTTAAATTTTGTCTGCTTAAAAAATATAGATAAAAGGAGCAAATAAAAGTACTGCTAACGCGCCCTATAAATTACTATTACTTACTTATGGCTTTTAAGGAACCCGGGGGTTCATTGCCGCCCTCACATAAGCCCACCATCGGTCCCCATCCTGAGCAAGATTAAACCAGTTTCTACATCATATATCACCCCCCTGAGATCCATTTTAATATTATCCTCCTATCTACATCTCGGCCTCCCCAAAGGTCTCTTTCCCTTCGGCCTCACAACTAACACTCTATATGCATTTCTGGAATCGCCCATACGTGCTACATGCCCTGCCCATCTCAAACGTATGGATTTAATGTTCCTAATCATGTCAGGTGAAGAATACAATGCGTGCAGTTCTGCGTTGTGTAACTTTCTCCATTCTCTTGTAACTTCATCCCTTATAAATTACGGTTACTATTGCTACTATATCCCCTTTTCAATTAGTTTATTTTACGACGCTTTATCAACTGCGATGGTTATCTAGCGTCTGAGTAAGATGAAGGTGATAATGCCAGTGAAATGAGTCCAGGATCCAACGCCGAAAGTTTTTTTTATATATACACTTGTAATTTATTTATTTTACGACGCTGTATCAGCTGCGATGGTTATATAGCGTCTGAGTAAGCTGAAGGTGATAATGCCAGTGAAATGAGTCCAGGATCCAACGCCGAAAGTTTTTTTTATATATACACTTGTAATTTATTTATTTTACGACGCTGTATCAGCTGCGATGGTTATCTAGCATCTGAGTAAGATGAAGGTGATAATGCCAGTGAAATGAGTCCAGGATCCAACGCCGAATTTTTTTATATATACACTTTTAATTTATTTATTTTACGACGCTTTATCTGCTACGATGGTTATCTAGCGTCTGAGTGATATGAAGGTGATATCAGCGAAATGCGTTCAGCGCAGAAAGTTATTTTATGTATTTTTAATTGGTTTATTTTGCTATTCTTTATCAGCTGCGATGTTTATCTAGCGTCTGAGTGAGAAGAAGGTGATAATGCCAGCGAAATGAGTCCAGGATCCAGCGCCGAATTTTTTTTATGTTTTTTAAATTGTTTTATTTTACTTTGCTTTATCAGCGGCGATGGTTATGTAGCATCTGGGTGAAATGGTGATAATGCCAGCGAAATGAGTCCAGGGTCCAGCGCCGAAAGTTTTTTATGTTTTTTAATTGTTTTATTTTACTATGCTTTATCAACGGCGATGGTTATCTAGCGTTGAGTAAGATTGTGATAATGCCAGTGAAAAAGTCCAGGGTCCAGCGCCGAAAGTTTTTTATGTTTTTTGTTTTATTTTACTATGCTTTATCAAAGGCGATGGTTATCTAGCGTTGAGTAAGATTGTGATAATGCCAGTGAAATGAGTCCAGGGTCCAGCGCTGAAAGTTTTTTAATTGTTTTATTTTACTATGCTTTATCAACGGCGATGGTTATCTAGCGTTGAGTAAGATTGTGATAATGCCAGTGAAATGAGTCCAGGGTCCAGCGCTGAAAGTTTTTTAATTGTTTTATTTTACTATGCTTTATCAACGGCGATGGTTATCTAGTGTTGAGTAAGATTGTGATAATGCCAGTGAAAAAGTCCAGGGTCCAGCGCCGAAAGTTTTTTATGTTTTTTTTAATTGTTTTATTTTACTATGCTTTATCAACGGCGATGGTTATCTAGCGTTGAGTAAGATTGTGATAATGCCAGCGAAATGAGTCCAGGGTCCAGCACCGAAAGTTTTTTAATTGTTTTATTTTACTATGCTTTATCAACGGCGATGGTTATCTAGCGTTGAGTAAGATTGTGATAATGCCAGTGAAATGAGTCCAGGGTCCAGCGCCGAAAGTTTTTTATGTTTTTTAATTGTTTTATTTTACTATGCTTTATCAACGGCGATGGTTATCTAGCGTTGAGTAAGATTGTGATAATGCCAGCGAAATGAGTCCAGGGTCCAGCGCCGAAAGTTTTTTAATTGTTTTATTTTACTATGCTTTATCAACGGCGATGGTTATCTAGCGTTGAGTAAGATCGTGATAATGCCAGTGAAAAAGTCCAGGGTCCAGCGCCGAAAGTTTTTTTATCTTTTTAATTGTTTTATTTTACTATGCTTTATCAACGGCGATGGTTGTCTAGCGTTGAGTAAGATTGTGATAATGCCAGTGAAATGAGTCCAGGGTCCAGCGCCGAAAGTTTTTTTTATGTTTTTTTTTAATTGTTTTATTTTACTATGCTTTATCAACGGCGATGGTTATCTAGCGTTGAGTAAGATTGTGATAATGCCAGTGAAATGAGTCCAGGGTCCAGCGCCGAAAGTTTTTTTTATGTTTTTTTTAATTGTTTTATTTTACTATGCTTTATCAACGGCGATGGTTATCTAGCGTTGAGTAAGATTGTGATAATGCCAGTGAAAAAGTCCAGGGTCCAGCGCCGAAAGTTTTTTATGTTTTTTTTAATTGTTTTATTTTACTATGCTTTATCAACGGCGATGGTTATCTAGCGTTGAGTAAGATTGTGATAATGCCAGCGAAATGAGTCCAGGGTCCAGCACCGAAAGTTTTTTAATTGTTTTATTTTACTATGCTTTATCAACGGCGATGGTTATCTAGCGTTGAGTAAGATTGTGATAATGCCAGTGAAATGAGTCCAGGGTCCAGCGCCGAAAGTTTTTTATGTTTTTTAATTGTTTTATTTTACTATGCTTTATCAACGGCGATGGTTATCTAGCGTTGAGTAAGATTGTCATAATGCCAGCGAAATGAGTCCAGGGTCCAGCGCCGAAAGTTTTTTAATTGTTTTATTTTACTATGCTTTATCAACGGCGATGGTTATCTAGCGTTGAGTAAGATTGTGATAATGCCAGTGAAAAAGTCCAGGGTCCAGCGCTGAAAGTTTTTTATGTTTTTTAATTGTTTTATTTTACTATGCTTTATCAACGGCGATTGTTATCTAGCGTTGAGTAAGATTGTGATAATGCCAGTGAAATGAGTCCAGGGTCCAGCGCCGAAAGTTTTTTTACGTTTTTTTAATTGTTTTATTTTACTATGCTTTATCAACGGCGATGGTTATCTTGCGTTGAGTAAGATTGTGATAATGCCAGTGAAATGAGTCCAGGGTCCAGCGTTGAAAGTTTTTTATTTTTTTTTTAATCGTTTTATTTTACTATGCTTTATCAACGGCGATGGTTATCTAGCGTTGAGTAAGATTGTGATAATGCCAGTGAAATGAGTCCAGGGTCCAGCGCCGAAAGTTTTTTTTATGTTTTTTTTAATTGTTTTATTTTACTATGCTTTATCAACGGCGTTGGTTATCTTGCGTTGAGTAAGATTGTGATAATGCCTGTGAAATGAGTCCAGGGTCCAGCGTTGAAAGTTTTTTTATTTTTTTTAATCGTTTTATTTTACTATGCTTTATCAACGGCGATGGTTATCTAGCGTTGAGTAAGATTGTGATAATGCCAGTGAAATGAGTCCAGGGTCCAGCGCCGAAAGTTTTTTTTTATGTTTTTTTAATTGTTTTATTTTACTATGCTTTATCAACGGCGATGGTTATCTAGCGTTGAGTAAGATTGTGATAATGCCAGCGAAATGAGTTCTGGGTTCAGCGCCGAAAGTTGCCCAGCAGTTGCTCGTAATGGGTTGAGAGAAAACCCCAGAAAAAGCCTCTACCAGGTTACTTGTCCCAACCATAATTTGAACCCGTGCCTGCTCGTGTCACAGTCATCGTAAATCGGAACATATTATAAATGTTGTGAATTGCGGTAAAATGAAACATTTTCGTATATGTATATCGTACATAAACCGTACCATTAATAAGTGAAATAAGATATGTTACTTTCTAAGATAGTAAAGAACGTTTCTAGCCTGTAATTCAGAAAACGAAAATGTATCTTCTTACTTGGATGCATAATAGGCCTATGTAATTTCATTTATAAATGAATGCCTTTTGGATAATAGTTAAAGAAACTCTTTAAACTGATTTGCTACGAAACTTGTAAAACACATCATGAGAAAGTATGAGTCATTTTCGCGATACCAATTTTTTTTAAGCTCTCGAAGGGAACGGCCCATAGTTCTATACTGTGGCCTACCTATTGTCCACTTGTGGAACTCTAGAATTACTAATAGTGATAGCTCAGGAAGTTCTGCACTTAACATTTGACAGATTTAGAGACCAAATTGACCTAACTTCTGAACTACTATTACTGCTACTGCCCTTAATTATGAATTGGCTAATTAACGAGTGACCACTTAAGTATTTTTTCCCCCTTTTTTTGACGGAATTAACTTCTGTGGAAAGCGTCCACAGCAAATTGAAGAAGTCTTGGTTAATATTTACCGTTATTGGAACCGAATCTTTTGTGACGTAGAGTGAGACGTTTGCAGATAGCCATCATTCATTCTTAAGAGAAACATTTGAATGGCTTCATGGTTGAATAGGCACTGTGAATGTATTAGAGGAAGTCGTTTAAAAGGAGTTCACCATTGATTTCTTCATTCAAGGAAGTTGAGTAGTTTGTTGTGATACAATAGCTGCGCCTTAACGTGATATGCTATTTCTTGCAGACGTAACCAGTGCTGTAAAGAGGCGCAGTTGAAGTAAATTTCTTATTATGTATTTGTTATAAACGGAACGGAGAGAAGGTCCATTTACTAAACATGTCAGGGAACGCTCTGTTAAGGCTTGTGTAACGCGTCTTTTCACTTTTCCTTTATACGAAGTATAAAATTTAGTGTTTTGAGGCTGCAAAATTTTCAACTTCGAGATTTTCACGGAAGCATCGTTTATCTGTCTTTTGTCTATAGGAACTTTGCCCTGCCAAGACTCTGGAACTCGCTACCTGCTAGCATCAGGGACTGTCGAAATAAAATTCAATTCAAACGCAAACTTACTAGGCACTTGGTCAGTAATTGAGACTCGTTCAGACATGGTTTCTTGTAAATAGTTCTTTTAATCTACCACAAAATATCTCAATATCCGGTAATTTCATCACTATAGAATTTTGTTATTGTAGGTTTAATTTGTAATTTAGTAAATACAAAAATATTCTTTGTTCTTAACTTCTATGATAAAATGTCTAGCTTTCATTAATCAGGTATTCTTGTCGTACTTTAATTTTTATTGTAATTGTAATTGTAAATTTAATATTAATTGTAATCTTATTGTTCATGTTATAGTTGTAATCCCCTGGTAGAGGGGCAGAGAAGGCCTGACGGCCTTATCTCTACCAGGTTAAATAAATAAATCTAATCTAAAATCTAAATCTATACAATATCTACAAGTGAATAAATACGAGAATGATGGACATGGAATATATTTTTAGTGAATATCTTTTCACATCGTCCTCTCATATCATTATTATGAAACATACAAATGAACCACAGTACAGTCCGAGCGGATTCTATAGCTGCCTTAAACGACTTTCGTTCGCAATGATTTTATAATATGTCTCCTACATTAAAATGAAAAGCATAAATTTTCTAAATTAAAATGAAAAGCATTATGTAGCCAGAACTAAGAAATTATTGCTAATGTTTATGACTTCATGAAGCCAGAGACGAAAAATAGGTATGAATTGTATTCCCAAAGATTCATAACAAACACTCAGAAAGTACAGGGACATCATTTTACTTTTACTTCAATTTCTATTGTACCCGAGTTTTTGAATGTACTTCACTCCCACCCCTTCTACTAACGAAGTTCAACCATCCTCCACACAGATCCAAGACCGCATATACAGTCATAGTAGCCATACAGTCATAGTAAACAGTACGTTTCGAAAAATATGTTCGCGTTTTCCAGTGACGAAAGGGCTTTCAATATTGAATCATTTTCACATAGGTCTTGTCGTCCATTTGCCTACGTCGCATCTCGGTTTCCCCCACCTGCTTCTATTCGCCTCTCTGTAAAAGCTAGCGGCTGGGCTGTCTTAGCTCTTTTCTAAGAACAATTTTTGTTAGGAATTGGACGTCTACGTAATATTATACCCATAAAACTGCTTAAACTAACTTAAATAAAAGGGCCTCGTTAAGTAATTAACTGTCACGTGATTCCCCCCCCCCCCTTTTCTACGACCCTGCGACATTACCACTTGGACGGACAGTGGATAGAATGTCTGAGTAATTTTATCTTTTCGGATCGGACAGAAGAGAAGATTGAATTTACAATACGTAAGGTACTCTTTTATAGAGTAGGTACAGAATTATTTCAACATGAGTTACTGTTACGAAGGAGGAAACTGGTAATTGGAATTAGGTACAATAGTCTATAGTGCGATAATATGCACATTAGAACTGAAGCCTGTATTGAAATGAACGGCCATCATTTTAAAAAAGTATTTAAATATCCATATTATGATTATTTTTCCATTCATTCTCTATAGTGTACGCTAATGTGCTGTAGATTGTATAATATACACTGCATAATGAATACGTCCACATGGACAGCTCAGTTCGTGAGTGAAAACACATATTGTTATTACTGTACTGTATTTTGATTAAACAAAAGCCTAATGAAAATTATCAAACTCAAAAGCGTGATATTTCCTAGTTTACGTAAATGGATTAACTACTTTTCTTCCCTCCTATACCTAGTAAAGTGATTTGTTTGTATATTACTCCAGTATCATCGAACTCCAGTCTTGGAAGTGGGTAGCAAACTGTGTTTTCAGTTCTCAACAAAGTATAGCCAGGTTAATATTAGAAATGTTAGTAAAAATAAAATGTTGTCCCTGTACAAGGACGAGTTTAGCTTGAGAGCTCCCGAATACTATGAGATAAAGGAAAGAAGATGAAATGGAGATTATTGTTGAAATGAAATGTGTAACATAAACAGGAGAAGCTCGGGAAAATCCTCATTCTTCGATTTCGTCCGCCTAAAATATCACCTTTTTTACCGCCGAGGTTAAACCCCAAATTCGTGGAATGTTAATCCCGCGTTCTAGCTCCAATCCGCCGAAGAGACCTTGCTATGGCACTTAGTTCCGTAAAGAAATATATCTCTTCGCAATTTTTTTAATAGAGAGTGGGATATAAATAACCTACGTTTTATTGAATTACTAGGTTCACAAACAAAATTACGATGTCACGCGCTCGTACTGTTAATGCAGCACTGCTTGAGTACTATCACCGTGTGTAATCAACACGCTGCCCACGTAGCTATGTCCGGGATTTAGGCTTTCCACTCTTATTGTGCGGAAACGGGAGTAGAACATGCCAGATTTAAATATAAAAACATTAAATCGCCACCAGCACGAAAGCACTTTACATTGTCAATCTCATTAGTCAGCTGTCTGAACTATATTGAGAAATACGTATTTTTAAACATACTGTAGATAAACAGTGCAACACCGCGTTTTCCTCCTTGTGACATACACTATTTACGTGAAGAGGAAGTTGTATGAGTTGTTTTTACGCAAGTTTTGTCGGCTTTTTCCAAGACTACACAATCATGGAAACAGTGTGTTGTTACATTAGTTAATAGAAGGCAAGAAACAGGTTCTGTTCTGGATAAAAAGAAACGCTATACAAGGTTAATACGCAGTAAGGATTAATACGCAGTAAGGATGAGCTTCGCGAGTGTCCCAGGAACAGAGAGTTTAGCTCAAGTATTGTTCGACCGTTAACACAGTCTAGTATATACGGGTTTTTCCATCTGAAATCGACCGAAATATAGAGAAAATTGACCTTGCAATTTTTAAATACAATGAAACTTTTTCTGTCCGTTGACAACTGTGATACAATGCTTTGTGCAAAGTTTGAGGCATCAGAACTTCGTAGTGTTTAAATTAAAAATATTTTAATTTATCGTATTTTCATGAAATTAGCAACTTTAAACTGTTGTGGCTCCGAAACCCTTTCACCCAATGATCAAAATTATGGTTTATTTTGATGCTGAGAGATTAAAGTTTATATTAATAGACTAATAATAATAATAATAATAATAATAATAATAATAATATTAATAATTTATTTATTTAATCTGGCAGAGCTAAGGCCAGTAGGCCTTCTCTTCCGCCCAGTCAGACTCTTGACATGTAAACAGTTTTTCTTACTTTTTATGGAAATGAAGAAATTTAGATTTTTCTTCATTAAGACGCCTTTGCCCACGAAAAAAACATTTTTAAAATATATGGTTAGATTCCGCATTGAAAGTACAAATAAACACATATTTTTTACTGGTGCACCGTTGATAAGAAAGTATTGAAAATATCAAATAAAATAGTACGCGCGTGAACTAACCAGCTGACTGTGAGACGGGAGCTAGCCGAGACAAGCAAGGCCAGGAGACAAACACGTGATGTTTTGTCTAGTAGCGCATAGCTGGGCTAGCTTTATCACAAGTTTTCGTAAACGCAGGAGTAAAATGACGCCCAACGCTCGCTTATCTCCGTCTCTCGGCCAGTGCGTACGGTATTGCACCGTTCAAGTCCAGGGGTGTGAAAATAATTTATTTAATACCCTCGAAACTTATTGCCGAGCCACTAAGCAAATAAAGCCGAATCCCTCTTAATAATGCAAGGTTTTTTCTCAATATTTTTTACATTTTTACAAATGGGCAAAAAGCCTAAAAGTAAGTAAAATCAGATTATCTGTCTCTCTGTATACAATAAAAATAAGTATTACTTCTTATCATAACGTACCAAATGTCAGCTTCAAAATGAGCTCTCGTTCTATGTTCTGCAGTAAATGGTTCCAAAGTTCTGAGTGCTGAAAGAGGCTTGTTTTTATAAAATACGCTAAATTTGTCGCTCAATAGTACGAAAACCGTTTGACTTTCGATAGTATATTTTTGAAAATGCACTCTCCTCAGCACCTTGTATAAATAGCGAAAAAATTAGAGTATTAAAAAAATGCGAGATTTTTTACTGATCGATTTCATATGGAATAGCCCATACAGTCACGAAGCTTGAGTTTATGAGGGTACTAGGAACAATAGACTGTGCAGGTACTATTTCGCAATGTCTGTAATGAGGCGATAGTAGCGATCCTAGTGCTGAGCAACTATCTGTGGATACATATTTACTACGTATTGAGCTTCGTGTCTGTAGGCTATAATACTAGACTGTGCCGTTAGTATAAAGTATACGTAGAGAACACAAAGGGATTTCTTTCTCAAAATTATTCACTTTAGCTAATGTTACTTTATTATTATTATTATTATTATTATTATTATTATTATTATTATTATTATTATTATTATTATTTTGTACTTTGTTGATGTTTTAACAGTTCTTACGTTTTAGAATTCTAGCTGTATTCTTTCCCAATGTTTGTGCAATTACAGGGGCTACTCATAAATACTTAAAACTAGATTGCGATTGTTTTGACAAAACTCGTCCACTTTTGTTGTTTTTTGCTCTGCTGCTTCACTTGGTTCAGATTTGTCATTTGCGTCCAGAATATCCTGCGAATGGGCAGTTTTTTGCGGATTTTAATCAGACGTGCTGAATTCACCTTCCCGTGGTCCCACAAATGAATCTATTTGTTTTGAAAGGATATCAATCACTAATTTGCATGATTTGAAAATTAAGAACAGGCATAAAAAATAAACCATTACAAATAAATTAGTCACAGAATATTACATACATTATGAAGAAAATTAATATAGTGCGGTAATTATTTTCTTAAACCACTTAATGTAGTTGTTTGTTTTCCTAGAATTTACGTCAATTGACTGATTCCCTTTCAAAAAGATTCAAATAATAATAATAATAATAATAATAATAATAATAATAATGCAATACTATAATAATAATTATTATTGGGCTAGTTTACGACGCTGTATCAACATCTCAGGTTATTTAGCGTCTGAATGAAATGAAGGTGATAATGCCGGTGAAATGAGTCTGGGGTTCAGCACCGAACGTTACCCAGCATTTGCTCGTACTGGGTTGAGAGAAAACTCCGGAAAAACCTCAACCAGATAACTTGCCCCGACCGGGATTCGAACCAGGGCCACCTGGTTTCACAGTCAGACGCGCTAACCGTTACTCCACAGGTGTGGACTCAGTACTGTAATAGTAATGATATTTTTGTAGTGTAATGCACTAAGTATTAATAAGCAGAACCTTTGATTAACTGTTCACTTGATGTACGTTTTCCACTGAATAATAATATTGTTTTTTTGGGAAAAAACGACAATGGCACGACACTGTATGGTGCATTGTTTTTTTTAATGATAGTAATTATTTGTAGGATTTTGGCTGGTCTGATAAAACATTTATTCAATTCGTATATTATTTCATTAGCCATTAAATTAATTTATCAATTATTTCATTTAGCCTATTTATTTATTTAATAGAATATTCTATTTATGTTATGTGGGACGAACAGTGACAAAACCTGAGAACTGACGGCAGATTCCACTTTACGTTGGATGTTCCTGTATTTGAGAACGTTAGGTAACTCTGTTGCTTATTCGAGATTGAACACAACCAGGTAAAGTGGAGATGGAATCCACGCCGAGCCCAGCTCTGAAAACGCGCTACCTTTGAGCTACGCCATGACTAATCTTTTTTATCTCCACATTTGACGGTAGTGTCAAGTTTATGCCATTCGTAATCTGTGCTGACAATTGTAGCGTACGAATGCGACTATTCTTTCGGTTAGAGGTAGGGATGGGAGTATGAAAACGACACACCACACTTTTCGACACTTATGTCTCAGAAACTGTACAATCTAGAACAAAGTGGCATATACCATCGTGTCTTAGAAACTGTACAACCTAGAGCTAAGTGATATATACCATCGTGTAGAGGACATGGTTATGCACGAGATAACATAACAATCACATCCGCTGATGATGTCATCACAGCGCAGCGAGGGGAAAAAAATTGGCGCGATAGCAGCGCCCTTTTGTTTCAGTATCTGCTGTAATTTCAGACTGAGTGAACGTATTTCGATGATCGAGGTGTTATTTGAAAGGGAATGAAGAATTCTTTAAGACACAATAGACTGCTGTACAGTGTCATTTAAAACAAGCAAATGATGCGCTCTCCGATAGAGCCTATCCCGATTTTTTGCTGCCTGCTCGCCAACTTAAGTCTTGGCATGATTGTTAACATCAGAGGCTAAATAGCAGCCAATGCATGATGTCGTAAATTGGAATTTCCCTACTTCCGTTGTGTAATGTATTTTTTTATTGTTCAGTAATTTTATATTAATACGCTTTTATTAAATTTCACACATGTTTAAACACAATTCCCGAATGCATTAAGCTGCGAGAATCATTTTCATTTTCGCTGCGTTTACTTTGATATCGCTATCAGGGTTGAGCTTATGAACTTATCCATGACACGAGTAATTACATTCTTCCGTTTTTGTTTGGTGTAGTTATACAGAACCGCATGAATATAACGACCAGCTTATCCGTTCTAGAAGATGTGTCGCATTCATACAGCTCTAAGCATGGTATGTATGAGAATTGTGTTTAAGCTTGTGTGAAATTTAATAAAAGCCTATTAACGTAGAGGCGTGATGCCGACCACATAACTTCATTCTAGTGTCGACGGCATGAAAGTATGTAACAGTACTTCTGTGCCCCCAGTGTACCCTCATGTTGTGTAAACGGGATACCTTCACCGTAACATAAAATAATATTATTGTAATTGCAATTGTAATTACCCTCATGATCAATTTAAACAGAAAGTAGTTGGCCTCATGGACTGCAGTGTTAAATGTCCAGCAACAAGTGGAATGCTTCTTAAAAATGAAAGGTTCAGAGCCATAGTGGGCCAAGCGCCATTTATTAAAAATGGAGAAAGCAAGGAATACCATAGTCTAATGAAGATTGACATATCATTTAGTTTTAATGTGTGTAGTACTTTATATTACTTGTTATATGTTTCCATTGAACTATGGTAATAACTTCATTTTAACCCTTGTTTTCTACGGTTTTAGTAAATGGCGCTTGGCCCATTATGGTTCTGAACCCTTCAAATAAAGTAAGTAATAAACATACTAGGCATGTACCTATACAGGGCTTCGACAAAAGATCTTTCCGGTTTCGAACACATATAATTTACGTTCTATGAATCTGAGGTGTATGGAAATAGCACCAATGGAAAGAGAAACTCAAAAAGTTTAGTTCTGGCAACATTGTTTTTCAAGTTGGGAACACTGCCTCATAATAGCGCATATAAACAAATTTATTGAACAATGACAACTACACTGAAGAATTAAACACAATAAAATATATAGCACAAGACAATGGATACAACCCTAACATAATAGATACACTAATAAAAAAGGCAAAACAAAAACAGACCAAACCAACACAAACAGCACGCGAGAATAAATACATAACATTAACATATCACAATACGAATACCCACAAAATCGCAACTTCATTCAGAAAACTAAAGTACAAAATTGCATACAAAACAAATAATACAACACAGAAATACTTAAATAACCACACTAAACATTCAAATATATATAATTCAACTGGAGTTTATAAATTAAAATGCAATAGTTGCCCACATTTTTACATAGGACAGACAGGAAGATCCTTTCATACAAGATACAACGAACATATTAAAGCTATAACCAAACCTTACATTACATCAAATTATGCAGATCACATTATCGACAATAATCATGACTACAATAATATAGAAACAGATATGGAAATTTTACACATCACACCAAAAAGTTTACAGTTAAATATCCTATAACAATACGAAATATATAAGAACACAATAGCACACCCACATTACATACTTAATACGCAAAGTTCAATACGCACACATTGTTTGACATCATAATACGTCATAACATACAGACAGCCAACCCCCACCATAGGAACAACACACCCCCACCCCTACCATCGACAACTGCACATCGCAGAGCCAAAATCAGCAGTGGTTCAAGAGACACTGAAGACGACGACAAATAGCGTCGAAACGGGCCGTCTGTCGAAGGTAAATACCTTTTTAAACAATTTTAACACTTTTAACGTGTGACAATAAATTTTATGTTTTTAAACAAATT
Source organism: Periplaneta americana (assembly GCF_040183065.1). Classification (NCBI taxonomy): domain Eukaryota; kingdom Metazoa; phylum Arthropoda; class Insecta; order Blattodea; family Blattidae; genus Periplaneta; species Periplaneta americana. The sequence goes on from NC_091127.1 coordinate 56,695,706, forward strand.
TGTTCATTGTTGAGGCGAAATGGCTGCTATACAGGACAGAAAATCTTGATTTTCATTTGAACCAGTCGGTTATTAATGTGCAATGGCATTATTGAACAAAGTTTGGTGCGGATCCACTTAGTGGGCCTATAATCCGTAAATGGTACGCTGATTTCAAGGCAAGATTCTTCGCAAATGGTTGCCATTTCATCCGTACCGACTACAGTTGCTGCAAGTCCTAAAACCAGAGGACAAAGTGCTACAAAGACATTTCTGCATAAATATGCAGACTTTAATTGAAAACGATTATGAATTTATTTATTCCGTGGTGTTTTCTGACGAAGTCACTTTTCATATTTCTGGTAAGGTGAACAGACATAACCTCAGAATCTGGGGGTCGGAAAATCCGCGTACCTACGTGGAATTTGACTGTAGGCTTGATGTGGGCCATGTTACCAAGGGGCGACACATTCAGCATTTTTAAAATAAGGAACTAAACTTTTTGAGTTTCTCTTTCCATTGGTTCTATTTTCATGCACCTCAGATTCATAGAACGTAAATTAGATGTGTTCGAAACCGGAAAGGTCGTTTGTAGGAACCCTGTATTTTGGTGAACTTCAGTGTCAAGTGCTTAAACACGAGAATATTTGTGAGAAAATAAAAGAAAGGAATGGTAATAGTTATATTTTTTAGAATAATTAAACAAATCATGTCAGTTTTGTGGTATTATATTTTATGGTATATTGTCTGTGTCTTTAACTCATTAATTTATCAGTAGATCACCAGTAATTTCTGAAATGAAAAGTAGCCCTCAAACCCTAGAGGTTGGTCATCCCTACTGTAAAAAAAATATCACGTGTCTTGAAATTGAACTTTACATTTTCAGTGTGTTTTGACTGTTTCCTCTTCACGCAAGACTGAAGCATGATTAGTGAAGACCCTTTTTACTACTTCCTTTATGGAATCTGAAAACTTTTCTACCTCATCTTGGGTGTGACCCTCAACTCTTTCCGTTGAGACCATTTAAGTTCATCGAACATTACATCATCAGTGAGGCCCTTCACATTGACACCAATATCTGCGTTACATTTTCCTCATGTACTGGACGTGGACTTCAGTATCGCAAACGAGAACATTAATTACATCTTGCGTACTGCTTGTACCAGTTTCTTTTGCAATACTTTTGAACCAAATACTGCATGTTTGTATGGTACCGAGATATACGTATGGGATAAAAGATGCAGGATACACAGATGGTGAACTGACGTAGAAAATTATTATTATTATTATTATTATTATTATTATTATTATTATTATGCATTTTTTTATATTTATCTTTCGAAGAGAAAATTTAAATATCTTGGAGCAACATAACAAATATAAATTACACGCGGGAGGAAATTAAACGCAGAATAAATATGGGAAATGCGTGTTATTATTCGGTTGAGAAGCTTTTGTCATCTAGTCTGCTGTCAAAAATTCTGAAAGTGAGAATTTATAAAACAGTTATATTACCGGTTGTTCTGTATGGTTATGAAACTTGGACTTTCACTTTGAGAGAGTAGCAGAGATTAAGGATGTTTGAGAATAAGGTTCTTAGGAAAATATTTGAGGCTAAGAGGGATGAAATTACAGGAGAATGGAGAAAGTTACACAACGCAAAACTGCACACATTGTATTCTTCACCTGACATAATTAGGAACGTTAAATCCAGTCGTTTGAGATGGGCAGGGCATGTAGCACGTATGGGCGAACCCAGAAACGCATATTCAGTGTTAGTTGGGAGACCGGAGGGAAAAAGACCTTTGGGGAGGCCGAGACGTAGATGGAAGGACAATATTAAAATGGATTTGAGTGAGGTGGGATATGATGATAGAGACTGGATTAATCTTGCACAGAATAGGGACAGATAGCGGGCTTATGTGAGGACGGCAACGAACCTGCGGGGTTCCTTAAAAGCCATTTGTAAGTAAGTAAGTATTATTATGCATTTTAGATATTCATTTGACATAACAAACATCAGTCCTATATGAATATGAATAGAATACACATGTAGGAAACAACAAGGTAGTATGGGGAAAATGGTGCTCGATTATTATCCTCAAGGGAATAGAAAACGAGACCTCCCACGAAATAGATGGAGGCGTATAAATGGAGAAAGAAGCCAGATACATGAGTTGTTATTGAAATTCCCTTAAACATGTTGCCCAAAATAGATTTAGATGGCAAAAACTGGTCAAGGTTCTATGCTCCTGAACATGACATTAAGGATTATGTTGTTGTTATTATTATTATTATTATCATTATTATTATTAATTTATAAACAATTTGTTTATATGCATCCGATATTGTCATCATTATGAAAAATTTTTGTTTTGGATCTCATTTGCTAGTTTCAGGGTTTTTAACAATAATCAAACCTTCCTTCCTAGTTCTTTCCGGATTTATGCGGTCACGGTAATAAAAGTTCTGAATTTTGTTGTGGTTTTCTTTATGAGATGTTGATCTCTTTTCTGGAACATTTCTTTCTGAAGGTTTATTTATTTATTTTGGCAACTTTAGGCAACTTTAAATACTTTGGCTACTACTGCCTTACGTTTCCTTGGGTTGCTTTCTTCTGGAATCTGTCCGGTGTGATACAATACGAGACCCTTTCATTCGAAAAAAAAAGGCAAAATATGAAACAGTTTTTAGTTTCCCCCTACAGCGTCTTTACCTTGCAAACGTTTCAGCCCTGATCACATACAACTAACGGATTGATCAGCCTAATGTACTTTCAAGACAACTTTTATCAGTTTCACTATGCTGCCATCTAGCGACTGCAAAAGAAGTCACATTATAACCCTGATGGAGTTGATGGAGCAATAGCTTGCAGCTGTACTTCCATTTAGCGATCGTTACCAAAAAATCATTTTCGACAGTGGAGAACCTAGTGGTTGTTCTCTTTTATAAGTTGTCACTTTGTAACATGGGTATGACCAATCTGATATTGATCGGGGGGTTTCAGTCTATGTGTTCTTTATCTGCAGCGTAGGATTAACTTATCTTAGCTGGATCCCTAACTTCATTCTTTCTTGAACTTACGGAATCTCTCATTTGATAACATCCTTAACTCATAATGACTAGAGATCCTATTTTACTGTGAATAAATGTCTTAAATTGTGGTACAGAAATGTGCTTAATTAGGGTGTTATTTTGCGTAAAGAAAATATAACTTTGGTGTTATATCACATTTAAGAATATTACAACTTTTTTTATTCTCATTGTGCAAAATACATTACTGTACATTCCTAGAGGTCGTCTATATCATCAAGAGAATCTTAAGATTCTTTGTGTATTTTAACAATACATACAATGCTTTACTTTAATTTAGGGTAAAGTTGCCTAATTCCGTGATGACCCTAATCCCCTTATACTTTTCTTAAATTGAATGCCAGTCAAAGCTTTGCCGTTCGACCACAGCGCCAGACATTTTTCTCGAAAGAGTGCATCTTTCGCCTACTTTAAGATCTCGGTAAATTTCTTAGCAAGATACTCAATACCGTGACATTCAATGAAAGAAACTTATCACGGAATTAGGAGTATCACGGAATTAGGCAACTTTATCCTAATGTTGTGTAGAGAAATTTGTGTGACAGTCTCCCATTTTGTGTGTGAATAATACGTGATGGGTAGCTATAAACTAATATACACCAAAAAATCATCAAGGCTATTTATACTTTATGTTTAAAAATAGTCACTCAAAATCCGGTTTGATCTTTGGGCTCTAAAAAAAATAAAAATTCTCTTGAAAAATGCAAATTCCGAATAAATTCGTGCTTAAACAAAAATTTCGCGTATTTACAATATTTTACGATTTAAACTACAATATTTTGACCAGAAAGGGTTTGAAACATAGAAGTTTTGTTTTTCTCGCTGAAAAACTATATTTCACGAATCCGTGATATTTTCAATAATAGCGAAATGAACATTTAGAGGGAATCATTATAACAGAGTGGTATTAATAGCTGCGTCGTTATAAAATGTGTCGCATTCCGAACACAATTTTCCGCATGAAATTAATAGCAGCTTTTTAAACAGAATTTCGACTCGGTGTTACTTTATACTGAACCAAAATCTTCCATGCTTGCAATAAGGCAGCGCATACCTCTTAGATCTATGTGAAACTACACTAACATCTTCTAAACTAGCAAGTTAACTTAACTATAGCATATTATGAATATTCAACTTCGTCACTGCTTTGCATGGCTGCCAAAATTAAAGTTAATTTTTCACTTCTTTCTTCCTAACAACAAGAGTGATTCTTAAACTGTTATGCTTTTGTTGGTATTACTCGACCAAGGCGAGTGGAGCCGCGGGCGTAATGTGAACTATCGCGATGCGGTATTATAAACGCAGGAGCAGTAGCGCCACGGCTCCGGGCTGCAGGACTCCACTGACCTTGATCGAGTAATAAGATTATGTTTTTTTAAGTAGGTTATTTTACGACGCTTTATCAACAGCTTAGGTTATTTAGCGTCTGAATGAGTTGAAGGTGATAATGCCGGTGAAATGAGTCCAGGGTCCAACACCGTAAGTTACCCAGCATTTGCTCATACTGGGTTGAGGGAAAACCCCGGAAAAAACCTCAACCAGGTAACTTGTCCCGACCGGGAATCGAACCCGGGCCACCTGGTTTCGCGGCTAGACGTGCTAACCGTTACTCCACAGGCGTGGACAAGGTTATGTTAAAATGATCTTGAATTCTGCTTCTTTAATTCTTTTACTTCAAAACATACAGACCTAATGTTAGTCTTAGGTGTTTATTTTTGTTTTATTTTTTCTAAGGCGGGTCCCATGACTTAGAATGACCCTTCTCATTATGTGGTCGACATGCAACGTCACATTTGAACGTTAGGTCACTGTAAAGGCCAATATGCGGGATGAAGGAATAAGTCATTTTATTCCATAATAATATCATATAAATTAGTTTTTTTTATTTTTCACTCAATCACTTATCATGTTAAGATGGCAGAAATGGATTCTGTTACATCAAGATACAATGTTAATATACGTCACGAATATTTTCGACTTACTTTCAAGTCATCTTCAGGTGATAGTTTTCTAAGAAACAAACATTTGAACTAGGTGAAAATATTATTTAAACATATTTATAAAACACTAGTAAACAGTCTGACCATGCATACTTTACATAAAATGGTTGAATGGCGTACATAGTCTTAAAATTAAAATTGACATACAGATAGAAAGCCTTCCAATGAACTAATTATAATACAATATATTGGGAGGCATGCAGTGTGCCTGAATTATGAAATTAAAATTGTTTAAAATTATTATATATAAAACCTAAGACTAGGCTTGTTCTTTATGACGTTCAATGTATTGGAAGACTGTATGAAGTGGACGTAAAAGAAAATCTCTACTTCATACAGTCTTCCAATACATTGAACGTCATAAAGAACAAGCTTAGTCTTCAGTTTTATATATAATAATTTTAAACGATTTTAATTTCATAATTCAGGCACACTGCTTGCCTCTCAATATATTGTATTATAATATGTTCATTGGAAGGCTTTCTATCTGTATGTCAATTTTAATTTTAAGACTATGTACGCCATTCAACCATTTTATGTAAAGTATGCATGGTCAGACTATTTACTAGTGTTTTATAAATATGTTTAAATAATATTTCTACCGAGTTGAAATGTTTGTTTGTTAGAAAACTATCACCTGAAGATGACTTGAAAGTAAGTCGAAAATATTCGTGACGTATATTAACATTGTATCTTTCTGCCATCTTAACATGATAAGTGATTGACTGAGAAATAAAAAACTAATTTATATGATATTATTTCACAAACTTACCTGAACTCAACATGACTTTTAAATTCATTTTATTCCAGTTCAGTTTTTAGTTTGAACTCCTCAATTTCTGGTTTAGCAACATTAAGCCAACCTTCAATCTTTTTATTTCTATCTTTAGTATGTATCTGCTACATCCCGCAAAGTAGGACGTTTTTTTCTTCTGAAACTAATATTTTCTGTATTCATAATGAAATTTGTACACATTGATTCGCAATAGGACGTTGACTGTCAAGTCAATGTGTCTGGTTCAACAATACCATACACTAGCATAGACATGCTGGAAAGTCCATATTGCTACGCAATTGACATTGTAATATCTCGTCCGTCGATAGCGTTGAGCTGACGTTGAAATAGCAACTGACGACGTATGACTGCCCACATTTATTGTAATACTATGCACTAACATACTCTGCAGCGTCCATAATAACGTCTTTTGTTTTAACGTGTGTATGACCGAGGCTTTAACGTTGGCGTGTAGAACGCGCGTTGGATGCATATACAGAATGATCGTTCGTAACGCGCGCTTCAGCTTTTCTGGAATGAGGTACAGCTGTTCACACAAGCTCTGTATCCCACACACATTATCATTACAGTAGTTGTCCAGCAACGAGATGCTGAGAGTGGATTCGGAGAGATATCAATAATTGAAGTTGAAAGTTGACTTGATTTCTTGAGTGGGAAATGTAATAATTTTTCATTTTTTTTCTTTCTTAGAAATCGAAAACGCTTGGGTGTGGAAAAGTTGTTGCATTTTATATCTTAACATAACCTGAACTTTTTATGAAAATCATATGCTATCATACGCTGTTAATCGATAATGGAATAATAGTAATATGCGTTACAAGAGCGGTATGTTGAAGTTTTCATGTCCGAGGAAAAGTTTGAAAAAGCGAAATGTAGTTGAGCTTTTTTAATTTCCGAGAATTGAAAGAAAACATACCACTCGTGTATCGTACATTATTTTGTGCGAAGATCGTTTATTGTATACCTGAAAGAGGAATTTCTAATTAGTTGCAATGAAACCTCCATCTTGGTTTCTGTTCAATGACGGCAAATTTGCAAAACAAAAATATCTATCTTCAACATTGTTGCTTTAAAATGTTTTCTGTGTTTACTATACTCCAGCAGGCCGTGATATACGTCTGTCTTTTTTTTCCTCCAGTCTATGATGAGTCTGGAATCTTGTTGATTTTTTCACGGCTTCCTTAATGTTACTTGCATCACGAATGCAGTAACTTTAGTGGAGTTGTAGAGTTTACTTAATTTTTGCAAATATTTAAAAACAATAATTAACAATGCAATTTAGGTGAAATTGCAGTGGTAAGTTTCCAATTTATAATTATTACTATGTTGAACGTCTCTAAAAATAATATGTTAAAAGCCTAAAGCAGTAAAATGAATATGTCACTTAAGCGGTAAGAAGAGGGAAATTGTTATATGTGTTAGGTTGTGAATACTGAATGTGGCATTTTAGACTTTCCGCGGATTGGTTTTGTGCGGAAACCAAGGAAATACGCACGATCTCGCACAAACTAATTTTCGTGGATGCAGGATAGGTCTCAGTTTATTCCGTTATCGATTAACAGATCTGTGAATTTTAACTACGTTCTTGGTGTCAATTTGTACTGAAAATTGTACAATACGCAATATTTCCGGGGTGCGACGTAGCACTGCATGTGCGAAGGTCGCGGGTTCGTTTCCTGGTGTGGTCTTGGATTTTCTGACTAACCTAATCCTTTTTTACTCAGACGCTAACAGAAATGAGTTGAGGGATTCCCTTAGGGGTAAAGGCGGCAACCATGTAGGACTGACATCCCTACTGCTATTAATGCAGATTGTCTAGAAAAGGTGAAAATCTTAACCTCCCGCTATTCTGCGAACCTCCAATACCTATAATAACGGGTGCACACCTGGAAACAGGTTTTTTCTTGTAACAGCAGCGTTCGAAAAGTGACATGTACAAGTAAGAGCAGTAGCGGTGATTCAGCGCGCCAGCTTTCAGCAGTAAAATTTCGCAACTTACACATTACATTGCGGATGTAATTTTATGGTTCGTTTCATTCAATTTATGAACGACTGTTGTCTTATATGGCTTTATATGGCTTTCGTTTTAACAATTTCGTCGCTTTGCAAGCTGATATTTATTGGATTCACACGCCTGTTGGACTGACTTAACGATTTCGTGGGAAACTGTTCTAACCTATAGTCTATATTGGCTATTCCATATGAAATCGATCAGTAAAAAATCTCGCATATTTTTTATACTCTAATTTTTTCCATATTTATACAAGGTGCTGAGGAGAGTGCATTTGCAAAAATATACTCGTACTATCGAAAATCAAACGGTTTTCGTATTGTTGAGCGACAAATTTAGCGTATTTTTAGAAACAACAAGCCTCTTTCAGCATTCAGAACTCTGGAACAATTTACTGCAGAACATTAAACGAGAGCTCATTTTGAAGCTGACATTTGGTAGGTTATGATAAGAAGTAATCCTTATTTATACAGAGAGACAGATAATCTGATTTTACTTACTTTTAGGCTTTTTGCCCATTTGTAAAAATGTAAAAAAGATTGAGAAAAAACCTTGCATTATTAAGAGGGATTCGGCATTGTTTGCTTAGTGTCACGGCAATAAGTTTCGGGGGTATTAAATAAATTATATTCACACGCCTAGACTTGAAAGGTGCAACACAGCAAGCACTGGCCGAGAGATGAAGATAAGCGAGCTTTGGGCGTCATTTTACTCCTGTGTTTATGAAAACCTGTGATAAAGCTAGCCCAGCTATGCGCTACTGGACGAAACATCACGTGTTTATGTCTCCTCGCCTTGCTTGCCTAGGCTAGCTCCCGCCTCAAAGTCAGCTGGTTAGCTCACGCGCGTACTATTTATTTTCTTTATTTGATTTTTAAATACTTTCTTATTAACGTTGCACCAGTAAAAATATACGTGTTTATTTGTACTTTCAATGCGGAATCTAACTATATATTTTAAAAATATTTTCTCGTGGGCAAAGGTGTCTTAATTAAGAAAAATCTAAATTTCTCCATTTCCATAAAAAGTAAGAACAACTGTTTACTTGTCAATATAAACTTTAACTTTTCAGCATCAAAATAAACCATGATTTTGATCTTTGGGTGAAAGAGTTTCGGAGCCACAACAGTTTAAAGTCGCTAATTTTATGAAAATACGATAAATTAAAATATTTTTAATTTAAACACTATGAAGTTCTGATGCCTCAAACTTTGCACAAAGCATTGTATCATAGTTGTCTACGGACAGAAAAAGTTCCATTGTATTTAAAAACTGCAAGGTAAATTTTGTCTATATTTCGGTCGATTTGAGATGGAACAGCCCATATACTCTGTAATTTTTTATCATCGAGTTTATCTTCTAGCCTATAGCGAATATCATGGAGTTGTTCTTCAATTAGGATGTGATTTATGCACCTTTTTTATTTATTTAAAAATGAATAGCTTTGTCTCATTTTTTCATTGAATTCTGGAATGTTGAATCAGATGGTTATTGAACGCCAAAGTATGTCCGTAGAAATACAACACTACACTTTTTTACGATTTCCTGGTAATATACTTTTTACTTTTGAAGGTACTTCCACTTGTCAGCAGTTACCCTGTATTCCCATCTTCCATACTTCACTATCTTGCCAGTCCCCTTCCTTCAGATTATGTTGCTTCATCATTTGGACTACACCAGACTTCCATGATGCTATCGGCCGTCCACGCTTTCTTCTTCCAGAAGGTGACCAATGGAGGAAAGTCTTAGGAAGTCTTTCATAATCCATGACGTGCCCATACCATTGTAGAGTTAGTCTTTCAATTCTCTCCATAACAGTTTCCTCCATTTCCATCAGCAGTCGCACATCTTCATTTCTCCTCCTTTCAAACCTAGATATCCTGGCCCCTCTTCGGATCCCATCAATCTCTACTGCCAATATTCTACTTTTCTGCCTCTCTACTAACGTCCAACCCTCAGCACCATAAGTTAAAATACTCTCAATGACTGTTTGAAGGATTCTCTTCTTTGTTTGTCTACTAAGATTCCTACTCCATAGAATCCCATTCAGCATTTTTATCGAGCTTCTTGCCTGGAATATTCTTCGATCTACATCAACATTGCAGCTACCTGATTCATGGATTATTAATCCAAAATATTTAAAATACATAATAGCCTTGATGGTCCCTTACATAATATCTTTCCCATCTCCTCCAATAACTATTCATATTCACCCGAAGATCTCCAACTTCAAATGCTTCCAAAAGCTTTCTTATCATATATTTAGTATCCTCTCGACTTCTGGCTGTGACAACCTGGTCGTCTGCAAACAACAATGAATGCACTGTTAAGCCCCTTTCCATTGGTATTCCCATGCCACCACGCGATCTATTCCAATATTCTAATATATGCTGAAAGTAGATTTTAAATAAGGATGGAGACATACTGCAATCTTGTCTAAGTCCTTTTGTTGTTCTAAATGGAATAGATATCTTCATTTAATAATAGATATAGCCTACGAATCATAAATGAAGATTAACTTTTAATATGTACTGAATTGCTACGAGATAAACTGAACTTCACTGAATGGAAGTCAGCTGTGTACTAATACTCTAACTGGGCGTTACTTCAGTCTGTGTTCAAAGTTCACATACGCAACACAGTACCTTCCGACTGTTGATCCAGGGGGAAAGTTCACACGCACGCACACGCACACATAAATACGTTACCTCGACAGTCTATGACCGACGGCATTTACTTGAGCGAAACTTGTTTCCTGGCGGTCCCGCTGTAGAATACCTTTACTTTTTACGCAATATTTACATTATTAGTTTACATTTCAGTCAAGTGTTTGTAGAATAGACATCATTTATTGCATACAGTTACAATAACATTGAGCTATAGGTAATCTGGATTCTATATTATTTTAAAAATTTTATCTTCACTGATTATATTTTCTCAACTGAAGGTAAGGAAATTTGTCAACATCTCAGAAGTTTCATCGTCAGCAAAAACGAAAACTGCAGATATGGCCATACCACACACTCGCTCTGGTTTTGAGAGCATAAGAATTCTTTCTCGTAATGAAGTTAAAATTTAATTTAAAAAACTCGGTATTTGAATTCGAAAAAAGAAAATAAAGAAACAAACAAAGAAAAAGAAAACCCTCTCACTGTCTTCCAGCAGTCGAGTACATTGCTGTGAAAATATTTCTCTTTTTGTGTGTGTGTGTGTGTGTGTGTGTTGTGTGTGTGTTGTGTGTGTGCACTGCTTGCTTTATCATTTCTTTTTCTACATTACCAGATACTTCATTTATCTTTTACTTCACTGACAACGTCAGCGCGCGAACTTCCTCATCCCAAACGTGAGTTAATCCAAGGCCCATATATCTCCAGCCTTATAGGCAAGAGAGAAGCATGTCGCCTTTTGAGTATGTTCGCTTTGTTTGAGGGGGAGGAGATGAGTTCAGAGCATCCTTCATGCGTGGTCCAAGTACAGTATAGAATCTGTAAATGGTTTTATAAACACTTCACCCTGGTAATTAACGTAAATTTCTAAAGTTCATTGGCACCGATAACGAATCCGTGGGCGAGCTAGGACCTCCATGTGAGAACCCAGTTTTCTTTCGCTGTTCTATTCTCCGTCATCCTAACGAAATGTGTTAGCCATCGACGTAGGTCAGGCGGTAAGCAAGTTTGCTTGCTAATTTAGAGCTGCGCTCGGATATAGGTTCGATTCCCGCTTGGGGTGATTGACTAGTTTGGGTTTTTCCGAGGCTTCCTCAGCTGTAAGGCGAATGTTGGGTAATTTCACCGAAAATCCTTGGCTCCATCTCGCTGCCACCTATTCCATTGACGCTAAATAACCTAGTAATTGATATAGCGTGCTTAAATAGCCAAAAAAGAAAACGAAACGTATGAATAAGCAGAAAAGAACAACATTAAATGTTACTTTATTTTTAATTATATTGAACTAGTAATATATAATCTGCAATGATGTGCACAGCAGCAGTTATAACATACTGTTAACGCTGATTATGGGTTCGAATTTTGTAAGGGTAATGATGTTTGTTCGTTTCCAGTGTTATGTACTGCGTTTTCGCATTTGAAGGTGGCCTTGCATGTCCGCTTTAGAAGAATCCCACGGGAGTTCTGAGGCGTATATTTAACGCATAATGAAAACCACTATATACCATTATTTTGAGTTCTACTAAATACAGGATGGAAGTGATATAACGTGGCAGATTAAAGAGAGTAATAGAATACATTAAAATAAATAAGAAATCTAGTACTTATGCGTTTTGTAATTAAGTGCATGGTTAGAAATGAGACTGATGCCCACGTGCATCAACGTCGGTTAGTGTAACCATCAGTTAAAATTGTCACCTAATCCCTGATTAAGCATTTTTATGGTGGATCGACCTCGGTTACGACTTAAATAGGAGGTTAACCACAGTAATCTCTAACCGGCCAAATACGAGCGGTTAAAGGAGATAACCAACGATTAGTGGAGCAAGTAAAGCAAAATGTTGGCCAGAGCCACAGCTGATTATTTCGAAGACGTTTATTATTGTACAGTACTTGAATTACTTGGATAGAGCGTGAGCGTGAAGATTCTTTGGTGGAAGAGAGAATTCTTACGAGGAATTAGGTGAGAGAAAATTTCAGGAGGGATTTCGTTTATCAAAATCTACAAATGGATCACTTGAAGTAACACAAGAACAATCATATTTCTCCTACGGATCGGCTGCTTATATTACGATTCTATGTAACTGTTATTTTCTGTATTTTAAGAGGGGATACACGAATACCGGTATCTCTTTCTCTATGTCACTGGCTGAACAAAGAGAGATTATGGATGGATCTTAGGATAATGCACAATTCCCTGGTGTAAATGGGGTCCAAGATCGTACACACATTCCTACTAATCTTCTGCATTCTTTTCCTTTATGGATATTCCATCTTTTTTATATAATACATTTAAATCTAGTAATAAAGTCTATCGATACTTCAACCTCACATTGGGATATAATCATTTTTGCATTCAATTTTCCATTTTGTACGATTTTACCCTAACAGTACTGAAAAACAAAGAAATGGAACTCGCAAATATAACAGCGCCCAAAGGCAAACAAATGCAACGCGAAAATGTAGGATACGTTCATTTCGATGTAGAACGTAGTGAGCGCATTCGTTTTTAGACGTTGATTATTATCTTTGCAGCGGTATGGATGCTTTCCTGCAGTCATTTTGTAGAAACAATATACCATCATAGACTTTACTCTGGTTAAATGAGGTGTCAGCTAGCCATGTTTTAGTAATCGGTGATTATGAATGGTGCATAGAAATTACATTTTAACCACGGCTACTGTTTAACCGTCGTTTCGTAATCTATGATTACTGCGTTTTTAACCGATGTTGATGCACTTCGCCATGAAAGTCTGCGTAGTGTGGCAACAGCGCATCACCGGCTCACGTACGAAAACACATACGCATTCGGTCTGAGCAGCACAGTTCCGTCCCTTATTCACTCCAGAAGGGTTGCCAGGCTTTCTAATGAGAGGGAATAACTATATGTGTTATCGGTAATATTTTATTTTGCAAGAAATCCGTCCATTTTATTGAAAAACTACAGAGGGATAAATCATTCCGTATCAGTTTCTCTAATTATATGAGTAAAAATCAGAATGTTACGGATAATACTTATCGAGTAAAACAGTGTGGAATGGAACGAAGAGTTACTGAGAAAAGGGATGCGGATTAATGTCAACAAGAGTAAAGTAATGTGAATCTCTAAGGAAGATAGACAGGGAACAGAATTTAATATTGAATGTGAAGGACAAAACCTAGAGAGAGTGCAAAGTTTTAAATATTTGGGAACAATAATAACTAGTGATGGAAGAGTAGATCAAGAAATATTGAACAGGGTAAAGAAAGCAACATCAGCATATTATCAAATAAGTAATACAATAGTTGGGAAAAAAGAAATAATCACTAAGACTAAAATACAGATATATAATTCAATAATTAAACCTATAATACAATATAGTACCGAAAGCTTACCACTCTTAGATAAACATCGAAGTAAATTAACAGCATTAGGAATGAAATATCTTAGAAGAGTGTAGGAAAGACCAGAAGAAATAGGATAAGGAATGACAGGATAAGAGAAGAAGTTAAAATGAGAAAAGCATTAACAGAGATGATTAGGGGAGAGTCGGGTAGTATCGGACATCGGGTAATATCGGACAGTGAGTTTCTTTCATCTACCACACGATGATAGTATCTGATTGACATGGTTACGTTTCTGTGATGTCACATAGAGAAACGTAACAATGCCATTCAGGTACTACCATATGGTGGTAGATGAAAGAAACTCACTGTCCGATATTAGCCGATGTCCTATACTACCCGACTCTCCCCTAATGAAAGGCAGTTGAAATGGTTTGGTCATGTATATCGTATGGGAAAGGAAAGGAAGGTTGAGCAGGTGATGAAAATGAGAGTGGAAGGAAAAGAGAGAGAGGAAGACCAAGTATTAAATGGGAGAATACAATATAAATAAACAACATACTGTTAACATATTACAACGGCTTGGTAAAGATTGCCTCTCTTTCGGATATTTTAAGTCCTAACCTACGAATTAGGTCTTTTTAGGTCATATTGAATTTAAGAATGTTACTCTTTGCTACATAAAACGAATAAGAAAAGCAATATTTCTAGAGTAATAAGATAGCAACAAAACTGATTCGAACCTAAGAATCCGGGGCTTGCTCATTGTTATTACATAGGTAGTCTAATTTTACAGCAAATTAACTCTACAATCCTCTTTCTTTTCAAACCGATCAATTAGGTGACAACATCTGCTACTAGAAGAAGCTAAAGACAAATCTGCATTTGTTTCTTAACTCTCGATATATTTAAAATACTGTATTAATAAATATATCTCGTAACGCAAAAGAAAAAATAACAGGAACACCCGCAAACAAGAGAAAAATCTAACAACAAAACTTTTATACAGGGAGAGAACACAAACAACACGTGACTCAAATTTCTAAAACTAAGAAGAGAGACAGAGAGTTTCCCAATACAGCCGAAACCAGCTGTGACTATAAGCAGTACAGTTGTCAGCGGTGGGTAGGACGTCTCCAAATTCGGCTCCCCTCGCGCGTTTTAGTCAAGTTTAAACAATCCGCTAACCAACTATCTTGTTGGTTGAACTGCTGTTGTCATGGTTAGACCTACTAGGGAGTAGAGTGATGTAGCCGACTCCTCTCCCATAGACACTGCAGGTTGCTAGATGTCGACTATACGGGTTACAGCGTTATCTGCTATTTTTCAGTATAGCGAGCGCGCATCACCAACTGAATGTGGTCAACTTACATCTTAGTCGTAGTGAATAGTAAAATTAATATAAAATGAAAAATGTTCGTCATTTGCTATAACTTGTTTGTGACCTTAATTCAGCTGAAATTATTACTGCCATATTGTGTTCTGGTAAAATATTAGGGGTGGCACGGCCTCCCTTGCCTCCCTTGAAGATCCGCCACTGATGAATAGAGATTGAGAGCCATAAGTGAGTTTTGTTACTTTTTACGCCGATGATGACGATTGTAAATTACAAAGACACCACAGGAGAAACGGAGTGACGTGAAGTAGTAATCTTGACAACATCCATATGAATGACATTAAGAGACATTGATGCAAATTAAGCTTTCAGGAATAATTTGAATAATTTCGAGGGAAAAATTGTTCCGGGGCCGGGTATCGAACCCGGGACCTTTGGTTAAACGTACCAACGCTCTCCCACTGAGCTACCCGGGAACTCTACCCGACACCGATCCAATTTTTCCCTCTATATCCACAGACCTCAAAGTGGGCTGACAACAGTCAAGCAACCAACATTTGAGTGCACACTAACTCTGTGTGACTTTAAATTGTGGTTTTCTGTTACGTACAGTGCCTTGTATTATGCAAATTAAGCTTTCAGGAATAACTCCCTGTAAAGTAAATTTGAATAATTTCGAGGGAAAAATTGTTCCGGGGCCGGGTATCGAACCAGGGACCTTTGGTTAAACGGGTAGCTCAGTGGGAGAGCATTGGTACGTTTAACCAAAGGTCCCGGGTTCGATACCCGGCCCCGGAACAATTTTTCCCTCGAAATTATTCAAGAGACATTGGTGTTAGACTAGTTTTCAAAAATTACAGGATCCTCAAATCCTTCCTAATAAATCACAAGCCAGAGCTTCAGCGATAACTTCATCAGATATTAGAAGTACGCTCGTTTCCAGAGACCGCTCACTGAAAAGAATATACTTTTAAAATGCAATATTTCTTGTTCTGGCTACATAAACTACGAGTAGTGTATTCCAATTTTAGAACAACCACGCAGCAGAAATTTATTTTGTGAGCAACTCTGTAATATTATACTTGTTGATTAATTAACAGTACTGTGGTGTAGAGTGCTATGTTTTTCTACGGCTTTATCTGTATATAAGTAACTTAATTTTGAAATTTATATCGTACTGAATGACCTCTGTCGTTTATGAATGTGAAGTAAAACTTTGGGGAAATATTTCTGATGCAGTGGTTATGTTTCATTGCTTTCCAAATTGAGTTGGAGAACTAAGCGAAATGAATTGATTACTTCTGGCACTGTTTTCAGAGAAAGATACATTTAAATATGAAATTCCATACGTAATTTCAACTTCTAATTATTGACACTGAAAACGTTGTTACAAACACGCTTATTTCCTATATCCTGGGTGTGACATGAGTAAACTTATTTTTCTTAAGGTTCGCATTCATCATGGGAAATTTCTTCTTGTCATAAATAAGAAGAAACAAACTTTAGACTTCATGTCAGTTTATTCAAATATTTTTTTTAGTGGTTTACTTTACGACGCTTTATCAACTGCTATGGTTATCTAGCATCTGAGTGAAATTGAAGTTATAATGTCAATGAAATGAGGCCAGGACACAGCTCCGAAAGTTATCGAACATTTGCTCTTCATGGGTTGAGGGAAGTTCCTGGAGAAAAACCTCAAGTAGGTAACTGTCCCAACGAGGAACTTGGGCCTTCTGGCTTCACGGTCACACATACTAACCGTTACTCCACAGCGGTGAACATTATTTTATGCTATTCATACAAAATTAAATATGAGTTGATCGCAACAAGTTGGAACCGGTACGTCTTAGTAAATTCCGGCCATTCAAAGAAAAAACAGAAAAATAAGGAGGGGTAGAAGAAAGCATTTCCGATTGAATTCATGTGAGAATGATGCGCATGAAATATATTTAATTTCAAGTAGAAAACACACTGTGTACAAACAGACAAATTAAAATATATTTTCTTCATGATTTTCATTTCATTTATTATATTTCATAGATATTACATTAGCAATGAAGCTTTAAGATGTGGAACAAGTCAAAATTTTGCAAGATTGCAATTACAATTTTTACAATTTTTTTTTTAATTTTTACAATTTTACAATTTCGGAATTGTCTACAGTTTTTTTTTTCAAATTTTCTGCAGTTTTTTACAATATTTTGGCGAGATGTAGTAAGATGAGGTGAGGCCCAAAGATTCGCCAAAAGATTACCTGGCATTTGCCTTATGGTTGGGGAAAACCTCGGAAAATCCCCAACCAGGTAATCAGACCAAAGGGGGTGAAAGGAAGTGAGACCGAGGACTCGCTATAGATCATCCGGTATCAGTCCTACGGCTGGGGAAAACCTCGGAAGAAGCCAATCAATAAGATCAAATGGGGGATCCAACCCAATCCCGAGCGCAGCTCCGGATCAGCAGGCCAGCGAGTCTGCCAACTGAGCTACATCGATGGCTCTATTAAAAATATACAGTACATAGCCAATCAAATTATTAAATTTACAAACGCAAACGATTATTCATTCGTTGAGCTATAAAATGAAATACATAACAAGTAAGTTAATTCAATTTAAGGCATAAACAATTCAATCAGTTGAGATATACAGAAATTGATAATACATATCATGCAAATTACTTCAAATTACAAACATAAACAATTCATCAATAGAGCTATACAGATTACTATTCAATTTAAAGCATATACAATTCATCAGCCAAACTATACAAACATATACTGTAGGGTAAAGTTGCCTATTTCCGTGATACCCCTAATCCCGTGATACTTTTTAAAAATTGATTGTCAGTTAAATCTTTGCCGTTCGACCATAGCGCCAGATATCTTTTTCGAAAGAGTGCATCTTTCGCCTACTTTTGAGACATCGGTGAACTTCCTAGCAAGATATTCAACTCCGTGACATTCAGTGAAAAAAAACGTATCACGGAATTAGGCAACTTTACCCTACAATACAAAGTAAACAGATTTATTCAATTTACAAGCATACTTTCGTTAGGCTATACAAATTTGTACAATTAATATCAAGTAGATTAATTCAATTTATAATCATAAACAATTCATCAGTTAAGCTATACAGATCTTTATTACATAGAAGAAACTGACTGTGAGGTGGCAAGAAATCGTTTCGAACGAGAAATAATATCCTATGTGATGTTAATTATCATTGGACGAGACTTTATTCATTCATTTATTCATACATAGTGTTCTGCTTAAGGGCAGGTCTTTCACTGCAAACCCAGCATGCTCCAGTCTTTCCTATTTTCTACCTTCCTCTTAGTTTCCGAAATGTACATAATTATTTCGGATTTTTGTAATGGTTTCAATCCGAACGTTCCTCCCTCAGGGACAGAAGACTTTGCATGTCAATGGATCTCTCTTTAAGGATTATCAGTCACTAATTCTAAGCAGAACTCACACTTTGTAATAAATCAAACCGGGACTATAACCAGAGCTACCTAGCGACTTTCTATACAATCTACTTGAATTTGAGTCGGCTAGGAGCAACAAAAATCAGAAACAAAAAAAAATATTCCCTACTTATGTCCTAAATTACGAAAAAATGACATAAAACTTGGAAATATTACGCAAAACAAATTAAATATTGTCCAAAAATTACTTAGAAAACATTTTATACACCGGAATAATTTCGAGGGAAAAATTGTTCCGGGGCCGGACATCGAACCCGGGACCTTTGGTTAAACGTACCAACGCTCTACCAACTGAGCTACCCGGGAACTCTACCCGACACCGATCCAATTTTTCCCTCTATATCCACAGACCTCAAAGTGGGCTGACAACCGTCAAGCAACCAACATTGAGTGCACACTAACTCTGTGTGACTTAAATTGTGGTTTTCTGTTAACGAACAATGACGTATATTATGCAAATCAAGCTTTCAGGTATAACTCCCTGTGAAGTTGATTTGAATAATTTCGAGGGAAAAATTTTCACAGGGAGTTATACCTGAAAGTTCGATTTGCATAATACGCGTCACTGTTCGTTAACAGAAAACCACAATCAAAGTCACACAGAGTTAGTGTGCACTCACTCAATGTTGGTTGCTTGACGGTTGTCAGTCCACTTTGAGGTCTGTGAATATAGAGGGAAAAACTGGATCGGTGTCGGGTAGAGTTCCCGGGTAGCTCAGTTGGTAGAGAGTTGGTACATTTAACCAAAGGTCCCGGGTTCGATACCCGGCCCCGGAACAATTTTTCCCTCGAAATTATTCAAATCAACTTCACAGGGAGTTATACCTGAAAGCTTGATTTGCATTTCATACACCATTCTACAAAATTGTTTTTGTGAATATTATTAACTCCTTGTCTTGGCCATAGCGCAGTGTTCCGCAACCGATGTGCCGCGACACACTGGTGTGTCTCCACAAGGTGAAAGGTGTGACGCGAAAATTAATTAAAATTACATTTAAATTTAAATGGTGTGGTGACAAAACATGCCCAATCCCTGAGTGTGTTGTGTGTGGTGAAAAATTCAGTAATGCTGCTATGGTTCTCATTAAATTGAAACGGCATTTGAGCCGTTCAGAGCAGAAGTAGTGTAAGTCAAAATTGGGTTATGAGGTTTAAAGTAAAAATTATGTAAAATACAGCGCAAAGTAGCAATTAATATGTCCTTCGTGCTATCCAATGACTACTAACAGTTTAAATAAATTGAATATTAATTGCTACTTTGCACTGTATTTTACAGAATGTTTACTTTAACCCTCATTACACATTTTTGATTTACACCACTTCTGCTCTGAACGGCTCATTTGTTAACAAAACGTTCCTTTCTGTCAAGCATCATCAGCGCTACAGCCCATCAAGAGTCCTGGCTGTTCCAAGAAGTCTTCGCCACTCCTCTCTGTTTTTTGCTCTACCAGTCCGGTTACGGACTCCAATACTTTTAGCATCCTTTTCTATGTCATCCTCCCATCTAGCTCTCGGTATTCCTCTAGTCCTCTGTCCTCCTGGATTATGTAAAAAGACTCTTTTATCTGGTCGTGAGAGTTTCCATTCTTGCAAAATGTCCAGCCCATCTCAAAGATCAGTTTTTATTATTGTAATTATGTTTGGCTCTTTATATAGTTCATACAGTTCAGCATTACATCGTATTCTCCATTCATCTTTTACTTGTACTGGTCCAGATTTGCTCTTAGTATTTTTCTCTCAAAATATAGTTAATCTGTCTATATCTTGTTTATTAAGGGTCCAAGTTTCTGAGGCGTAGGTAAGCACTGGTCTAATTAAAGTTTTGTATATTATGATTTTACTTTTAATAGTCAATACTTTAGATTTAATGTGTTTTATGAGGCCGTGATAACATCTATTTGCACAGAGTATTCTTTCCTTAATTTCAAGACTTATGTTATTTCCTTGATCAATCAAGGAACCCAGGTATGTAAAACTGTTCACATACTCGAAGACATAATGTCTAAACTTTCTGTCAAGCAAAGATGCGAATTATTTTCGTCGGTGGTTGGAACAAAATGGAAATCAAGTGGCGCCCATGACGACGTCGGTACATGTTTCGCAAAAAGTACAGGAAGCTAACTGAACTTATCGTAAAAGCCAAAAAAAAAACATACATTAGCTGAAATGTTGTTAATGCCTGCCTGTAAAAAATGGTGAAATATTACATCTGGAACCGCTCTAAAATCAAAAGCCAGATGGGGATAATGTTAACATGAAAGTAAGTAAGTAAGTAAGTAAGTAAATAAGTAAGTAAGTATATGACACAAGAGACAAGTTGTGACTAAGTTTGTAAGGAGAAATTCACGAAGATTCATACGAATTCCCGGAAAACTATAGTGATTGACTCCCAGCCTTATAATGCATAAGAAGAAGAAGAAGAAGAAGAAGAAGAAGAGTGCGGTAAAGTTTTTTAAAACTTCATGCTCTCGTTTTAGGCCTCTCCTACGCTTTCCTTTCTGTATCCAATAATAATTATTTTTTCCGGGTCATCTCTTCATTCATGTAGCCTACGGAATATACCCAAGAGACTAACATCATCAGAGATGTCATCCTTTATCCGTAGTTTTATTTCATCATTTCTGTTTGTTTCAAATTTCGATTTTCCTGCCCTGTGCCTCAGATATAAATCTGGACCGCGAGTAATCTTCTTTTCTAACCTTATCTTGTGTTTCGTTTAATGGGAGTGGCGAGTTGGAGGTAATTGGAACACAACGCTGTCTGTTAGTCGTGAAGGGAAGAGTAAATTTTTGTGTAGTGCGGCCTGATCAACACCCGACTTTTACGGAAACGTATTTTCACCATTCGGTATACCGAAAAAAAAAAGTTTTTTTTTTTTTTTTTGTACATACCATCTGTCTGTCTGCTTCTCTTTTAGACTATTGAACTGGACGTATTTTGATCATATTCATTACCTACTAGTCACTTAATCCGAGGATAACACATTAATTTTGTTAAATATTAATGAGTCTCTGTGTGAATAAGAAAAAAAGACGGAAAATGATGATTTATTGAATCGGCTGTAACCATTTTTTCTTTAACACTTTTCTTATATAAAACGAAGTGTAAATGTAATTATATGCACTATATACAGCGTATGTAACTTATAGGCCTACATCTCCAAAATAATTATTTCAGAGAAATTAATTAACTTATAAATAGCTGTATAAATTACTATGTAAAATTAAGTAATTCCAACCATTACGGGCGTTTTTAGCAGAAGAGGAGATAATGCTAAGGGATATGCTACTGGATCTAAATGGCAGCTGTGAGCAGTATGGGATGAAGGTAAATGCAATTAAGACGAAGACATTGGTCATAGGAAGAAAAATAAAGACTGTAAACGTGCTGATTCTAAATGAGACAGTAGAGCAAATGGACAGCTTCAAATACTTGGGGTGTACTATAAGCAGTGACATGAGCTGCTGCCAGGAAGTAAAAAGTAGGATAACAAGGGCCAAGGAAGTTTTTAGTAGAAAAAGGTACAGCTTGTGCGGACCTCTGGAAAAATAACAAAAGGTAGAGACTAGTGAAGTGCTTTGTGTGGAGAGTGACATTGTATGGGGAAGAAAATCGGCATTACGACGAAGTGACGACAAGCGATTAGAAACATTCGAAATGTAGATACGGAGAAGAATGGAGTGTTGAAATGGACAGACAGAATAACATATGAGGCTGTGTTGAAAAGAGTGGGTGAAGAAACTGATCAGGAAGAGCAAAAGGAATTGGTTGGGCTACGGACTGAGAAGAAAGTACCTTCTGAAGGATGCACTGGAAGGAATGGTGAACGGGAGAAGAGTTCAGGGCAGAAGAAGATATCAGATGATAGACGACATTAAGATATATGAATCATATGAGGAGACAAAGAGGAAGGTAGAAAATAGGAAGGATTGGAGAATGCTGAGTTTGCAGTAAAGCAGGTCTCTGCTTTTGGGCAGAACACTGAATGAATGAATGAATGAATGAATGAACCAGTACGGATTTAGGGAAAAAATGGAGCTGAAATTATCTCCAGAATTATTCTTCCATTAAATTTATATTATCTATAATGCATGCAAGTAGAGAATGATTCTTATCTTATAAAATAGTTTGAAGACACTTTAAAAATCAAGCGTAGGCCTATCTAATATCACCATATGCACATTATCAACAGATGAAATAGCAGTCCGGCAACATTTGAAAAATCAAAGACAATAAAGTGGCTTATTCCATTGAAGAAGTAATTGGGCCACAGAATCTTTCCTTGAAACCTAACGGCAGTTCATGGCGAAGTTTGGAGGGCGGCAGGTCCCAACGAGGTCGACGATATGATTTGATACGGAAACTGGAAAAGACGGGTTTTCTTCTAAATGAATGTCGACAATCGAACACCGATGCCAGAGGATATTATAAGCGATATGCGTGATAGACTTGAACATTCGTTTAAGAAGTTTTTACGTCGATTATTTCAGGAAACAATATTCGACATGTCAAGGGCAGTAAAGAAAGCAAAACTTTGCCGTATAAAATTACGTCAGTACAATAGGCCTAGTTGAAGAAACCTGCTAAGGCAGGTGGTTTCAAGATCTCATTCAGAATAACCCGGGGGCGTGAGGGTATCACGTACAGTAGTTCACAGATGAGACATGGTTCCATTTGTCGGAATTTGTCAACTCCTACACTTCCATGTATTGGTTTCCCTTGTGGCGGAAATACACGAATCCCACTGAAAGTGGGAATATGGTGCTTCATATTTGGTTTAAGGATTATACCGTTCAGCATGAGTTTCGAGGAATGCAAACCAAAAAGCGTTTTTATAGAGCATTATACCTGTTTGCCTATCACGTCAGAATAATTATCAAAATATAATTTGATTTTTACATGAAAGGATTATACAGTTTCAATTTACTTTGATTTTGGCTACCTGTGAAGGAATAAATTCTTAATTTTTTAAAGTGTTTAAATTGGAAAATTTTGTCTTAGTTAATGTTTTTTAGGTATTGCTACAAGTATTGATTTGTTCTTTTCTTTTTCTTTTTTTAATCTAGATTAAAATTGCAAGTTTCTTGTTTATGTTAGTTAATTAGGATACAATTAATTATGATACTTAATCACTCATTTAAAGTTTGAGTGACTGCATCCTGTGTGTATTTTTGTGTGGTTTTACTTCGTTTATAGTGTATTTTTTCTCTCTTTATTTCTTTTGTAGCTTTACGTTGTAAGTATATTTTTTTCCTGTTTATTTCTATTATTGTATTTGTATTCCTGGTGTTGTGGTCGAGAAGGGCTGATGGCCTTAACTACACCGGAATAAAAAAACACCCTTGCTTGATATCAGAGGTTTAAACAATTAAAACTATCGATATTTGAGCGTTAAGGAATATTAAAACTGTTTACTTTTTGTAAAGAAAAGGATAGACGAAAGTAAGACTGTCTCTCTCATGCAAATCTAGCTTTCAGGTGAAGCTCCCTATGAAGCAGACTTGAATAATTTCAATAGAAAAAATTGTTCCGGGGCCGGGTATCGATCCCGGGACCCTTCGCTTAGCGCACGAATGCTCTACCGACTGAGCTACCCAGAAACTACACCCGACTCCATCCCACCGTCTCTCTCAGTTCACTCATTTCAAATTTTACAATGAAACGTTTTATTGCCAATTTCATATCTGTATTTCAACCACTTCAAGCCATCAGTTTGTCGAACAATAAAATTTAACTTTGGCCTAAGTTCAGAGTATCGCTGACACTTGTCAGTGACAGTTGAAGTGTCTTCTATTCGTTTACATCTATAACAGTGGTATTCACTAGAAATTAAAGGAGTGCCAAACGTGAGGAATAGTAATTTGCCGAGAGCCACAATACATTTCACAGTATTGAAATTTAACAAAGATTTTTAGTTGCGGTAGTGTATGTATCATTTTAGGCTTACATCTGCTAATGTCATCATTCAAGGTGAAAAAATAACTGCTACTTGATACTTAGTTGTCAGTTCGTTTTATGTACTGTGGAATATATTACTTTCTGTTCAGATGCTACGGACATTTTTAACATTTTTATTTTTTTCTGTCCTTGACTAAAACAATTTTTGATACCTAAATTTTGATGAAAGATATTATGTCTAGTAAGATTAAAACTTTTCTATGTATTGTGGGTCCCTAACACCACGGCATGGCGTGTCCTCCGATTGTGGATAGAGGAAACGGCCTCCAGTTATGGAGGGTAGCTGCGAGTATATTGAATAAGCAGTCGTGGACAGCCGATAAGGAATGGTCCTCCAGCTTGAAGTTGGGCGAAGGGCTAAGAACCCATCACCGTAAAAAACAGCTTGTTACGAATCCATACAATTTCAATCTGATGCTTTTCCAATTCTTTGCGGGCTAAAGCAAGGAGATGCACTGTCACCTTCACTTTTTAACTTTGCTCTAGAATATGCCATTAGAAACGTTCAGGATAAAAGAGAGGGTTTGGAATTGAACGGGTTACATCAGCTTCTTGCCTATGAGGATGATGTGAATATGTTAGGAGAAAATCCACAAACGATTAGGGAAAACACGGGAATTTTGCTTGAAGCAAGTAAAGCAGTAGGTTTGGAAGTAAATCCCGAGAAGACAAAGTATATGATTATGTCTCGTGACCAGTATATTGTACGAAATGGAAACATAAAAATTGGAGATTTTGCCTTCGAAGAGGTGGAAAAATTCAAATACTTTGGAGCAACAGTAACAAATATAAATGACACTCGGAAGAAAATTAAACGCAGAATAAATATGGAAAATGCCTGTTATTATTCTGTTGAGAAGCTTTTGTCATCTAGTCTGATGTCTAAAAATCTGAAAGTTAGAATTTATGAAACAGTTATGTTACCGGTTGTTGTGTATGGTTGTGAAACTTGGATTTTCACTTTGAGAGAGGAACAGAGATTAATGTGTTTGAGAATAAGGTTTTTGGAAAATATTTGGAGCTAAGAGGTATGAAATTACAGGAGAATGGAGAAAGTTGCACAACGCAGAACTACAAGCATTGTATTTTTCACCTGACATAATTGGGAACATTAAATCCAGACGTTTGAGATGGTCAGGGCATATAGCATGTATTGGCGAATCCAGAAATGCATATAGAGTGTTAGTTGGGAGGCCGGAGGGAAAAAGATCTTTGGGGAGGCCGAGACGTAGATGGGAGGATAATATTAAGGTGAATTTGAGGGAGGTGGGATATGATGATAGAGAGTGGATTAATCTTGCTCAGGATAGGAACCGATGGCGGGCTTATGTAAGGGCGGCAATGAACCTGCGGGTTCCTTAAAAGCCATTTGTAAGTAAGTAAGTAACTCTTCTATTCCTTCGTACCTGTCGTCTCGCTTCACTTACCTTTCTTCCCACCACAGTCTGAACACACGCTCTCGCCATGAAGCAATACTAACAATACAATCCCATCGCACCTCCTCATACTCGTCCTCTTTCACAATAGCCCTGCCAAGACTCTGGAATTCGTTTCCTGCTAGCATCAGGGACTGTCGAAATAAAATTGAATTCAAACGCAAACTTACTAGGCACTTGGTCAGTAATTGAGACTCGTTCAGACATGGTTTCTTGTAAATACAGTAGTTCTCTTAATCTATCACAACATATTTCAGTATCCGGTATTTTCATCACTATAGAATTTTGTTATTCTAGGTTTAATTTGTAATTCAGTAAATACAAAAATATTCTTTGTTCTTAACTCCTATGACAACATGTCTAGCTTTCATTAATCAGGTAATCATGTCGTACTTCAATTTTTATTGTAATTGTAATTGTAAATATAATATTAATTGTAATTTTATTGTTCATATTATAGTTGTAATCCCCTGGTAGAGGGGCAGAGAAGGCCTGACGGCCTTATCTCTACCAGGTTAAATAAATAAATACTACTAATACTACTACTAAGTAAGATTAAAACTTTTATATCACAACATAATGCGAATAATCACATGGCGACACATATTCATAGTCATCCTATCATCGGGGCAGCTGTAAATCCACCTTCCATGCGCTCCGACCTCAGAAGTGGGTTGCAAATAAGCCATTGTCAGAGAAAACCATAAATATCGAATGACAAACTAGTGGAATTGCTAGGGGGAGGAGGGATGATTACAGAAACTTACACATATGCAAAAATATCCAGAAATATTATTAGCGCTTCTTGGCAGTTTTTTCATGGCATTTTTAGGGTGTTTGGAAGATTTTCAAACACCGACACATTGCTACATTCCAAACTACGTGGCGGCAGCAGGTCTAATTGGGATGAATTCTTATGGATACATTAAATAGAACATAAATGTTAGAAAATATGATCATACTGCGAAATAATTATGGGCGAACTGTTGTGTAATAAAATTATTTTGAAAGAGCAAAAGGAGGTAAGTAATTTAACGGCTCCTAAATCTTACGGGTCATAAAGAGTCTAGTGAACAAAGGTGTTTTGTCAGTCGTGAGAATTATAATAGCTGCGCTTGTGAGTCTCAGTTGCGTTACGTGGAATAGGTAGTCTTATATCGAGATAAGTTAACCGCTTTCCCCGAACTGGTTAGCTGGGTGTACTTCAACCTACACATCACACTACACCGCCCACGCCTCCAAGCTCTGTTGAACTAGGAGCAGGAAAGATAACAGGGGGATGTCACATCAAAAGACGCCGTCTTCGAGACTTCTTGATGCTTTTCACTTAAATCAACAAGAATGCTTTTGCTTTAAGCCAGAATAAAGTAGCTTACATCTGAAAGGTAATATAGCCAGAACTCTTCTTAAAGCCAATTCTCTCTACATTATATCTTTAATTTCGAACGGAATGAATGACATGATTTAATATCGGCGAGTGGATGACAGACTGTGTCATTTTAATAGGCGACATTCCAAGTAATTTATGTACTTCATTAATATGAGATAAGACCCAACGATTAAACTTTTTGAGAGTTTTATCTGCACTTTATAGCACTTAATGAGACATGTATAAATATTGACATATGTTCACGGGAGTGTTAACACATACGTAAGCAAATTCTGACTCATATTCGGCTTTCCACCACAACGTGCTGAATTTAGACTTCCCGGTGCACACAGCGGTTGAGGATCATCTTCAGCGTTGTGATGCAGTTAGGGTCGGTCAGAATCTCGCCTACGCAACTGATTTTTGTTCGTCGTGAATATGATGTTGCTTATCAGGAGAGGATACGCTTTTGTGATCTCTGATTTTAACAACTCTGCCTCAGATGTTAATATTACACAACGAAATAGTATAGCAGTGTGAAATTATACACTACAAAGCATAAAAATTGCCGAATTATTGGCTGTGACTGCCTTTGTAGTTCATGTACGAGCTATTTCATCTCAAATCGACCGAAATATAGAGAAAATTGACCTTTCAATTTCTAAATACAATGAAACTTTTTTTTTTGTACGTAGAGAACTGTGATACAATGCTTTGTGCAAAGTTTGAGGCATCAGAACTTCATAGTGTTTAAAGTAAAAATATTTAAATTTATCGTATTTTCATAAAATTAGCAACTTTAAATTGTTGTAGCTCCGAAACCCTTTCACCCAATGATCAAAATCATGGTTTATTTTGATGCTGAGAAATTAAAGTTTATATTGACATATAAACAGATTTTCTTACTTTTTATGGAAATGGAGAAATTTAGATTTTTCCTCATTAAGACGCCTTTGCCAAGGAAAAAATATTTTAAAAATATATAGTTAGATTCCACATTAAAAGTACAAATATACACATACTTTTTAGTGATGGTATGTTGATAAGAAAGTAGGTATTGAAAATATCAAATAAAGAAAATAAATAGTACGCGCGTGAACTAACCAGCTGACTGTGAGACGGGAGCTAGCCGAGACAAGCAAGGCCAGGAGACAAACACGTGATGTTTCGTCTAGTAGCTGGGCTAGCTTTATCACAAGGTTTCATAAACACAGGAGTAAAATGACGCCCAACGCTCGTTTATCTTCAGCTCTCGGCCAGTGCGTGCAGTACTGCGCCGTTCAAGTGCAGGCGTGTAAAAATAATCTATTTAATACCCTCGAAACTTATTGCCATACCACTAAGCAAACAATGCCGAATCCCTCTTAATAATGCAAGGTTTTTTCTCAATATATATATTTTTTTTTTTTACATTTTTACAAATTGGCTAAAAGCCTAAAAGTAAGTAAAATCAGATTATCTGTCTCTCTGTGTACAATAAAAATAAGGATTACTTCTTAACATAACCTACCAAATGTCAGCTTCAAAATGAGCTCCCGTTCAATGTTCTGCAGTAAATGGTTCCAGAGTTCTGAGCGCTGAAGTAGGCTTGTTTTTATAAAATACGCTAAATTTGTCGCTCAACAATACGAAAACCGTTTGACTTTCGATAGTATATTTTTCAAAATGCACTCTCCTCAGCACCTTGTATAAATAGGAAAAAAATTAGAGTATAACAAAAATGCGAAGTTTTTTACTGATCGATTTCATATGGAATAGCCAGTACGTACCTCCTCACTGCTTTTAAGGTGCTCACAAGTTAAACGCTGAACTGTTAAGGGGAGAATGTAGGTGTATTTCTAACATTATAATCTAAAAAAAATCCAAGGATGATTCAAAACATTCTTGTCTACTAGTGTGCAAAATTGCATGATTCTACCTTAAATACATTCAGAGAAAAAGGTACATAAAGTGCACCAATTTAACATGGCGGAGATAGGGACCTACCGATACCTACATTCTCCCCTTAAAAGAAAGGGTGCCAATTTTAAATCCAGTCTTGTTTGTCCTTTCAGTTCGGCGTTTAAAGTTATTTGGTTGGAAATAAGCGGGAGGTTATGGATAGAAATTTGCGCAACCTAGGTCGGCCATGCTTGCATGACTCGGGAGCGCATTCCCGGTCGGGGACCGAATGGGAGCTTTGTATTGTTAGGTACTACTACTAAGTCTGTTGCACTGTTGTGTCTTGTAACTGCTTTACTACTATTATTACTAATTTATGGAGTATGCAGTCCTTGAACAGCTTATTATTACTAGACATCGGAAGTTAAGACATTAAAAAATGGTAT
Source organism: Periplaneta americana (assembly GCF_040183065.1). NCBI lineage: Eukaryota > Metazoa > Arthropoda > Insecta > Blattodea > Blattidae > Periplaneta > Periplaneta americana. The sequence goes on from NC_091127.1 coordinate 56,725,484, forward strand.
TTTAGGCGCCTAAAAAGGCTTTAAAAACAACACAAATAGGGCAATAAAAGGCATTGAAATTATATTGAATCACTCATAATTCATAAAGTAAACATCCATAAGACAAGTAACTTAAAAAAAGTGCACTGGAAAAGTAGTTTCTCTGTTCTATGGACTTGTTTCACTTGTACTTATTCATCCACAACTTCACGTCCATAATTTGGGTTACAGTAAACAATAACTTTTCAAGATAACACACAAACTTTTGTCACGTTTATTAAACAAAATCAGTTTATATGCTGAAAAAGATCTCTCTGTGACGACCAATATTAAATTGCAGACGAAAGACAGGTGGGTTTTTATAACTGAATTTATTTATTTATTTATTTATTTATTTATTTATTTATTTATTTATTTATTTATTTATTTATTCTGGTGTAGTTAAGGCCACCAGGCCTTCTCTTCCACAACACCAGGAATACAAATACAATAATAAAAATAAACAGAAACAAAAATACACTATATACAAAGTAAAGCTACACAAGAAATAAAGAGAGAGAGAGAAAAAAACACTAAACAAAGTAAAGCCACACAAAAATATACACAGGTTGCAGTCACACAAACTTTAAATGAGTGATTAAGTATCATAATTAACTGTATCCTAACTAATTAACTAACATAAACAAGAAACTTGCAATTTTATCTTAGATTAAAAAAGAAAAAGAAAAAAAAACACAAATCAATACTTCTAGCAATACCTAAAAACATTAACTAAGACAAAATTTTCCAATTTAATTTTGAATTGTGATAAAGTCCGGCAGTCCCTGACGTCATTAGGTAACGAATTCCAGAGGCGAGGTATTTCTACAGTATAGGAAGATGAGTATAAAGACGTTCTAAGATGAGGGATAGAAAGAAGTGCTGAATCACCATGTCTCGATAACGAAAGCACGATTCTTCGAGCTCCAGACTTATTACACTTAAAAATATGATTTTTTGGAATACCTTTACCAATAATTTACCAGCTCTCTGTTTTTACAAATTGAAAGTACCGTAACACCATCATTAAGAATGTTATTGATATTGCGACCGGGAAAAGGCTATATTTTTATATCGCCTTGTGACGCGGCAACTTCTCTTCCTCCACTGTGTAGCGTGTAACCAGGCATTGGTTCAAAGGCGGCGGCATTAAAGTAAAGTAGAAGTTCAACCTTGTAAATTATTTATAAGATATTGTTTCTGTTTAATCCACATATTTTTTTATTATTATGCATTTTGTCGAGAAATTCCATAACGTTTGTTCAAATACTTCATGAATGTAGAAATAATAAGTAGGACATTTTAAACCGTACCATTTCAAAATTAAGTTAAGATAGATAATTTCACCGTATTGAACTCTTTGCAACATTTTTCCGTACCCTTCTATAATTCTTCTGGATCTAGAAAGGGTGGACCAAGATTACAGGGGTTAAAATGAATACAAGTCATTTATAAAAGTAACAATAAAAACAGAATTACAACAATAGTTAACGGCCTACTGATAAATACCCAAAGATCCCACAACCGCGATACGACCTTATAAATAAATTCAACAAAATAAATATCACTAGACAACAGAGATTCCAGTCATACCAGGAAAACAACAGATTTGATTTCTAATACACACAGTAATAGAGCATCATTAGGGCTAGGATTTTGATGAAATTGCATCTTTTTTCTAGTAATCCAGAAACAGAGCTGCTTTAGTATTTATATGTTATGTGATAAACTGAGTGTTTTGAGACATATTTGTTAGGGCATTTTTTTTTTGCATTTTTTGCCTGTTTCAACTCATAAGAGAATCTTTTGTTTTATTCGGTCATTTTTTAGCAATTTTCATTTAATTTTGGCCAACAAATCCCCATTAGTAATGTAAAATAACGTTTATTTCCTTTGATATTTTCTTTACATATTTTGTCCATTAATACCCATTATTTTGTATAATATTTTAATCGTTTTTCTACACAAATATTGCCATTTTAACGTAGTACACCCCGTGTAATGGATCAGTCCAACCACCCCTTCTGTATAGACTCTTCTATACCTGCTAATTCCGGATAAGGGTGACCTTGTGGTAGACTACATGGAAACTAAAAGTAAAGTAAATCCATGGCACTACAGCCCATGAAGGGCCAAGACCGACCAGCTGTTTGCTGACCTCACGTCCACATGCCGAAGCAGAGGTAAACAATCATACATGGAAATACATCAGGTAAAATAATTAATTAAAGTGTACTACTTAGAAAAAATTATGTAAAATATAATTTAATTACTAGTCTAAATATTAAGTAGTACAAACCTCTTTTCCTACTAAGCCAATTATGTAAGATCAATTTTTAGGGCATTTTTAAGGGAATTTTTTTTTAGATTTTTAGGTCATAATTGCATTGTTTTAGGACATTTTTTCATGATTTATAGGTCATCAAAATCCTAGCCCTAATCATCATAATACGATCTAATACCAACTAAATTTAAATTCTTTCTAGCTCTATCTCAGAAACGGATGGACCGAATTCTTTCTTCTTCTTCTTCTTCTTCTTCTTCTTCTTCTTCTTCTTCTTCTTCTTCTTCTTCGTATCGTCATCATCATTTTTTTTATAAACGAATAGGGTTTATTATCCATTTTAAAGTGATATTACTGCAGATAGTGGGTGATATTTGAAATTGAAAAGTGGAGTCAAGTGTGGGCGAAAGGGTGGAACAAAAAATTCAGTCAACAGTAGTTCTGAACTTTCCTATAGAAAACTAAATCGACATATTTTTCCTCAAGATCATGTTCCCTGCACATGTAAAATTATTCAAGGTGGGAAGTTTTGAAATGAGTACTAATAACTTACAACACATAGGCCTACTTTTTTTTTTAATTTTCAGAATTAACTTTCTTGTTTTGTTTTTAATTGGATCTCATGACATCATTGTTATGCAAAACTGCGCAACAGTGATTACTCGTATCAAAATTTGGGACAAACAGGTTTTTAATGCGGGTCCAAGGACACACTGGAACCGCTCGAAAGGAAAGAACTGACAGCGTGCTAAGATAGCATATTCTGGTATGCGGCATGTTTATTGAATTCCTGCTTTCGTTTACAAGTCAGGAATTAAAGGAGACCATGAATAGAAAATATGTGTTATTTGAGAAATAGTTACACAATATCTATTTTTCCCCCTACAGTGTCGGATCATCTAAAATACAAACTTTTGATAAGTTACTCGTTTATATAGTGCGCCAGATTTAAGAACTTTGCCACTAAACAGAACTTTCACTATTCGCAAAGCGCTATTGATTCCGTCATGCAGCCCGTAAGATAGTCGCAAAAGAATCATTGACAGTCAGTCACTTGTTATGAGACGTACCACTAATAGTTATTTCATAAAATAAAATAAATAATTTTTTATAAAGCAATCAACAGCCTCAAAATTGGTATTGAAAACACCTCCGAAATCGACACACTCACTCACTCACTCACTCACTCACTCACTCACTCACTCACTCACTCACTCACTCACTCACTCACTCACTCACTCACTCACAGATATATCTGTGACGGAAATTCTTTATTACCTAATGCAATTCCTTTCTTGTTACGGATTGAACTTTCTGGCGCATGTTTTCCTGGAACTGTTCCAGATTATGACAAGGACAAATCTCCATAAGTATACGCCCGCCGAAATATTCACTCAGTTAACAACAAAGAGATTTCCTCCGCAGATGGCAGAGATGTACTATAGATGTAGACATGTTAAAATATTAGTCGTTATTCAACAGTGTTTTCCATAGATCATTAAAATGTATATAAAATTAAGATATTACAGTGTTAAAACACTTATGTGGTTATAATTTGTGTCGTCTAGACAGGTTTCAGGACATTGCCGTCCTATCCTCGGTAGCTATAACGCCAGATCAGCTGATGTTCTTGCTGATGTCTGATGCCGATATAATATGCCGATATACAGTTAGCCTAGCGATATAATTATATCGGCATCAGGCGTCAGCAAAAACATCAACTGATCTGGCTTTATAACTACTGAGGATAGGATGACAATGTCCTGAAACATGTCTAGGCAACAGGAATTTTAACTACATAGTGTTTTTTAATGTATAGATGTCGAGGGGGGGGGATCAAAATTTCCAAAATATTTGAGATTGGTGATTGCTTTAAAATAAAGCTATATTATTTTATGTAATAATTATATGGTGGTGTTGATGAGTTAGTGCCACTTTCTTATGGGTCGCATGACGTCTGGATAGTTATGCCTGGTAGAGGTAAGGTTTTTGTAAAAGTAGTACACTATTATTACACAGTACGCCTTTATATTTAATCGTGATAGATGTATATTTGGCCTGTACTTTGAAAGATTTCACATCTATAACGACATCTTTATCTTGGCACATGTGAAGAAACATTCCAGACTGTTCATTGAATTGTTTCCCCATCGCTTGGTACTGAAAAATTATCGTAAACTCACACATACTGTAATGCAACATCAAATACCGTTTTCCCTACATCATTTTGCTTATTAGAAAAGGTTAGTATGACATTAACTTATTAAATTTTTCTGCTGTATTTTAAAAGTGTGTGCTTGTTTCATTTTGCATCTGTATATTACATATTATTGATTTTAAAATTATTGTCCTAACATAAAGTGCTTCAGGTGCTATAGTTTTTTTATATATATTTAGAAAATAAGTTAATTTCTGATTAAAAACTGAATTAAGAAAATGTAAAAAAAAAAATATATATATTTTTTTAAGAAAGAACTTCCATAGGAAAATCAACCACTTCCAGTCTGTCTCATTTCTCGGCCAGAATTAAATGGTACAATATAAATATTAGTACATACAGAACCTAAACAGAACATAGATCCATATTGCAAATGTTGGCACGTTAACCTAGCCATACTTATATTATAGATTTATTAATTTGTCCTACAGAATAATATCTGTAATATTGACAATTAATATTTGAGGAGAAAAATTCGCTCCGGCTCCGAGGATCGAACCCGGGTCCTTGGTTCTACGTAGCAAGTGCTCTGACCACCGAGCTACGCCGAATTCAATCCACAACACCGGACCACAGGCCACAAAGGGAAACATTGATGGAGGGGGATTCGACGCCGGAGCGAATTTTTCTCCTCAAAATATTAATTGCAAATATTAACTAGCCACACTTCCTATTCAGAGAATGAACCCCTTACAGATAAGACTGTAAATGCCGGAGCAGGAATCTACTGCAAGCTCTTCAACTTCACATTTCCTTAGATCCATAGCTAACATATTGTGATGGAGAGCTTGAGGCAATAAACATTGGACTGAAACATCTACTGGAGCGGACGAATTCTTTTAATAAAGCAGCGTTGCTGAGTGACTCAAAATCAGTACTCCAAGCAATATATCCCCATGTCCCTCTAATAGCAAAATTGTAGATATACTATTTGAAATTAAAATACTACAGTGTTTTGTATAACATCAAAAAATGGCGGGTTATCCATAATCATTATATAAAAGCTGTAAGGTATAGATAAGTAATATTGTTTTATAAAAATGGTGGTATAATCACATTCAGCTTATAATGTCGATTCAGAATCCTTAATATAAGATTATAAAAATGGTGGAATATGAATAGGGGCCCTGATTTTTTTATAACAATGACAGACGTGAAAACATTCCAGATGCCATTTTAGCGGTTTTTTTTAATTGGGTTAGTTTATGATACTTTATCAGCTGCTATGGTTATCTAGCGTCTGAATGAGATGAAGGTGATAATGCCAGCGAGATATCCAGGGTTCAGCCATGACGAGAAATACAAAGGCCTATATTTAGTTCGTTGTTTTCTTGTGATTTCATAGTTTTCAACAGTTAATTTATTTAGTTATGATTTTTGGATGTGAAGTATAAGTTGATGGGAACATGTGATTATGTTAGTGGCACTTGAATGTAAGTTTTATATATTTCTTTCTCCAATATAGAATATTGATAACTACATGAAGGAACTGTTTACATTGGCAACCAGTATTATAATGTTGTCATGAATGAAACTGACGTTAATCCATCTACATCCACATCTTTTGTTAATTCTTCAGACATAATAAAATGTACCATTTGTAATAAAAAATTTACAAAAAGAGGTATTCACATACATATAGCTAGAAGTCATAATTCGTCATCTCAGGACTGTTAACAACACTGATTGTATTACGAATGATACTGATCAGCAAGGAAAGACTTCGGGAGAAAGCGAGACTTCTCATAACTCTCAAAGTATAGAGGAGAGTAAAGCCTCTAATCCATCTCAGTGTCCACACTGTGGCTGTTTCTATTCAAGTAAACACGGGGTGAAAATTCATATCAGCAAAGTCCACCATGAAATACACCGTCAGACTTTACTCTCACATCATGGAAAACAAAATCATAGTTCTGGGATGTCTGAGGATACGGATTGTAACCCATCATCCCCTCAACATACCAATATTGGAAATCGCACTGTGTGCACAGAATTTAACCAGAAAATGACAGAATGGCGAGATAGATTTATTCTAGATGTTAATGATGAAGACTACGATCTTAATGTCAACCAGTGGACTGAATTCTTAGCTACAGCGATCGATTTACTTCCAGGTCCAAAACATCCAGCTCGGAAGTACTACCAATATCGGAAAAACAAAAGTAACACAGATAACCAGAAGAAATATAAACAAACTACAAATCCGGAACGTGCAACTAAAAGAGATCGACTGAAACGTAGAGAAAAATATAAGTTTCAACTTACACAATACCTCTATTACAACCAACGGAGGAAAGCAGTGAGGTCTGTCCTACGTTCTAAAGCCGAAAGTTGTGATGTTTCAACTGAAGCTATATTTAAATACTTTTCTGATACACAAGGATAGCCTAATCATATGATTCACACTGAATATTCTTCCACCCTAAATGTAGATGAACGAATTCAAATGGACGACATGTTCATGGAAACAATAAGTACTGGGGAAATTGAGACAGCCCTAAGGAGTATAGCAGTAGATACATCACCTGGCCCTGATCACATTATTGTGAGAGTAATTAAAAATAAAACAGCAACAGAAATAATAGCTTCTATCGCTACACGAATGTTAAAAACTGGCTTCGTACCCTCCAAGTTTAAACAAGCCCGAACTATATTAATCCATAAAGGTGGTGATACAATGGATTTAACAAACTGGAGGCCTATCACAATATGTTCAGTAATCAGAAGAGTAATTGAACGTGTACTTGACCGACGTATCCGCGAATTCGTGAGTTTTAACCCCAACCAAAGAGGTTTCACCAACTCCTCTGGTACTCACATCAACACTGCAATTCTAGATTCTCTGCTACGTGAAGCCAAAACAAATGCAAAAGATCTGGCTGTTATTTTCATTGATATACGGAAAGCTTTTGATAACATAGGTCATAACCACTTAAGAAATACCTTAAATGCATTACCCATTCCAACTAAACTCACAAATCTGGTCTTCAGCTTACAGACAGGCAATATTACAACGATTCAATCTAACAATGGTAAAACAAAACCCATCACCATAGTCAGAGGTGTGTTACAAGGTTCCCCTTTGTCACCTACTCTTTTCAATCTATGCATTGACCATATTTTGAACGAACTTAGTGAACACGGCATGACTACTCAGTATGGATTTAACTTAAGTCCATCTGAAGATCAGTTAACTGTAATGGGCTTCGCAGATGATATTGTTATCATTGGTAAAGACAAAAAATCCGCTTTAACACTCTTCAATCACGCAGTTCAACAATTCCATGAAATCGGACTAGACATTAACATTAACAAGTGTAAAGGCATGTGTATTAAAAAGGGTCAGCTGTTTGAAGAAAATTTCCACATCTCGTCTGGAAATGAAATAGCTGGTTTGCAAAGAGGTGACTTCATTCGCTATCTAGGAGTCAATTTTTATGACGAGATTAATTTTGATCCTCTTTCAACATTGTCTAAACTAAGAACAAATGTAGAATTGCTTATTTCTTCACCACACTTACAAGCGGATCAAAAATACATCATTAACACCTCAATCTGTCCTAGTCTAATATATCCATTTCAGACAGTGCCTCCAAAAAAAATTTGTAATAAATTCATAGTGGATGCAGATATTATGATAAGGGGTGTGCTGAAAGAAATACTGCAACTGCCTAATGACTTTCCTACAGATATGTTATATACTGACACAAAATTCAAGGGATTAGGTTTATTCTGTTCAGCATGGGAATTACACTTACAAAATATAAACGCATGTAAGATATTGCTTAAATCCAATAATTCCTTCCTACCTGCTACAAGGAAATTATCCCAAGAAATTACATCCAGTCTCACAGCACTCAATATCACCGAATCAGCAAATATTTTGGACAAGTACGGCACTGTAGGTACGGCAAGTATTAAGAGAAAAAGCGTTTGAGAACTGGAGCCAGAAAAAACATACAGGCAAAGGCGTGCTCTTATACCAACAATATACCCCGGCCAATAAGTGGATCCGGAATCACAAGGGTCTTTCCTGTAGTGAGTGGAGGGAAGCAATCAAGATGAATGCGAACGTGTCAGCTGTGCGTAGTGTACCTGGCAGGTCTTCGGGCAGTAACCTCTGTCGACGTTGCGACAGGGAGGTTGAAACCCTTGCCCATGTCCTGGGGGCCTATCCACACGGTGAACTTCTACGAAATACGCGGCATCATACAGTAAGATCTATAATAGCAACTGCCTTAAGGAACAAAGGTTATTCAGTATATGAAGAAGTACACGGCATATCCAGTGAGGGCAGTAATCGAAGAATTGACATAATTGCATTTAAACCTCCCTCTCTTGAAGGTTACATCATAGACCCTACTGTGAGATTCGAATCGCACGAACACCAGCCAGAAGAAGTACACGAGGAAAAAAGGAATATATATGAACCTTCCATCAGTTTTTATAAGGACAAATACCATCTGGAATCCATCGTCATTACGGGACTAATGATAGGAGCCCATGGGACCATACCCCGGTTCCTAGTCGACTTCTGTAAATCTTTTGGCCTGCATAAAAGTATTTTAAGAGATCTAACAATTGCAGCACTCAAAGGCTCAATAGCTATTTTCAGGCATCATACATATGGACCTTGACTAATTCGCATCTCCTTGACGTTACTTCGTTTAACATCATGAGTTTCAATATAATTCAAATTCTTTCTTTTTCACTCTAGCAACAATTTATCGCTAAGCCTCAAGGCTTTTACTCTATTGTATCATGGTACTCTTTGTCGACGGCAACCTGTAGTGGTTACAGGAAGAAATTAAATTAAATTAAATTAATTGCTCCTAGTCGGAAAAATCCTCAACTCGGTAACTTGTACCAACTAGGATTTGAACCCGTGTCTGCTCGTTTCACAGACAGACATGGTACCATGTTAACGGCATTTCTTCTTTTAGATATTTACATATGTCACAGTTAACCAAAATAAAGCCGCAAAATATCGCGAAATTGGCTGTTTTGCGCGAAATGTTTCGGTTAGCGCGAACTAAGACTCATCGCGAAAATTACAAAATATATCCCCCCCCTCCCAAAGTGGTTCAGTGTTATTCTGGTTTTTATTTCTCTTCAGTTCCTTTGTTTAAAACTTCATTTAGAAAATGATTGTATGTCGCGGGCTGCTGTGATAGTTAATTTTTCTGCTGTTTGACAGCGTTCATACCTGTTGGCTTTCTCTGTGTCTGACATTTTCATTTTAGAACCTGCATACATCAAAATACTAACAGACTGTCACACAGCTCTTCGTGCAGATAATGTTGAAACTATGCTAGGTGTGTGTTCCGGAGATGTAGGCCTATTTGAATTCTGAGAACGTTGTATAGTGCGATCGAGAAGTCTCTCCGCAGTGCTTGTGTAGCCGAGAATCTACTAGGCAGAAAATTCAAGTGTATTGGGGCAGAGAATTCAAGTGGCAGCACTGGCCGCTAAGCATATGATGAACTGGGGGTGTGAGGTTTCAAACCGGAACGAATGGGGGAGTGCCAACTTTTTACAAGGTTTTATTCTAGAGTTACTAGAACTAATAGAGCTGCGGAGGGACTTTTCGATCGCACTGTATGTTTATTGTGGGTGTAAACTTTTAAGTAAATAGGACGCTCTGTAGTAGCATCAAGTGTAGTAGTAGTAGTTTATTTTATTTTAGTAGGTTATTTTACGACGTTTTATCAACATCTCAGGTTATTTAGCGTGTGAATGAGATGAAGGTGATGATGTCGGTGAAATGAGTCCGGGGTCCAACACCGAAAGTTACCCAGCATTTGCTCATATTGGGTTCAGGAAAAACCTCGGAAAAAACCTCAACCAGGAAATCGAACCCGGACCACCTGGTTTCGCGGCCAGACGTGCTAACCGTTGCTCCACAGATGTGAATTGTAGTAGTAGTAGTAGTAGTAGTAGTAGTAGTAGTAGTAGTAGTAGTAGTAGTAAATAGTAAATGATAATGGTAGTAGGTGGTAGTAGTAGGCAGTAGGTGGTGGTGGTGGTGGTGGTGGTGGTGGTGTTGGTGGTAGTAGTAGTAGGTAGTAGACTAAGTAGTGGTAGCAGCAGCAGTTTGTGAAAAAAATGAAGGTGAATTTATTTCTGTTACATTTAGCGATCTTGAATCCCTTTTCTTAACGTTTTAAGCGAGCGCATTTCCATTTTTTCTGCTTCTACTTTCTACTTTCTTCGTAGATATTTTAGGAGTGTCTTTAAATTCCGTTCTCTTTGAAGCTATTTAATATTTTTAATTATCAAGTGAATTGCGCAGAATTGCTGTAGCTCATTTCTGTTATGCGTTTTAATTGTCGAATTTGGCTAGGATTAAAGAATCGTTATAATTCTCAAGGTCTTAGTTGGTTCTGTCAATAGAGTAGACAGGTTTTTCCTTTCGGTAATGATGTTAAGAACAGTCTCGTATAAAACTGTATACATTTTTTACATCTAGAACCGGTATTTCTACTATGATTGAAGGCAATGCCAATTACATGCTTGGGTTCAAATAAACGTATTCCATGCCTTTGGTTTTGTGTTTGTGAGTATATGGTAAAAAATTTGTGTGGTTTTTATAATGCATCGAAATAATTTTGATGTATTTACAAGACTTATTTAAAATTTTTCGTGAATGTTTCAGAAGTATGAAAGGCGGCCAGAGCATTGTAGTATCAAAGTGAATAAAGTATTAGGTTTCTACCTCCTTGCTTCCAGTCTAAATTATTGGCGTGGACATGGGAATATTTACTCATAATCATAATATTCTGATGCAACATTATGCAGTTGTGCGTTCGGTTGGTATCAGAAGTTGTGGCTCCACAGTGCACATATTTTTGGAGAGAACATTGTTTAGTTTATTTTAGTGAATGTACTTGATATATAGTTGCTAGGCGGCAGATAATATTTTTTATTATTACTCTCTGCAACTTTGTTATGTGGCCGTAACTTACACAAAGACATTTTTATGAAAGCTGAAGAAAGGCAGTTTCGACATTCGCATGTGTGCAGCGCGATGTGCGACATTCTGTTGCTTTAGAACCGTGCTAACCTTCGTTATTGATCGCCGTTGAAGTCAATCACACACTGATTATGTCCCCAAGATCTGAACACTTATGACTTATTTATGACTTATTTTTCACATGTTAAAATGTAACTGTCAAAAATTACTGATTTAATTTATTTACGTTTGAACTGTGAAATGGAATTAAAGTTTCCTACGCTTTGAAATTCCTAACTAGCTCCGTCTTCAAACATAACAATTTTTAAATTTTTATTATCTACAGTTTTTTTACATTTGTTACAAATATTTAATTTAGCAGTTGCTAGAAATTAATTAGGATAATTTACAATAAATTTACAGTAAATGTTTTGAATAAAATTTAGAAACTGCTTATAATAACATTGTTTTACGGAAAACTGTGTAACAGCTTCAGAAATTTCAAACCACAGAAATTTAAATTACATTCTTGTGGATATTTGGATTAGTTGTTTGTTTAGGTTATAATATTGTATATATTTCATGAAACTTGTTAACTGAAATAAGATTATATTTTAGTATTTAATTTCATCTCATTTAATTTCATTCATTCATGTATATAAATTATAAATGTTGTACAGATTTGCTGAATTTATATATTTGTAAAATTTTATTAATTTCATAATTTAAACACGAGGGTTTTTTCCTCTCATTCGTGCCGTTGTTCTGTCAATTATTCAAAACGATTCTGCACTGTGTTTCACCGAAATTTTTTTGTCATAGCTAAAAACTGAGAAAGTTGTAGGGACTTTTGTAACATCATGTTGACTAAGCTGATAGGATATAAACAGCTGATTACACCATTCCTGTCCTCACTGACTGTTAGAAGAGATTGAATAAATTAGTAAAGATCAAATATTTGTAAAAAATTTTCTTTGTGAATGTCCTAGCAGTTTCTAAGATTTGAAGTTTTAAAAAAATGGGGAAATTTTGCATCTGTAACTGCTGAATGGAGGCAGTTATAGCTATGAGGTTTGCACAACTGCCCCCCGCCCCCACCACTGTAATCCCAAGGAACGCAGGACAATAAATCGGTACGAAAGGAAGGTAAAACATGACAAAGAAAGAATAAACAAAGTGATTAGAAAATAATACCTGTATATTCTCTTTTAAGGGGAGAGGATGGTATTTTTTAAAACATTTTTTCCTATTTGGTGTAAAATATTAATTTTTTGTATGTAGAGAGCTCATAGCTGTGGCAACTCAAACAAATAAAAATATTTAAAAAAATTATTTGGGGGCCCAAATTTGAAAAAAAATATACCCAATGCAGAATTGTACTAAAACCGATATATCTAAACCGTTTTTAAAGATAGATTCAAACAGTTTTTTGCAATGTATTTGCAAAAGCATGTTCTACAAACTGTCTGTAACAGAATTTTGATATTGGTCCATACGTTTGTAAAATAAACAATTAAAATGTAATAACAATTTTCTGATTTCCTTTCTTGCAAACGGACGTATTTTTAAAATGAAATCAATTAACAAAATTCTGTTACAGAGAAAAGTTTCCTAATAGTCTAAAGAACGTGTGTTCTAAATTTCATGCATGTATCTTTAATAGTTCAGAAATTATATCCATTTTTGTCCGGCAATGTAGCAAAAAAAAAAATGAAGTTACTGGAAACCGATAAAAGCGGGCGTGTGATTTAAAAATCCATAGCGCAGGAAGTTTAAAAATGACGTCTCAACATCCGATAAGGGCACAAATACCCACAAAATGTTATGCAATGCATTCCACACATATCAAAGGGTATTTTAAAGATTTTTTTTTTTGAAAATTTAATTTACCGGAAACAACAATAAAAGTGGGCAAGTGATTTAAAAATCCATAACGCAGGAAGTTTAAAAATGGCGACTCAACATCCGATAAGGGCACAAATACCCCCAAAATGTTGTGCTATGCATTCCACACATATCACAGAGTGTTTTAAAGATTTTTTTTTGAAAATTTACTCATTTTTCACCAAAAAATACCATCCTCTCCCCTTAAAACATCTATAATTGCCAAATATGATTTGGAATATTCTTGTAGTCGGAGTGTTTTGATATTCTGAAAGACGGCTTACAGATAAGGTTCCGTCTTAAACGTTTGCATTCACAGCCTTTGAAATGTACAGTATCATGCCAGCCAAGGGCGAGCGCCTTTGTGTTCACTGGAAAAACAGACAGCTGATGCATCAGATCGAACTGTTTGGCGAACATTACGCGTAAAGATTGCAGAAACATCCAAATGAACCCTTCCCACATTACACGTTAGGCCTACGTTACGCATTACATTTTGTGATGTCTGTATGCGGCATATGATGAACGCATCTGGGTTGACTTCATTAACGACAGATAAGGTTGACTGAAGTGCTATCAGAATACTTTATTTTACACTATATTTCAGACTTATTTTTAGTTCCTTTGGGTATTTATTTACGTCAGTTTTGCTGTGAAGTATTTACCCATATAGCCCCAACAAATTAAAAAAAAAAAAAAATTGTTTGATGTTGTGACAAGGTCTCCTACTATACTGTTCCGATCAGGTCCGTATTTAGGTACAATGCCGTCCCTAGGCAGTGCTAAAATTTGCCGTCCCCAACTCCCACAAAAAGATTATGAGCAGCTGTTATACAGGTCATGTTTAGTTTAAATTAGTTTTAAATGAAATGCTACAATTTAGAAAACAATAAATTACTGGGATCAAAATACATGAATATTACTTGTGAATTATAAAGATTTCCTTCGCATTTTCTTCACAGAGAAAGCATTGATGATGTGCTTTGTTACATCGACTTTGATGGCATCAGACCCGGTGCAAAGAATCATAGGTATTCAAACTTATTCATTGTTGAAACAAAATTTATTTGTGAAAGCCAGACTGTGGTTTATTTTAAACGTTGGTTTAAAAAATTGATTATGTTTTATTTAACGACGCTCGCAACTGCCGAGGTTATACAGGGACATCATTTTATTTTTACTAACATTTCTAATATTAACCTGGCTATACCTTTGGATCAACCGGAAACACCGTTTGCTACCCCCCTTCCATGACTGGAGTTCGATGATACTTGCGTACAAAAAAATCACTTTACCAGGTATAGGAGGGAAGAAAAGTAGTTCATCTATTTACGTAAACTAGGAAATATCATGTTTTTTGAGTTTGATAATTTTCATTAGCTTTTTGTTTAATCAAAATACAGTACAGTATTAACAATGAGTGTTTTTACTCATGAACTGAGCTGTCCATGCGGACGTATTCATTATGCAGTGTATATTATACTGTTTGCAGCACATTAGCGTACATTATAGAGAATGAAGTTAAATTGAAAAATAATCATAATATGGATATTTAAACACATTTTTGAAAATGGTGGCCGTTCATTTCGATACAGGCTTCAGTTCTAATGTGTGTAATTCCAATTACCAGTTTCGTCCTTCGTACTAGTAACTCATGTTGAAATAATTCTGTACCTACTCTGTAAAATAGGACCTTACGTACTGTAAATTCAATCTTCACTTCTGCTCGATCCGAAAAGATAAAATTACTCAGACATGCTACCTACTGTCCGTCCAAGTGGTTATGTCGCAGGATCGTAGAAAGGAGGGAAATCATGTGACAGTTAATTACTTAACGAGGCCCTTAAGTTATTTTAAACAGTTGTATGGGTATAATATTGCGTAGACGTCCAATTCCTAACAAAAATTAATGTTCTCAGAAAAGAGCTAAGACAGCCCAGCCACCAGCCTTTACAGAGAGGCGAATAGAAGCAGGTGGGGGAAACCAGAATGCGACGTAGGCAAATGGACGACAGTACCTGTACGAAAATAATGCAATATTGGAAGCTCTTTCGTCACTGGAAAACGCGAACATATTTTTTGAACGTACTGTTTACTATGACCGAAAGGCTACTATGACTGTATATGCGTTCTTGGATCTGTGTGGAGGACGGTTGAACTTCATTAGTAGAAGGGGTGAGAGTTAAGTACATTCAAAAACTCAGGCACAATAAAAATTGAAGTAAAAATAAAATAATGTCCCTGTATCAGTGTCGCCGGTGTGCCGGAATTTTGTCCCGTAGGAGTTATATTACATGCCATTAATTCTGCTGCATGAGCCTGTCGCATTTAAGAAAACTTAAATGCCACCGACCTGAGACTGGATCGAACCCGCAACCTCGAGCATAGAAGTCCAGCACTATACAGACTGCGCCACCCACGGCGACAGCATTGGCTTTGTTGGTGGTATAATTATTACGAGTATTTCTGACTTCGATAGGAAGATAAAGTAGATTGAAAAATAAACTCCAACTCTTTCCGAAATAAATCTTTTATATCGAATTATATAGTGCACATGCTGGAAAATGATTAAATAATAGTATTGTTGATGATATATTGGAAATATAACTGAGAGTTGTGGTTACTATTCATAGCGATAAAAAATAAACACAGATCCAATTTGATTTTCAACGATGCAGCAAGCAGTTAAATTTAAGCAGTTTCATAATATAATAACTTGATACCGGTATTACAATATAAGTATGCAGCTGCACGCTTTCCTTTTACTCTCGCCGCGACCGCGACAATGCGACTTCCGACTATCATAAGGTGTTCAAGAACAAACTTCAGAAAAGATTTACCAACAAGTGTTTTAAAAACAAATTTCACTGTAATATGAAACTGAAGGGGGGGGGGGGGAGAAAAGGAAGAGAGAGAGAGAGAGAGAAAATGTCGCCCCCCCCATGGAAATTGCCGCCCTAGTAGGCCTAAATTCAGCACTGGTTCCGGTAGCGGAAATTTTAGGAATTTACTTAAGATTTGACAATAATAACCTTGTGTAAATAAACAATTTTTGAACTGTTAAAAATCCAAGCTCTAATAATTTCCATTGCAACGTACTACATCATAACCTGATTTTGCAGCTCTCTGCAATTGAAAAATGACTAATTATCTGGAAATGACGTAAAATTTGTCTTGACGTGCTTAACTTTCGCTGACTCAACTAAAGTTACATGTGACGCAATGAGGAATCAGCTGATTTAGTTGGTGCCATTGTTATTCTATCTTACTCCATTCCTCGAAATTACCTACTGTTTCTGAGGTCAGGTAGCAGCACTACTAGCCAGTTGGCACTTGCTTCAGTATTTTGAGGTCAACAGACACGTGCCGGGAATTTTATTACATTTTTAGCCATTGCCATTGAATGAATTGCCATACAAACTGATAACCTTTCATATTCGATGACTGTCTCAAGTATCTCCCGTATTGACGCCGTAAATTCCTTGACAAGTGCAGTGTACTAAGTAACAATATTTTCTACATACTGGAAGTTCTAATCTACAGTGTATCCAGTGCCATATGAGTTTCTACTTCTATTGAACTTAAGTTGAAATGCTCTTAACCGTTTTCCCAAACCATGATCATTATAAGTTCACGAATAATCCGCTCGTAAACTTCGACATTCGTCAAATAGAGATGAGATTTTAAAATGGCATTTCGGTCCGTAAATTATTTGACTGTCGGCAAATCGTTGACGAAATATGCAATCTTCAGTAGACTTGATGGAAACAAGTGTGTTATTCTATATATTTTCTTGCACAAATTTCGTAAGTCTTTTAGTAAAATGTCCGGTGATTTTAATGCTTAGGTTTTGTGTCAGGAGTGTCTATAAAATATATGACCTGAATAACTTTACCACAAATATTATTTTGTAGATATGACAATCCTAAATCATAAATCGTCTGTCAAAAGAAGTTGCATTAATATGTCTGGACAAAATGTGTGTATGTATGTATGTATGTATGTATGTATGTATGTATGTATGTATGTATGTATGTATGTATGTATGTATGCGTGCATGCATGCATCATATTAGGATATATGGCCTACGTATGTATGCATGCATGCATCATATTAGGATGTATGGCCTATGTATATATGCATGTATGTATATATGTATGTAGGCCTATGTATATACGAGTAATGTATGTATGTATGTATTTTTTTTAATTATACTGTATGCTCCGTTACATAGTAACACTACATACAATTCTTTAACTACTTTAAACTCTTTGAATTACAATTTGGATTAGGATTACGTATTAACTATTTGGATTACAATTATCATTACAATTCCTCTAGTTATAATGAGAACCAATATTGTCATTTTGCCTTAAAGTTTGTCAAAGTCGATTCTGGTAACAAATGTTATAAATTCTTTCAAGTAGACCTTGACGAGGTCACAGTTACTTATCGGCCACTGACCTCCTTTTAGTCTAGTGTTTAGTTTTAATGCATCCCTTTCACTGTTGAGTAAGGAACACTCATATATCAAATGATCCACTGTCTGTTTTTGTTGACCGCACTTGCACCTTGCACTTTCAGCAATTTTGAATCTGCAATAGTAATCCCTAGTCTTACCGTGACCGGATAGGATGGCTGTTATTTGGCCGTTAAGTGGGATCCTCTGTTTCAGTCGATCCTGCACTACCGGGAAAAACCCTCTGCTGGAATTCCCTTTGGTTGTCTTCTCCCATTGGTCCTGCCACCTGCGTAGTCCTTTCTCCTCTGCTTCCCGAATGATGTGAGTTCTAGGTATTTTATTATATATTACCTCCCCACTGTCTTCCTGTGCAGCTTCCTTCGCCAGCTGGTCTGCCATTTCGTTTCCGTATAGTCCCACGTGTGCCTTCACCCAGTTTATGTGTATAGTCCAACCATTGTCCTGCAGACGTTTGATTTTAGACTTTATTTCTTCTATTGTTGTGTTGCGGATTTGACTATTCTTGAGTAGTGCTACTGTGATCTGGCTGTCTGTGTTGACGACACCTAATTTTTCTCCGATCTGTAGTTCCCTGTTGACTTCTATTTCCTTCAGTGCCTGCAGAATCGCTATCTGTTACGCTTGGTTGTTTGAGCAGTGCGGGCTTAGTTTGTACTTCAATTTCTTAATCACTTCCCCTTTTTGGAAGATAACTGCTGCTGCTCCGACTTTCCCATTTATCTTACTCCCGTCGGTGTATATTTCTAAGTTGTATTGTAGGTTTTCTTGTGCCTCTTGGACTCTTGGTCTGACTGCTGGGTGGGGCCACTCGTTTAGTTTCGGGGCGTCTTCAGGTGGTGTCAGTGTACCATTTTCGCTGGCGATTTGTGTACCTTTATATATCTCCAGTATTTCTTGAATTTTTATGTTTATTGGCTTAACTGCTGCCAGAACACAAGATGCTTCATATGACACTGTGCGATAAGCTTTCGTTATTTTAACATTCATCAACCTTTGCACTCTCTGATATTTAAGCATGTTCTTTCTTTTGAAGATAGCTTCTTCCCACACTTGTACTCCATATAGCAGTATATGCAGTATAGCGCCTTTGTAAATAGTCAGTAAGGCTCGCTGTCCTAATCCCCAGTTCATCTTAGCTGATTTCGCAAGTGAGTTTATGAGCTTGATGCATTTCTCTGAGGCTTGTTTTATGTGCATGTCGAAATTCATCTTGTTGTCAAAGATTATACCTAGATACTTCAATTGCTGTACCTGCTCTATTTCTCTGTTGTTTATGAATACACTTATGTTGCTTTTTCCTTCTTTCCTTTTCCTCGATATCAGTAACGTTTTTGATTTACTGTTATTGAATTGTAGCTTATATAGGTTTGACCAGTCTTCTATTAGTTTCAAGTCGGTATTCGCGTACATTTCTGCCACTTCCTTGGTTTCCCCTGCCGTCATCAGTAACAGATCATCTGCAAAAGCTATTAATTTACTTCGTTGTGTGTAATGTTGGGTTAGAAGAGAGTTATAGAGGACATTCCATAGTCCTGGGCCGCAACATGACCCCTGAGGGCAACCTTTCGTTGCTTCCTTTTCCACTCGGCTGTGATTGATGGAAAGTGTAGCGATTCTGTCACTGAAGTAATGTCTAACTAAATGATATAAATTTTTTGGGCATTGTAGTTCCCTTAAGTTGTAGAGGATGCCGGGCCACCAGGCAGCGTCGAATGCTCCCTTTACATCCAAGCTGGTTATTATTAAACTCCTTTTCTGATCTAGGTTGTCTTTTATGAACTTTTTGACAGTTAACGCTGCGTCTATGGTACTTTTCTGAGGGATGAATCCGTATTGGTTCGTGCTGAGCAGGTAGTTGGAATATAAATGGTGATTTATCCTATCAATCATCAGCTTTTCTAGGATTTTGCCCTCGATGTTTAGGAGACTTATTGGTCAGAACCTTGCAACGTCCCGACTCTCCTCCTTCCCTGGTTTAATCACGGGTATGATCTGTGATGTTTTCCATATTTTGGGAAAGCATTCTTGGTTTAAGCATTTGTTATATATGGCTGTTAGAGATGATGGAAATCCCGTAAATACTCTCAGTATTATGTTCTTCGTTATTCCATTTTCTCCCGAAGATTTCTTGGGATTGAACTTCTGAATTACCTGGAATATTTCTTCTGATGTGAATTCTACGTCGTCTGGTGTACTTATTGGCTCCTCCTGTTGTCTTCGCATCTCGAGGTGTTGATCAGTGTCACTTTGTGCGTCATCTTCGGGCGTGAAGTAGTCCAACATACTCGTAATTGTTTCTTCGATGTCAGATGTGTAGGTACCGTCGGCTTTCTGTATAGTTGTTAAGGTGGGTTGACTCCTTAGCTTCCCTGCGGCCAGCTTATATACCGCGTTCCATGTGTTTCGGCCTCCTTCAATGGTACAGTATGTTTTCCACGATTTGAACTTTTCCATTCGTAATTCCAACTGGTATTCTCGTTTCCCTTGAATGTATTGTTGTTTCCTTTCGTCTCTAAGCTGTTGGTTATTTACTGTTCTTTGATATCGCCTTCGTAATGCGTTAACTCTTTTCCTTAACATTGTCAGATGGTCTGTCCACCATGGTACTGATTTTCCTTGGATTGATATTTTCCTCGCCGTTGATGTGTAGAACGCCCCTTCACAAGCTGCAGTGATGCAAGAACTAAATCTTTCAGTTACATTTTCCGCGTCACTAGAGCGATTTATTATTTCACATACTAGTTTGTCGATTTCTTCAGGGTTGGTTTCTCCCGTTTCACTTTTAAATTCATTAGCTATAGAAGCCCGTAGAATGTTGTTGAACTGCTCATAGTTTTCTTCTTCCTTAACTATGTATCGTTTGGTACTGAGTTTGTCTTCTCCCTTTGTATGTATGTATGTATGTATGTATGTATGTATGTATGTATGTATGTATGTATGTATGTATGTATGTATGTATGTATGTATGTATGTATGTATGTATGTATGTATTATCACTACAATTGGGTGCAGACCCGGTTGCATGGTATATAATATACAATAATAACATTACAATAATTATATTAATAACATTTACAATAATTACAGCAATAAAAAATAAAATAAACGTAAATTTAATTCTAACTATAAATAAATGCAATGAACCTAGAATTATAAATAAAAACTGTGCTATAATAACGCCTAATGCAAGCAAAAGTAAACCTAACGTACAAGTACTTCTATTAAACCCAACTATTATCAACTTAAGTAATTACATATCACCTTAATTAATTACATGACACAATTTAGATAATTACACTGCACCTACAATTAAAT
This sequence comes from Periplaneta americana, assembly GCF_040183065.1. NCBI lineage: Eukaryota > Metazoa > Arthropoda > Insecta > Blattodea > Blattidae > Periplaneta > Periplaneta americana. The sequence continues at coordinate 56,746,638 of NC_091127.1, forward strand.
TTTCAGTCTAATCATCTCAACCTTTCCTTAAATGTATTGATTTTGAGAGGCCCACCCTGAAAGATTGCTGCAGGTGAGATATTCCATTCTACTATTGTGCGGTTAACAAAGGAAAAATTTGCCACATCCGTTCTTTGTTTTCTGCATTTAAAGTTCCTAATATGATCAGCCCTGCCTAAGTATGATGGTGTCACTAATCTAGCATTGATGTCAGCCCATACTTTGTGTCCATTTGTGCCTTAAACAATGCGGTCAGTCTGGTTTTTCGTCGCCTTGATTTGAGAAATTCCCACCCTAAGTCTTTTACTAACTCTTCGCTGTTCCTTTCCCATTTTGACAAATTTTGCTGCCCTGCGTTAGACCTTTTCCATTGAATCGATTTCGTTTTGTAATAAAAATAATTAATAAAACTTTTATATCCTAGTAAAAATTGAGTCACTACTTGATAACACTTGATATTTCCTTACTAAGCAACATTTAATTTCACGTTGTTTTTCTTGCATTAATTTTTGCGTACAGGTTCTTTGTATTTGAATTTTTCTCTGGTTGTTTTATTTGAAATGTTATGCCCACGCGCTCCAATTAAATTATTTACTGAGACATTCTCGTCGGACTTGAAATTATACACATTGATGTAACATTTTCCGGTATTTTCTACATTGTTCACTTTGCACAATTGCATTTATACTACAAATTACGAGTACGATACTTTCAACAAATATGTTCAATGTACGAACGATTTTTACTGTGTTTAACTGTTCGGGATTACTTTTTTTTACCATAATTGTTGTAAAAATTGTAAATTATGTGGCCACACATCGCGATAACAGCTCAGAGTGTTTTGTTTTCAGTATACACGCCGCGTTAATCACTATTATTGATATAAGACATGGCACCTGCATATCAATTCAAATACATCTGTCCACTCTTGATGAGACGCATGGGTATTCCTCGTGGTTTGTTCAGAGATAAGTAGATACTGTTCTCCAACCAGAAGATCAACCGTAAAAGGAATGTGCATACTATTACGTCATCTATTGGAGCAAAATAGATAGGCCAAATATCACCGTTATAACGTCAGTTTAAGAAACATGCGTCTCCTGCATATGTTATTTCCTGTACGGAGGGATTAAAATACCAGGAGATTAACCGTGATCTAATTTTGTAACTAGGGTAGTATAAATATGTGTGTATCAATGTTACCGTTTGTTCTTTGAGAGATAGCCAATAGAGATGCGTCTACCCACGTGTGTGACATCTTATGACATCAACATTCATTCACAGTATCTCCCCGTTGCATCTCATTCCCCTGAGACTTTCTCGTGGTTGGAGTAGAGTAAGTGATATTGAGTTCTAGACTTGAAACAGGGTTGCCATACGTACGACTAGTCATACGAATACGACTATTTTGACTAATTGTACGAGGTACGACCGAACTCTAGGTCGTATGCAATTTTGTACGACTGTTTTACTGAAGGGCACAATTATTTTGGACCTTATAATGTTGGTCTATAATTAAAATAAAATTAACGGTTAATTCGTCCCCTTTCTAGACAACTTTTCTTCATTCAGTAGGCTAATATGAAAGAAACATGCTTTAAAGGGATAAAAGATGCTTAGAAAATCAATATGGTGACTACGCTTGCCAAGCAAGTCATAATTCGTCATCTTGAGCTCCAGGTTTCATGTAGGCTACGGTGCGGTTATATAAAATAATAAGAGTTCAGAGATCTGGTAATTTCATTGTATGTTCAACAATGGAAGTTTTTTATCAATGAAATAGTACGGTACCACAGTAGGATTAAGAAGTCTAAACGCCCCGACATTTTAGCGATGGATTTTTGTTTAATGTAATCATCAGCTGCCGCATTGATTGATATTAAATATCTGCCGTCCTCCGGCCAAAGATAAAGTTTCTGCTGGCTTTCAATATAATAATGTTGTTTCCGATCAAGCGTCATCGTGCATGTTTTATGGGGATGATAGTGTCGATGAAGAAATGGTAATTTGAATGCTAAATGTTATTGTGGATGTAAACTATAATTAGTAATAGGCTATTTTTGATTGGATGAGCAAATTGATGCTGATTTGTTTGAATGTTCAAAGTCATTGTGGATGTGAACAATAGTTAGTAGAATTCCTAAATGGAACTAAAATTTTGTGGTAGAATTTTATATATAGCCCTATACATTTATATATACTGTATTAGGCCTATGAACTATTTTCTTGGGTGTTATGTGAAATATACTGTATTTGTGCGCGCTATCTATAAAAATAGTAAAATGATGAATGTACGACGATGTTATGCTGAAGTACGACAAGTTGCCTTTCCTTTATCTAGCAACCCTGCTTGGAATCTACACACAGGAAACGGAGCCTCGCAGTCGACAAGAATCAACCGTACACAAAAATCACACTGTGACAAAATCGCTGTTATGTCAGCGATTTTTTCGGAGCTGCCATAGTTTCGATCTCTGGCGGCAAAACGCTGTCACATTCTACCTCCGCTCTTGACATTTAATGAATGCGATGTACAACAAAGTTATTGTTTTTTTGCTTTCAGGTCATTGTTCGCGCCAGAGCCAGCTGTGTAAAATCAGTTCTCATGCCATTCAAGACGTGGCGTTTCCACGCCATGAAAGATCTCACGAAGTCTGTAAAGTTGAGTTTGTGTGACATTGTTTTATTTCTGGAACAATCAAGAAATTATAATGTAATGATTTTGTACAGTTAAGATATGTGCATTTTGAATGTGTGATTGAGTGTAAGATAAAGGAATGTTATTTTTGTGAATATATTGTTTCTTAAATATCGAACAAAATATGATATGATGTATGTTAAAGAAATGAGGCTATATATAAGAAAATGGAGACAGTAAAATCACAGTTCTTCAATGTTTGTCACTGGAGGTACGCTCACAATGAAGAGTTACTGCCAAAAGTTAGCAGTAGATAGAAGAATAACAATCATTATCGTTGTGGAATTACGGTACTTGAACATTTATCATACAAGATTAAACAAGGTAACATTATTATAAGTGCATACATTTTATCTTTCCACGTTCGCATGTGTGCAGCTGCTCTGTGTACTACCACGTCCGCTGTACATCAGTGAGCGTGGAAAGATAAAATGTATTCCCTGTAGTTTCAATCAAATATTGTAAACTGTCAAGAGCCACTACATGTCTGTTGTCTTGCATCTCTCGAAGTTTTTTATTTTCGACATATGGTGTGTTACTTTGTTTTTCGTAGCTTCGTCTTCTTCTAGCATCTTCTTTTGCGATTACCGCTACTAATACTACATTTATTTTTATCACCACTTCTACCATTAGAATCGACACTTCCATCCCCATTGTAGGTATTACCACCATTACAATATTATCGCTCACATAGACACTTCATTCACCTATATTTCATTAGCGAAAAATATCTTCTTTGGTCTTCGAAGAAATCTTCCACAGTCATTTTTCTTTAACTTTGTCTCTGTAAGTTTTCTTTAAATTTTGGAAACAGAAGTCACTAAGGGCAAGGTCAGGAGAGTGGAGGAGTATTTAATAAGTTAAAATCCATCATTGTGAATTCCCTTCATAGTAATGAGACGTTTGTGGACAGGAGCGTTTTCTTGATGGAAGACAATTGCACTAGACATTTTCCCTCGTCTTTGATGTAATCGCCTTGGAATAATGTTGCGTAATCTTGTTCAGTAATGTCCCAACCTCTGTTCAAATCTGCAATTAAAATGTCTTTAGTATCGCTGAATATTATAGTCACAATCTTTTCTGCTGCGGCCCTTACCCAAACTTTGCAAGGAGGAGAACTTAGATGCCACCACTCCATGCTTTGTATTTTATACTGGATCGAAGTGGTGAATCCAAGTTTAATCTTTATCATAAATGGACAGAGAAAACGTTCTCGATCCTGCCTGAATAAAGACAAATTGGCTTCAGAGCAAGGTACTCGTGCACGGTCTTGGGCACCCACCTGGCATACACTTTATGGACACCCTAATAATAATGGTTTAGAATGGTTATATCTATGGTGTTTAAAAAGCCTTTTATTTCATCTATATATCTAGTGGTCATCCGACGATCACCGATGTTTAAATCATTCACACGGTGAAAATTTTCTTGCGAGCGCACACTGTGGTTGACCTATATTTTTCTTTCTGTGACCAAGGTCTTCGTCTTATTTGCATTTATCTTCAGCCCATACTGCTTACAACTGTCATTTAGCTCCAGTAGCATATCCGTTAGTATCATCTCTTCTGCTAACAATGCCATATCATCAGCAAATCTTATGCACTTTATCCTTCTTCCTCCTACTATCACCTCTCTCATGTTCTGAAAACATTTCTTCACTAACTCCTCCAAGTGAGATATTGAACAGAGTAGGTGATAAAGGGTAGGCTATCCTTGGTGTACTCCTCTCCCTATTTCACTTCCTCCTGACTTTTACTCGTTGTTTCATGTGAAGATTACTGAACAGCCTTCTCTCATTCCAATCCACACCTATTTTCTTTACGATCCTCATCAGTTTATTCCAATCCACTCTGTCAAAAGCCTTTTCTAGGTCCACAAATACTACATATACTTCTTTATTCTTCTCTAAGTATCTTTCACCGATTGTCCGTAGCAGTCCAATTGCATCTCTCGTACCTTTTCCCTTCTTGAACCAAACTGCTCTTCTTCCAACTGTTCTAATCACCACTGTTATTGGAATTCACGATCACCACTAGTCACATCACCATTAGTACTGTCAACGTCACACAAAAACTACTATTACTACAACTGTCACTATAAGTATCGCCAATGAAAATTATTATTTTTTTTCGATCATTTTGTGACAGAATTCTTTACTTTTATCATTATAATGAAATACAGAAAGTACAAATTCTAAAAAATTATAATTGGGAATGAATTAAAACTTTTTAAATTTATTATAACTTGTAATGTCTGTTTCTTCTTGCATTATTTTTAGATTGGAGGACTCCTAGTGATTCCAGGCAACTGTTCCATCGTTCCGGTTGTGAAACAAGAAGAGAATTACAACTTAATTTGCATATTTCAATTAAAATAGTTATCGTAGAATTGACTTCCGATGTTCTGTTGCTCTCTATGATTGCAGCATTAGAACTTTACAAAGACTTATTCTACGAAAATGAATCTAAAACAGATTACGACACAAGATTGAAGGGGAGACTGTATTGCATATGACTGACGTAATGTGATTAATACAATGGATTCTCAAGTGAAGTGGGAGTGATGGAAAACAGACCTGGAGAATTGTCTTAATTAAAAGTCTGTGTAAGTTGCGAATGTTTGTTAGAATACTACGATAATTACAGACTGGAATTAAGCAGCAGTAGATCTGGTGATTGGTTGCAAACTGGAGGGTGCGAAGTTTGAGACAGTGCTTTTTTTACCTTTAGTAGTTTTAGAATGATTAGCATCAGTGGTTGAGTCTTCACTGTGTTGTCTCTACAACTAAAATACTGGGGTTCAGTCCCGGCTGAAGGAGATCCATTTTTAATGAGAGCAATTTTAACAGTCCGCCGCGGTGCATCTGAAGTAGTTGTCTACGCTGCCCATCCAAGCGGTTCGTGGTTCGATTTCCGGTTTAGGGATTGAGAGAAATTTATCTTCCGTCTACGGGACTGGATGATTGTCCGTTGTCTTGTGATTGTTCTGTGATGTTTCTGCGGTGGTCCTGCTTTGTGTTAGTCCCACATCTAGGGAGAGCCGCAATATGTAGATGCCTAGTGTGGATTCAGAGACAATACCCTTCCTCCTCTATATCGCAATGTTGTACAAGTCGGTATTACAGGGGAAGTAAAACGCAGAAAGCAAGAAAAGAAGAAAGAAAGAAAAAAATCTTAATAAGGGAATTCTTCAAAATCATGAGAGCGAAATATATGTTGAAAGAAAACCTTACATAAAAAGCGACAACTGCAAGCACTAGCTGTAAAACGGAGAAAGTAAGAAAAGAAGAAAAAAAGAAAAAATCTTAATAAGGGAACTTTTCAAAATCATGAGAGCGAAATATATGTTGAAAGAAAACCTTACATAAAAAGCGACAACTGCAAGCACTAGCTGTAAAACGGAAAAAGTAAGAAAAGAAGAAAGAAAGAAAAAATCTTAATAAGGGAACTCTTCAAAATCATGAGAGCGAAATATAGCTATGTTGAAAGAAAACCTTACATAAAAAGCTACAACTGCAAGCACTAGCTGTAAAACGGAGAAAGTAAGAAAAGAAGAAAGAAAGAAAAAATCTTAACAAGGAAACTCTTCAAAATCATGAGAGCGAAATATATGTTGAAAGAAAACCTTACACAAAAAGCGATAACTGCAAGCACTAGCTGTAAAACGGAGAAAGTAAGAAAAGAAGAAAGAAAGAAAAAATCTTAATAAGGGAACTCTTCAAAATCATGAGAGCGAAATATATGTTGAAAGAAAACCTTACATAAAAAGCGATAACTCCAAGCACTAGCTGTAAAAAGTATGAAACATACATTGCATTAGAAAACACGAAACATTACTTCATGTGTGACAATAATTGAAGAAAAAGCGATGTTATTGAATCAGATTCTCTTTTTTCCTTATTTATGCTGAGTACAAGGGAAAACACATTAATAATACTGTATGTTCTGTATCCAATAGAGATGAACAAGGATCGAGAAAGCAAGACTAACAGCGCCCGCAAAGCCAAAAACCCGCACGATAATGTTGTATACGTCACGTCGTTGACGTAAAGACTTCTTGTAAGTGTTTCGAGACGCCGAGATTGATCACTCCCGAAATCCCGAACATCAAGCAGCCTTGAATCGCCACAGTTGTTTATACCTGACTGAACTTTTATCTACTTTTGTAACTGTTATATATGTATAAACAATCAAGTAACCTATTTGAAACATCATCTGTACCTTTCAGTGTATAATAATCCGTTCTCCAATCTTTATTTAATTACTAGGCCTTTATTAAAAGGTTAGGAATTTTCTTTTCTTATGTTTGAGATCAAGTGTGCAATCTCAAGTAAAAAGATATTAACGTTATGTTTTATGTTTCTTAGAAATGAAAATTTATTTGAGAATTTTTTTTTCTATTTATATAACCATAGGTAATATCATAATATAATAGAACCAGAACATTTTGATAACTAAGATACTATTCTGTTTTGTCTTTTTTGTCTCATTTAAACATTTATAATGTTATTTATTTCAGTTATGTATGTTATTCGAAGTTACGTAATCTTTCCACACCGACCAAATGCTATTTCGAGAATGATGGACGAGACTCGAAGCGCACGAGAATGACGAGACGAGACTCGAAAGACAAATGCAACGAACACAGCGAGCGAGAGCGGCAGTTAGTTTTGTTCATCTCTAGTATGCAAGTATCCCAATAAAAGTATTCCAGAATATTGATACAGTTCTAAAAGTAGAAAGCAGGAGTCAATTTTTCAGGCAGAGAAAGGGGGGAAAGTAGAGAAATTTATTATTTGACTGTTGTTTTATACAACAGATTTCAGCATACACAAGACGGTTTTAATTAACCAAAAAGTAAAAATGTCACTAGACCACCCTTTGAAAATCTGGACACTCTAAATTGGAGTGTGTACAGATCTGGCGCCTGTTAACATGACTAGTGTTGTTCATAATCCGTCCTAAGGTGACTAGGCGAACGATAATTCATTTCTTAGCAGCTGAAGGCTCTGGGCGCCTTACAGCCCCGATTTGTCATAATGTGACTTTCATCTGTTCGGATACTTAGAGAAAACTCTAAAGGGTCACAGATTCCGCACAACAAGCTGCTAAGATAATTTTTCGCTGTTGTCTCCCTACACAATGGGATACCTATGAAAATGCCAATGGAGACTTCTAAGGAAACCTACATGTATCCAGCTGACGGTATCCTTCGCCACCCTATACAATGGGACGCCTGTGAGAATTCCTATGGAAACTTCTAAAGGCAGGGCTCCACCAGACTGGCATGTGTCACTAACATTACCAGTTCAGTGAATCACATCGCAATCTCGGTCTCGGAGCGGTAAAAGTCAAAGGATTCTAGCGACACGAGCTCCCTTCTACCACAAAACAGCACCATTCAATGGTTTTTTAGAACACAGTCTGTCGAAAATTGTGTAGTGAAGGGTTAGGCTGTATGGTAATCCAGCTGATCGATCTTTTTAGAGAAGACAGGAATTTATGGGGTGCTATTGATAGAAAATATAAAAATAAAAACGAAATGATTGTCTAAGACTAATATTGAATGTACAGGGAATTGATAAGGACGAAGCTGAAAGGAGCATCAGATGTCAGGAAATAGGAAAGTCTGGCAGTAAAAGTAAGGACACCTTCGTGAGTAATTTGTTTACATATCGCCATTTAGAGCTTTTTAAGAAGGAATGTGCCTTATGAAACAGAGGATATCTATTAGATTAGTTTTTAAAAGATTTTAATATAGTATACAGGAAGATATATATTTTACATACTTTATTATTAATTTTTAAGTGCCATACTAAAGCAAGTTTGACTCCCCTCATGACTGACTGTAGCAACATATGCAACAGAAAACTGGTACTGGCAAATACTACAATTGACGATTACTTTCTAACTGTTATGTCAACAGCGTCGTTTTCCTTTGAGGAAGCTGCCAACGTTCATCAAACGAAAATTACTTGTGAGTTACATTAAAAAAAATAGTAAAAAACAAGACTCAATCTAATGTTTGTACCATATAATAACAATACGGAAAAAGGTGGTAATAAACAAAAAAAAAACAGTTTTTTTAAGTATTTTTCTTTGTTAACATGGTTAGTGCTGTATGACTTGAGACTTTCCCGGCGTTTGATGTAGAATAACTCTTCTCGGGTTCTCAGCCAGGTGAGTTGGAGATTTGCTTCCAAGCTTTCGACGACTAGCTCTGCCATCTTTGTTCCCCGAAGAAGATGGCAGAGCTAGCCGTCGAAAACTTGGAAGCAAATCTCCAACTCACCTGGCTGAGAACCCGAGAAGAGTTATTCTATGGTTAGTGCTATTCATAATCCGTCCAAAGGTGACCAGCGAACGGTGAAGGCTCTGTGCCTTACAGCCCCGATTTGTCATGATCCTTAGAGAAAATTTTAAAGGGTCATAGATTCCGCACAACAGGCTGCCAAGGTTTTTATTTATTTTTTTATTATTTTTTTTAATGCTGCCCTCTTCCTACACAATGGGATGCCTTGGAGAATTCCAGTGGAGATTTTTAAGGAAACCTACAGCATTCATGTATTCACTGACAGTATCCGACGCCTTTCAACAAAATGGTACACCTGTGGACACTCTAAGGAAACGTACTGTATTCTCTGAAACATTGATCTTTGTATGGGACTGTCATACTTTTTATGGTACTTAATACATTTGTATATCAGCTTAAACGTGTTTCTTTTTAATAAGCGTCCTAGTAGTCATTTTAATACCAAACTTGTAATATAAAAATATAGAATATTAATGTGTATCTACTGTAATAATTTAATACCCTCGGAATAAGGGAGTAAGTACATAGGGAAACAATATACCATATACCCTTATTCCGGGGGATATTCAGTTATTTTCCGTGGTGCCAAGAAAATGAGAATAATCCAAATAATACAGAAGAGGACAGGTCGCAGTGACATTAGGCCAAATATGGAGATCCCGGGAAATACAGAAGAGTTGGCAACTTGACAAGGAATAAATAGAAAAAGAAAGAAGGACAAAAGTAAAAGCTACTCTTTATTCCAACATTCCTTGTTTTTGTCTGCTGTCTTGTGGTTACTATACTTACCATAAATTCTTGAGTTAAGAGCTCCAACCCGGCCGAGGTGGATGGATTTTTAAGGAGAGAGAAAAATCCTTCAGAAAAGAAGTAGAACTTCAGTAGATTTGTAAATAATTTTGATAAGACAAGATTACCGATTAGGAATTCTTTGCCCCGTAGACCCCTCTGTGGATCAATATCTCCATTGAGATAGTACATGCATTTTCTAATCGGTTATTTAGTGACGCTTTGTCGACTACGAGAATCTAACGTCGGTGGGATTGTCTCATATTCGGCTTAAAGTTGGGGAAAACCTCGAAAAAAAAATAGATAATGGGCCTACGCGAGATTCGTACCGACTCCCAGTGTCCTCACATGAATCTTCAAGATATTTTGTTAGACCGCAGATGTCTTCGACAAAGAAGAAAACAAAGTACGATAGTGCCTTCAGTTCGTCACATCCAAGGTGATAGACTCAACGCCAAACCCTTCACTTGCAGTCGTTCTTACACAAGAAACTCTGATGTACGGATAGCTGCTTGTGCTGATGGCCGAGAGCTGTTATATTGAAGAATTTCAAGGTACGTACGTTATTTAACGTTTCAAAAGCATACAATAACAAAAGACCGCATGTATGGTATTTTTAA